>NC_091478.1:81279517-81618267 GCF_036971445.1 Narcine bancroftii
GCTATAAAGGCATTACACTAACCGCTACGCCAAATGCGCCGCCCATTGACAAAATCCAGGAAAATTTTTGATATTCAACTTTCACTATTGAATTTGGAGCCTGACATCAAAAAATAACAGAGGAAAATCAAACTCAAGGATCTCACCAAAATTTTCATTTGATAAGAATTTTAAAAAAATGTTTTTATTAAGTTTTTACATCATCGAGCTTATGCTTAAGGTTTCTTAATGATTTATTGTGTGCATACCATTGCTCTCTAAGAATCTTTTTTTAAAAAATTTATAATGTGTTCATGCTTTCTTTCCTGTTCAATAAGAATTTTTTTTTTTCTGTGAAGGTGAGGGCAAACCCAGAAATCCCGCATCAAGATCAGACTCTGGCAGTTAGGTGGGGCAAGTGATTGGAAGATGGTGACAGATTTAGGCCAGAGGGTCTGCTTCCCAAATGAAATAATGGAAACAAACCTAGACCAGACCTTGTACTGTGGTCGGCCTCACTCCATCTTGTTTACATTGTCGAGCTTACGGTGCCCTGGGAGTATACAGTGGAGGAGGACTATGAGTGCAAGAAACTGAGATACGCCGAGCTTGCAGCTAATGTGCAGCGACATGGCTGGATGGCAAGGGTCCGACTGGTTGAAGTAGGCTGCAGGGATTTGAGGCCACATCAACACCAAGGCTACTCAGGTAATTGGGAGAGTGAGGACAAATACATCGACAAGCAGTCAAAGATCTCTCCAGAGCTGCTGAAAAGGGTAGTCAGTGGCTCTGGATGAGGAGACCAAGTGAGTGAATGGCATCTAGAGGTTGAGCCCAGGACGCCAGGATTCACTGCAGAACCCTCCAGAGGTGTCATGGGTCTATCACCGAAACACTGAGGAGGGAGGGCGCCCACTTGATAACCCAAAAGATGCCACCACTTGGCTCACCCAAGTCTCAGGAATGCAATAATGAATATTTACATCTAGTCCTACATAACATACTTATAAACCACAGTTGATACACGAATAAAAGCCTTGTTTTCTTTTCACCTTGCATAACATAATATTTTGAATGTATTTTATGTGGACAGTAGAAGAGAAGTACAGAAGAAACCAACTAAATGACTGCTTCACAGGGAAGGGGGCCCATAAACTTTGAGGAGATTTCTAAGGGGGCCATAGCCAAAAAGAAAGGCTGAGAATAGTTGCTGTAACTGGTGCTATTTACACACATAGACCATGGCAACCCTGGCCAACTCAGCTTCAGCCAGCTACTAGGTACACCCATTATCCCAGTAATGACGTTGCCATCTAACATGTTCATCTTTCCACAGATACTGCCTATACCTACTGAAGTGTTTTATTTCAGATTTACAGCATCTGCAGTTTATTAATGATTTCCAAATATGAGAGATTTATTCCTCAATACCACTCTTTTCATCATCACTCCCCCAACTCATCCTTCAATTCTACCTTCTTGCTCACCCATTTCCTTTGCAAACCCACAAGAAACTGCACGTGCTGGAATCTGGATCAAAGATCAATCTGCTGAAGGAACTTGTTTGGTCAACAGATCAGTGGGTAAAAAAGAATGAGAGTGTTTTGAGTCTGAGCCCATCTTCAACACTTCACAAAGAACTCAGACCCGAAATGTCTACCATTCTTTTACTCTCCACAGATTCTGCTCGACCCACTGAGTTCCGCCAGCAGATTATTTGTTATGCATAGTGACCGATATCAGAATCGGTGGTTTTCCTTCCATCTAGAATATTAGGGCGGCACAGTTGGCACAACATACAGCGCCAGCAATCAGGACCGGGGTTCAAATCCTGCACTGTCTGTAAGGACATGGTACATTATCCCCGGGTCTGCATGGGTTTTCCCCAGTGCTCCGGCTTCCTCCCACCCTTCAAAAATGCACAGCGGGTTGTAGATTAATTGGGTGCAATTCAGCGGCATTAGCTCATAGGCTGAAAGGGCCCGTTACTGCGCCATATGTCTAAGTTTACATTTAAAAACAAATTAAATTTAAACATTTAAAATTTATATTTAGAGAACCCACTGCTTTTTGACAATCTTTGTGATCGTACTTACAGAATCCAGCCTACTCATTACGGAAAGTTTTGCAATTCTCAGACTTCCAAACTGTAATTGAACTCAGTTTCTCTGGATCATTAGATCAGTGATGTATCCTGAAATTATCTTCAATTTACTCAATTGTTCCTTTGAGTGTTTGCACTCTCTGTGAAGGTCTTGAGTTCAATTCCCATTGAATATCATAGAACAATCTACAATGATGCTGTTGCAGTCAAAGAACATTTTTTTAAAATAACACATTATTCAAATTAGCTAAAAGGCACACAAGGCCATCCTTTAATTATCGAGGTAGAGAATATATGAGGAGGAAAGCGATGCTGGAATTACCGAGAACACAGCTTGGCCACTGCATGCAATTCTGGTCATCACTGACGAGAAGAATGTGATTACACCAAAAGGTAGGAGAAACTTTTTTTTTGGACTATGTTCTCAGGATGGCAAAATTGTAGATTTGAAAGAAAGAATGGGCAGAGTGAGTTTTGTTCTTGCTATTCCTGCAGAGAAGGTGTGCCAACTCATGTTGCATCTGCCTGCACCACTGAAAATGGTGGGGGTGAGGCAATCTGCAATGCAGGAACTGTAAAGTAATGCTTGCAAGCTGAGCTCTGTGGAAAGTTCAGAGAGACTGATGGGAAATGGGCGTGAAGGTAGGTAAATAGATACCTAATGGACACTATGTGTCCATTAATCATTCTGGCAATGTAATGGTATGGATTGTATGTACTTTTTGGCCAGTAAAGGTTCAGGCTGGCCCGCCCCCTGATGACACTCTTCCCTGGACTCCTCCCCAGTGACCCAGGCCATACAGGTCGAGCCATGTCTCCCTTCCCTGCACTTCCCTTGCTTGGATCGGGGCCAGCTCAAGTCTTATGTACAATAAAGCCTATTGTTCCCCTTGGTCTTTGTTCTTGTGATTACTGGGGAAACTGGTAGTGCCCAACAGGAAGAATGGGTGTAGTTCTGGAAAATACAGGAGTGATGCTAACAGCACATTGGAAGATATGTGTATGAAAAGAAATGGAAGAGACTACAGCCAAGAAAAAAGAAAAATGGGATTGAGAGCTAGTTGATTATCAAAAGATAGAGATCTAAATGTCACAGCCATTTCACAGACACAGGAGTAAGTTCCAGTGAGACAAAGAGAAAATATTGGAGGGAATGTGACAATGAATTGGAAAACCTGGTGGTGGAGGTCATCAGAAGATTTGCACATTTATGATTTTGGAACAACATGTGAATATGTAGGTGTGACAATGCAAAGGACTTGAGTATGAATTAAATATATATGAGGGCAAAATACAACAATGGCTGCCAAAAATATTTACTCAAGGTCAATTTTTATGATAGTTTAAAGTTTGGATTTAGTGTCAGAGTACATATGACCCTGAGATTCTTTTTCCTGTGGACTAGGTAGAATTTCAAATTATCGGTAGTACAGCATGCAAAAGAGAGAAGTGTAAACCAAATGACTGTGCAATACAGAAAAATATCAGTAATAAAGAATTCTTAAATGAGTCTCTGATGGAGTCTGTTTAGGAGCTTGATAGTGGAGGGGGAGCAAATGTTCCTGAACCAGGTGGTATAAGTCTTGTGACACTATATTGTACCTCTTTCCTGATATGAACAGAGCATGTCCTGCATGGCGCGAATCCTTGATTATTGCTGCTCCTCTCCGACAGCAGTGTTCCATCCACATTTTCTCGATGGTGGGGAGAGTTTTGCCTGTCCACTACCTTTTGCAGGGATTTCTGTTCAGTGGTATTGGTGTCCCCATACCATGACGTAATGCAGCTGGTCAGCACACTTTCCACTACTCCTCTATAGAATTTTCCAATGTCTTACCAAATCTCCACAAACTCCTAAATAAGTAAGGGCTCTGATGTGCCCTCTTCATGATAACATTAGTGTGTTTGGTCCAGGAAAGGTCCTCCAAGATAATGACTCTCAGGAATTTAAATTTGCTCACCTTCTCCACCTCTGATTCCTCCAATAATCACTGTCTCATCCATCTCTGATTTACCCTTCTTAAAATCCACAACCAGCTCCTTGGTTTTGGTGCTATTGAGTGCGAGGTTGTTGTAAGTGCACCATTCACCCAAGCTTTCAATCTCTCTCTTGTTTGTTGCCTCATCAACTATTTTTATAGAACCCACTACCGTGCCACCATCAGCAAATTTGTAGGTGGTGTCGTTATTGTTCCGAGCCACACAGTCGTAAGTCTGATGCGGGTAGAGCAAGGGCCAATTACACAGCCCTGTGGTGCTCTGGTACTGTTGGAGATTGTGGAGATGTTCTTACCAATCCTTACAAAGTTACAATAGTTGTTCATAGATAAACAAAAGATGGATCTTTTTCAAAATTATTTGATTTTATTTCACCAATATAATTATATCAAATATGACACAACGTGGATGATGTTTCAGCTTAATATCACCGTCTTTCTGATGGAGCTCTGTTCCCTCAATACTGCCCTGAATTGATTGTCTGCAATGTGTAATCAAGCCTCTGGAGTGGAACTAAATCCAGAAGCTCTTGAATCTATTTGAAGATCCAATAGAGATTAGAGTATTATCATGCCGCAGTTATGAAAAAAGATGAAATATCAGTTTAGAAAGAAATGAAAGCCTCCAGTTTGACAGCTGACTCATTAATGTTTGCATCTCATCAAGTCTGAAAAGCTGGTTGAAAATGCTTAAAGAACTAATTTTGCTGAAAGTTGGTGGAGTCTTACAAATCAATAAACACAAATAAATTGTTTGAAATGTTTGGTGCACAGAATTCATAAGTGTTGCCTTTGTAACTTCCTCCTACGACATTGCAACTTATCAAATATATAAAACTCTGACAATCCTGGATTTATTATAGTTTAGAACATGTGAAAAGTATTCTGCATGAAAAATCATCAAAAGTACCAAAGTAAATTGATGGGAAACAGTTGTTGAGATGATGAGGAGAGCTCCATCACTTTCCTTTTCTGCTCAAGTCATAAAATCAGGCTATGGTTTCTGTTTACCAGAAGTTGCTTCTAAGACTGCAGCACTCTTCAGAACAGCAGATTTGTTCTTGACTATAACCAAACCTTAACATTGGAAGCATTGCCAGCTTGTGACCCACCATTAGAAACGCTGCTAACAGACTTAAGCTTGTCTCAAAGTGGAGAATTTGTGATTATTTCCAAATCTGCTCTCTCATCTTCTCTGACACACAGATTTTTCCTTTCACGTTGTTTAAATTTATTGGGTATCAATGCTGGATTCAGCTTTATTGTTTTAAATGCTATTCCCAGTTTTAGAGGAAATGGGAGCAACTTCTGCAGATTGTTATTGTTGTGTCCTTAAATCCATTATAGAAAAGAATAAAATAAATTGCTGGATGAGCCATTTTAAAGGATAAAATTATTATCTCTTTGATGGTAATTGCAAGACGGGTCACTCAGAAACAGTGTCTTTGCATTTTAATGATTTCTTATTAATGATGTATAATGTTCATTTACCATTTGCTTCTACATTTATGATGTAGTCACTTGCCTGCAATCTGAAAATATGTTAGGGCAATGAATTTGAATGTGAACCATTGGATGCTAAATGAAATCATTTCTAATTGGGTTTAGACACCACTGTGTCAAGGTTCATCCATTCTTTGTAAGTGAAATTGGTAAATTTGATCAACCATCAAGGGTACACCTTTTTCCATAAATCACATTATGCAAATTAATCAGCAAATTTAGTTTCCTTTAGGCAATTGCTTGAACAGAATCTAATCCAGAACCAGACAGCGCTCAAAGTCATATTGTTTCAACAAGACTGGCCTGATTTGTAAAGAATATGAAATATAACACAATGCAGTTTGCAAGCAGTGTTACATGTGGTCACGTTTTTGCCAAAACAATTTCAATTAAATTAAGATTGCACGAAGTGGAATGTATGTTTGGAGACGTGAATGGTGCATCACAAATTATAATTTTCCAAATGCTAAATTATAGATTAATCTTAAATTTGCAGAATCACAAAATCATTACAGCTCATCCAAGTGCAATAAACATTTTCTATCTAATATTTTTTCCTTTTTGGGAGCTCTGAGGAACTGGCCCAGAAGGGATAGATCAGCCATGATTGTGTTATGGCAAGCTTGAGGAACCAAGTGGCCTACTCCTGCTCTTTGTTCTGTTATTATTGTCTCCATCAGTCTGAGTGATTGCCGCTTCCATCCCAATTCCCCATGCTCTCTCCATGAACTCATACTCTTCCTTCATGTAGCCTTCAACCAGATTTGCTCTCATCATCTCATGTATGGTACCCCTTATTTCCTTGCATTGCACTTCACACTTCAACCTTGTGCTACTTCCTCCAGTAATCTTTACTTCCCTATGTAATTGCCTTGGGGAAAAAAAATCGTCTCCATATTTAGAGCAGTGATATCAAAGTCTTTGTTGCCCATGATCACTAATATAACAGCCTCCCCAACTAATGGGAATCCTAGTCCGTGTCCCCAAAATGGAAAAAGAAAGATCTGAAATGGCTTTGAGAACCTTGGGCCTCTTCATCCGGAGCGCATGAAATCAGACTGAAGCAAATCCACCTGTCCTACCAAATGTCTTCTGAGCCAACTCAGGCAGAGTCTCAAGATGTCACATTGACCCCAACAGCCACAAAAGAACCTACAGAGCTAGAGAAGAAGAAAGTAATCCTAAACCCTTAAATTCCTGACCTCCCCTTCCTAGCTCACATGTTAGCAAATATTATTAGCAGATCCACCTCCTCAGGTAATGTCATCTCTTTGATTGTGGTCAATAACCCTGATGATGAAATTTTAATAGACAAGGCCCTACTACTGATAAATTCTGATCTGTTCTAATAGGTATGTTTGCTTGTTGTGGCAGCAATGTGCCAGTGATTATTTTAGTCAAGGATCTGACTGTGCAGACCAGTCACCTTGGGTATTGAATAGCCATTTGATGTTTACATTCATAACATTGTACTCTTTGGCACTGAAGTTGAGGTGGGAGAGATTGGCTGAAATGTTGATGTGGGAAAGGGTGGGGGAAGTGTTGAGGTTGGAGATGGTTGGGGAAGCATTGAGGTGGGAGAGGATGGTGGGTGTTGAAGTGGGGGAAGGGTGGGTGAAGTCTTAACATGGGAGAGGGTGGGTGATGTGCTGAAGTGGGAGACGGCAGGGGAATTGTTGAAGTGGGAGAGGGTGGGGGAAATGTTGAGGTGGGAGAGGGTAGGTGAATTGTTAAGGTGGGAGAGGTGAGTGAATTGTTGAGGTGGGAGTGGGTGAAGTGTTGAGGTGGGAGATGGACTTTGGGGATCTTCATCCCAGCCATATCATTGGGTGTGGCTGAAAATAAGGTCAATATCTGGAGTGTGGAGGGAAGATAGAAGTGGCTTGGCGAATAGTGATTGAGATGGAAGTTGTGTGGGCTAGAGGGTAGGATGGTGAACAGGGGTTAGAGTGGGAAATGGAGGATGGCGGTGATGAAGAGGTGTGTCATCAGGATTGGTTGAGGTGAGGCATGCAATTTGTACATTGAACTCTACAGGGGCTGGATCAAAGAGTTGGGATGAAGCTTGATCGTTGAGTCGGGGGAGATAATGGTTGATCAGCAACATCGGTGGTCCGTAGTGAGATTTTCAATCTCTTGCATGAAAAATGACAACTTTCTATTTGCACAAAATAATTAGCTTTCATTAACCCTGTATATGCTTTTGCTGTATTACTAAAATACCCAACACTCAAATTCAGCTCAGCGAGCTCCTATGATCATAAATTCAATCTTGTGTGCCTTGACGATGTTGCTCGGGGAGGTCATTGTCACTCTCAGCTTCCTATCCTCAGCCCAGGGTGCTGCAGAAAATCTCTGCTGCATCTCAGTTTGCTGCTCACTGCTGCTATAGAGAGAACCCCGAACCCTATACTCGAGGAGAGAGGACTTCATCTTCCTTTCTTTCAGCCCATTGACTTAGGGGGCCCAGGTATTTCTCTACATGACAAGCTTCCACAATTTGAAGGCTTAAAGGTATCTTAAAAAAGCAGCCTTTATCCTCAAAGACCCCCCCCCCCCCCCCCACCACCCAGGGCACACCCTCTACACTCTGCTATCATCAAGATAAAGGTACAGGAGCCTGAAGACGAGCATTCAATGCCACAAGCACAGGTTCAATGCCACAAGGACAGGTTTAATGCCACAAGCACAGGTTCAATGCCACAAGGACAGGTTTAATGCCACAAGCACAGGTTCTTACCCGCTGCCATCAGATTCCTGAATATTAAACCAAAGACACTGCTTTACTTTTCATGCACTTTAACTTTTTTCTAATATAGTAATGTCGTAAGATGGTTATAAGATGAATTTTGAACCATGATTAAGCTGCTGCAAAACACCAGATTTCATGACTTGTTCAGGGCAATAAATTCTGATTTTAAAGAGACTGTGCTCCTACCTTTCCAGAAGCCTCCCCCTTAACTTGCTCCCAAGATCATGAGTTTGAAATCCTGGTGACCTCAGGGCTCCATGAACAATGGGCAATTCACCTTCAGGTATTGATCTTCACCAGGGTACCCAGGTCTCTCCGACCACTCTCCTGCATCCACCTCCCACCATACTGCTAATTCCTTCCTTTCATTGAAATTACTCCCAGCAGCTTGAAGCGTGTTACTTAAGTTGAAGTATGTCCCTTTAAAAGTTTCTTGCAAGGAGTGCAGCTGTTGTCTGGATTGTAATAACTGGCAGAACACACAGCACGTAGAGCATAGAACACTACAGAGAAGGAACAGGCCTTTTGGCCCATGATGCCCAAATTAATCTGCTTCTTGCATATGATAGGCTATTCATGGCACTTTCACATTTCTAGAAATTTCTCAAACGCTACTCTTTTGACTGCTCTAGCACTACTCCTGGCAGCCAATTCCAGTCACCTACTACTCTGTGTGTAAAAGAAAAAGCTTGCCCCACAGATCGCCTTTATACTCCCCCCCCCACCTTAAATGTGTATGTCCTCTAGTGTGTGCATTCTTACCCTGTGAAAGGATTCTGACTGTCTACCTCTCGTAATTTTACAAACTTCTACCAGCCTCAGACGCTCAAGAGAAAACAACCCGTTTGCTCAACCTCTCCCCATAACTCATACCTTCCAAACGAGGCCACATCCTGGTCAAGCTCATCTGTATCCTATCCAAAGCCTTCACATTCCATCTACAATAGGATGACCAGAATTGTGCATAATACTCCAAGTGCAGTCGAACCAACATTTTATCTAGTTGCAACATGACTTCCTTATTTTTAGTCATTCACATTTTGAATTGTGAGTGTTATTGTCAAGAATAGCATTTATTCCCCCATTTCTAATACCCTTGGGTAGATGCTAATGAGTCATCTTCTTGAACTGCCACAGTTCTGATAAAGGTACTCATAATACTGCCTCAAGGGATGGCATTCCCAAGTTTAGATCCAGTGTAAAATAGTAGCAATTTCTTTCCCAGTCAGGACAGTATGAGACATGGAGAGGAATCTACAGTTGGTGGTATTTGTCTCTGTCTGCTGCCCCTCCCTTTGATGGTGGATGTTCCAGGTTCTGGAAGTGATTTTGGAGTGGTTTAGCTATGTATTCTTGCAGGCGCCTCAGATTGAAGAGACTGCCATCCGTGCGGTACCGGATGTAAACAGCATATCTCCGCTTTGGCCTTTTGTTGGAAAGGACGCTGTCCTGAGGAATTCCTGCACTGATGAGACAGGGCATGGATGATTAACCTCCAACAAACCTTCCTGTCTTGTATTCTGCTTGATACGTCTAACTGCCACCGCCACCCACTCCCCACCCCACCACCTTCACCTGATTGGTAATTTTCTTATATTGATTAAGTACTCCTTTAACTTTATGCTCATTTCCTTCAAATAGAAGGTGTGGGCCCAGAAACCTACATAAATCCCAATTATGCCTATCCCATGATGGAACAATCCTTGTTCCTTGATTAAACTGACCCCTTTCTGATCTCTCCCACACTTTCCCATTTAAACAGGCTATCTCACCCTCTGCGCCCTCAGTCTTAATGAAGGGTTTCAACCTGCAGCGTCAACAAAACTTTTTCTCCTACTAATTCTGCTTGGACTCACTGATTTCCTGAAGAAAATTATTTTTTTGAATTCTCAGTTCAATTCTACTCAGTCACCACCCTCCCCCATTCTCCTTAATCAATCCCTTTATCCTGTACATTGATGACTGGATAGATACTGCTTGCTGCTCTCAAACAGAACTTGCAAGTTTCATTATCTTTTCTGCCAATTTCTGAGCTATACATCTTCCCAAACTCCTTTCCATTTTGGCACTGCTTGCCCTTTTGCTGCTCCCTCTCTTACCATCTCGGGACCCAATCACTCCTTCCAGGTGAAGAAGCAAATCATATTACGTTCCTTCCAACTTAGGGTTCATTATTGGAGAAAGCAAAATTAGCTTGGGAACATCTCTGTTCTGTATGCAAGGGTGACTTTGTCTTTCTAGGAGCTTGTCACTTTAAGCTCTGTATCCCACTTCTATTCTGGCCCTTCTGCTTGGTGTCATGTTCTTTAAATTTGAATTTAGACATAAAGCACAGTAATAGGCCCACGAGCCCATGCCGCCCAAATACCCCAATTAACTGACAAACCCCATACATTTTTGAAGGGTGGAAGGAAACCAGAGGACCTGGAGGAAACCTACACAGACAAGGGGAGAATGTATGAATTCTTTATAGACAATGCTCAATTCCAACCCAGGTCTCTGGCACTGTAATAACATTACACAACCACTACGCTTACTCTGCCTGCCCACGAAGAACAACAGCCATCTCATCTTTCAACTCAGCTTTGGCCCAGTGTTAATTTTAATAGAAATGAGAGGATTTAATAGTAAATGGAACAAAACATTATGATGAGTTCATTTCAGCTGATTTTATGCAGGCCACTTATTGAGGCAACTTTTGAGTTAGTAGATAATGAGATAATAATCTCATTTACTTATGAGATAAGACAATCAGCCACACATTTAATGTAACATTCAATCTCAGTTTTCTTTTAACATCACAGAAAACAGTAATGTGCATATAAACTTACATAGTATTGGAAATATCTGAACATAATTGTGGTTCTTTTTGTTCTTCTTTTCTTCTTTGGCTTGGCTTCGCGGACGAAGATTTATGGAGGGGGTAAAATGTCCATGTCAGCTGCAGGCTCGTTTGTGGCTGACAAGTCCGATGCGGGACTACACACAGATAAATCTCCTTTAATGATGAGTCTGTTGAAGAGGCAATTTCTGAAAATTGGTGATAATTTTTCAAACAAGAGAAACAGTAAAAGTAAGATACTCATGTCCATTCTCCTTAAAGGCAAACATTATTAGCTTCCCCACATTTTTATGCTTCCTGTCTCCCCTTCCCACTTCCGTCTCGATAAGGGGGTCCCAATTCCAATACGTTGACTGACCATTTCTCTCCACGGATGCAACTTGTCACGTTAAATTCGTCCAATCTCTCATTTTTTTCAAGACTCCAGCACCTGCAGTTCTTGTGTTTGTCTATTAAAATAATAGGTCAGTTTGTGCACTTTCTTTTGGTCCCATGTTTAATTGTTATTGCTGCTTGAGTTGTGTACTATGTGTAAGAAAAAAATTGAATGTGGTTGTTGGAAAATTGGAAGTTATTTGCATAAGCTTTCTACAGCTGTCTTTGCTCTAGTTTCCCATTGAAGAACAGAATCTCTTTGTGTATGCTTATATAACCTTATAACCATATAACAATTACAGCACAGACACAGGTCAGTTTGGCCCTTCTAGTCGATGTCGAAGACTTTCTCCCACCTAGTCCGATTGACCTGTACCCGGCTCATAACTCTTCACATCTCTCTCGTCCATATACCTATTCAACTTTTCCTTAAATATTAAAATTGAATCCACGTCTACCACTTCGGCCAGAAGCTCATTCCACACTCCCACCACCCTCTGAGTGAAGAAATTCCCCCTCATGTTTCCCCTAAACTTTTTCCCCCTCCAACCTCTTGTTTGAATCTCCCCCACTCTCAATGCAAAAAACGTGTCTACATTGACTCTATATTTCCCCCTCATAATTTTAAATACCTCTATCAAATCACCCCTCAATCTTCTACACTCTAGGGAATAAAGGCCCAGCCTGCTCAACCCTTCCCTGTAACTCAAACCCTGAAACTCAGGCAACATTCTTGTAAACCTCCTCTGCACTCTCTCTATTCTGTTGATATCCTCCCTTTAATTCGGTGACCAAAACTGCACACAATATTCCAAGTTTGGCCTCACCAATGCCTTATACAACTTCAACATAACATCCCAACTCCTGTATTCAATACTCTGATTTATGAAGGCCGACATGCCAAATGCTTTCTTCACCGCCCTATCTACATGTGACTCAACTTTCAGGGAATTATGTACCAGAATTCCTAATTCCATTTGTGCTGTGCTACTGCACTCCTCAATTACCTACCATTTAATGTATATGACCTTTGTTGATTAGTCCTACCCAAAATGTAGCACCTCACATTTATCAGTATTAAACTTCTTCTGCCATCTTTCAGCCCACTCTTCTAACTGTCCTATATCCCATTACGAGCTTTGATAACCTTCTTCACTGTTCACAACACCACCAGTCTTCATATCATCTGCATACTTACTAATCCAATTTACCACCCTATCATCTAGATCATTAATATATATGACAAATAACATTGGTCCCAGTACTGATCCCTGAGGCACTCCACTATTCACCGGCCTCCTATTTGACAAACTACTCTCTGGCATCTCCCATCCAACCATTGTTGAATCCATTTCACTACTTCAACATTAATGCCTAATGCTTAGACCTTCTTAACTAACCTCTTATGTGGAACCTTGTCAAAAAACCTTACTAAAGTCCATAATGACACAAACTCCAGCATTTTTCATGCTGTGATTATTGTGTTCCCTTGGCCATGAGAATAAATACTGAAATCTGCAGCAAATCTTGAGCAGTGAGCTGCAATGATCTTGTGTAACACTTTCAAGATTTCTTGTTTCTTGCCGTTTGCAGTGCGGTTGCTTGATTACTTGGCCAATAGTTCACATGGTTCACTAAAGTGGCAATTTCCTGACAATCCAGTGAGTCCAGTTACAATGTTTGTTCAGTTATTAAGGAAGAATTGTAATTTGTGCTCAACTCCATAATTACCCAATTTGTTATATAAATTGTAACTTTTCTCATTTTATGTTGATGACAGAATCATTTAGAAGTTGTTTTAAGTGCAGATGCTGAAAAAAATCCATGCTCTTACCCTACAGTTGAGTTTCTTAATAGTCCCTAGAGTATTAGCAAGACAAGTTCATTGCAGGTTTCCGCAAAAGTTATTTTTTGCCATCTGCTTGTATGAGGATGTAGTTGTGTCCGTTGAAACAGAACAGGCCAGTACCCTTTGGGGATGACTCTGCCTTGCTGTTTCCCTTTGCTTGGAGCCAATCACAATATGTCAGGAACTTTGGACATTTCCTATTCCAACACCCTTAATAATTCTTTTCCTCAGCTGTCGAGGGTTGTTTTCTTTAGGAAGTCAACAATGAGTGGGTCGAAAGTAGCCTGGAATCTGCCCTGTTATTGAGGTTAAAAGACTCCTCCTCCATACACCTTTGTGACTCTGATATGTGAAGTTCACATCTGCCAAATCATATATTTATGACTCCTCCATGGAACAGCACTGCCCTTATTGTACTCCTCTCAGTCTGTTTTGTTTCTCAAGCTCAACATGTTGATTTATTCTTAGCAGAAGTTATATGCCATCAGTACATGTTTTGATTTCAGTAATTAACTGTGAACAAGAGAAAATGTAAACCTTATTACAAAACTGCCCTTATTCTCCGAGTGCTTTGCAATAAGAGTTATTTTGATTTTTTGAAGTGCAAGACATTCACTAAAAAATACACTTATCACGGAACAGACCGCTGACAGCTGTATGAAACTAGAACACAAAAGCTCGTTTATGTCTTTAATGACCCACATAATGATGGAGCAAGTAAGTTATTCACAGTAACATACCATGGAATAATCTGAATACCCTAATGTATGGTGCCGGTAGATTAAGAAACATCTGTTCTTACCTTGAAAATAATGTGCTCTTAGTAGCTCCTCGATTACACTTAATGCAGTTGGAAAGTTTAAATCCAATCAGAAGGAATGGTCTTTTGAAGGGATTTTCATAAAAAAGTAGAAAGATTTACATTTTGATTCTTTGCAAACAGCTAATGCAAAACCACTTGCGTTAAAATTTAATTACTAAAGCTATGTATTTGTTTCTTGCTAATTTCACAGTACTTTATACCCAATTGTTAATTGGTGTGTTCTGCGACTAAAACAAGTGGATTTTTTTAATGATTCTTTAAAATATTGTTGGGCAAGCTCATTAATGATCTTATGTGCACTAGATCTGTTTCTAATTCGCAGAGAGCAGAAATGATCCTTTTCAGCAATTGCTTTTGAAAAGATGTGATCAGTATGAATTTCCTCATGTTGAGACAAATCATTTTATGTCAGAAAACATGGATCAATTAAGGGATTGGATATAATGGCCTGCCTTTGAAAACACTGCTGGAATCAGGAAATAGTAAAGAGATGTCTGAGAGAAGAAAAGATTGAAACTGCAAATGTGTAAAAGGGGAAGTTGAGAATGGACACTATACAGAGGAAACACTCACAGTGGACCATCTTAAATAGAAGGACAATGTCTTGAGAGAAGATATGTCGTATAAATGCTTCTGAAACAGACACTCTCTTACGAGCTCTCATGAGAGTAGATTACCAAGCAAAATTCAAAGTCATGCTGACTTCTGGGGATCTCAATCCCATCACTGGTCATCGGAATGGAGTATTTAGAATAGTCACAGTCACGGAATTATAAATATGAACATCATATTTATGCCCTTCAGCCCAGCACATCCATACTGACCTCTGTTCCTTCTACGCCAATCCCATTTGCCTTCACTAGGTTCACATTCTTTTATGTCTTGCCTATTTAAATGCCTGTCTATTAAGTGTTGTGATTGTATCTGACTCCACCACCTCCTCTGGCAGCAAGTACCAGTTTTCAGTCACTTTCTTAGCCTCCTTCATGAAAGGGTAAAGAAGCCCAACCTTTCCAACCACTCCCCATAACTAAAGTCCTCAAATAGGTCTGAGATTCATTCTCTCCAATGCAACCACATCATTTCTTTCATGAAGTAAGCAATATTGCACACAATATTCCAAGTGTAGTCTAACCAGTATTTTGTGAAGTTCCAGCTTTTATATTCGATTCCCCAACCTTCTAAGGTAACATGCTATATGCTTCTCCTCCATCCTACCTAGCTTTGTTTCCACTTCTCAGGAACCATGGACTCGAACCTCAAGGTCCCTCTGTTCACAAACATTCAAAGCCTTGTCAAATGCTTAGCTAACGTCTATACAGAAAACATCTACTGTCCTGTCTTCATTATTCTTTTGAGTTATCTCCTTAAAATATGAGTTAAATTAGTGAGGCAAGAAAGCCATGTTTACTAGGCTGAATCAGCCCCTGCCTTTTCAAATATACATAGTGTCCATCTATTGCTTAGGATTTTCTCCATTAATTTCCCCACCATTAACATAAGGCTCACCAGCTTATCCCCACTGCCCCCTTTTAAACATTACGTATCCTTCAGTCTTTTGGCACCTTACTTCCAATAAATAAAGATTCAAATATTTCTGTTGAGGCTTCAGCTGTCTCTTTCCTTGCTTCCCATAGCAAACTGGAATGATCTCATCTAGTGCTGTGGATCTATAAACCTTTCTGCATCACATGACATCCAGAACCTCTTCTTTCTTCTTATTGACATGCTCCAGATTATCCTTGTGCCCCACCCTGAACTCACTACTTTCACTATCTCTTCTAGGGAAATACAAATGAGGAATATTCAGTTAAGACTTTATCTGCATGGTCTCTCTCCACACATAAATTACCAATTTGGACTGTAGAACCCACCCTCTCCCTGGGTCCCCTCTTTATCCTGATAGAGAATGTCTTAGAATCCCTCATAATTTTATGTGCCAATTTCAGGGCCCTTTTTTGCACTCCAAATCTCTTTCTTGTTCGTTTCTATATTCCTCAAGTCACTCTCTCGATCCCTCTATCTGCCATAAGGCTCCATTTGATTTTCCTAGTCAACCCTTCAAAACCTTTTGTCATGCTAAATTTGTCTTTCATCCTGACTTGCAGTTGGGAATCTTGAGACCATGTACCCAGGGTCACACTGAAGTTCTGTATGCGTGATGGACAGAGAATACCAACTCACAAACTCCCCACCCCACTCTCCCAGTAAGAACAACACCTGCCTCTTTTGTGGAAGAGTTTGCATTTCTCATCTTCATCTTCCCATCAACACACAAACTAGTCTTAAAGAAATTTATCATCTATCTCAAGGGATAACTTGAGAAGAGGAATGGAAATGTTTAAAGCGAAATGTGTGTAATTGAGGAAAAGGAAGCTGCAACAGAAAGTTTCTGATAGAGAAATGTTTTATGCGTTCATCTGACATTTTACCAACTGCTGTTTTAATATCACCAATTTACCTTAAATTGGTACTTCTACAAACACAAACAATAGAACATTATTCTCCTAATAATATTCAACAACAATAATGTACAGCCAATTATCTGAAATGGTTGGGAGCCGACCAATGTCGGATAAACATTTTTCAGAGAACTGGTCATTTAAAAAAAACAGCTGAGTAGCAGCAGCAAATCGCTTGTAACAATGTTTAAACAACAACAAACAACAAGGAAAGGCTTTTTAAGCATTAAAATAATGTTTAATTCTCACCAAAATAATGCTGGCCACCACCGATCACTGACACCTCCCCGTGAGGCCCCGCTCCTGCCGGGAGCCCGACGTCCCCGCTTCTGCCTGGGAGCCAGATGTTCCCCGCTGCTGCCAGGAGGCCTCTCTCCTTATTGATTCTGGGACAAGGGCTTCCTCCAACTGCTTGTGGCTGGGAGACAGCGGCATGGAGTTTGAGAGGGAGAGTTGGAGAAAAAAGTCAATAGGGGAAGGCAAAGAAAAAATGGAAAGAGAGAATTTTTTTTCCAATCTGAAAGGTCAGTTTGGCTCCGAAAACATTTTCGATAAATGAGGGTTTCTGATTTATTTTGGATAACCTCATTTACCGAAATTTAAAATTTTTTTGAATAAATGAGGATTTGGAGAATCCGATAAATGGAGTTGCACTGTACATTCATATCAGCCATATTAAAGGAGGGAAGAGACAGATAGGTACATTTTAAATGATGGTTGGCACTAGTTTGTAAATACAGGTACTCCCTGACTTGTGACCTACGCGACTTACGACCGAATCCACGCATACGACTAAATTTATAAAAAAATTTAAAAATATAAAATTTACGCGCTTTATGTTGTATTTGACAAACTATAACAGGGATACAGGGCATGTAAAAGCCAAAATGTGAGTACTTACCTTGTTAGTAGGCATCCTGGGGTCCGTAGGCTGGGTGCGACCATCTTGATTCCTGAATGATGCACGAATCTTCAGTTGGCGCATGCGCAGTGAGTTCCTGTACTGAGTTCATTTGTTATATGTGCGAGAGTTAAGGCCGTGAATTTAATATCATTAGGGTGCTTAACTCTTGCGCATATGCCAACCGAACTCCAATACGTGAACCCACCGAGCGTGCATCTACCAAAGATTCGTGCATGCACTCAGGAACCAAGAAGTCCACGCCCAGACTGTGGATGCTGGGACACTGACTAACAAAGTAAGTATGCAATTCCGATATACGTCCACTCCAAGATACAACCTGTCATCCAGAAAGGATGTCAGGGAGTACCTGTTAACTAGCCCCATAGTTACAGTAGTGAAAAATTGACACCCCATTTATTTGTTCACTGCTTATTCCTGGAGCTAATTGATAATTTGCAATTGTTTTCAAATTATCTATGTTCAGTTTCATTAAAAGTTAATACACCAGTCATATAATTAAATGAATTCATTATGGATGAAGAGCACGCTGAAAATGCTCCCCATTTCAGATGTAATGTGTTCAGAAGTCAGATTTTCAGCCTTTGTTGTACTACCTGGAAGCCATTTCCATGTTAGTTCACACTCTGACAAACCCCCTGAAAGTTGAATCCTTTTTTGTTAGGACATGTGTCATGATCATTAAATTTCATTTTTCAAAAACTTAATCTCTTTTCTTACCTCCATAAAGTTACTTCTCAGACCTCCACTTGTCTGGGCGTTGGATCTACATTTTCTTATTCTTTACTCATAACTTGTACCTTGTCACAACATATCAGCCTTTTTGCTCTTCTCTGTATTGCTCCAGTGTTTGAATGCTTCTGTTCGATCTGGAATTTAAAGTGTGTCTAACCAGAGCCCTGTAACATTTATATTTTGATCTGATTTGCATAGCTATTTAATTGAACATTTACAGATTCATTGATTGTTAATCTGCGATGGTTGAATGAAGAGTTTACAAAAAAATCCGAGATCCTAACATTTTTAATATGACTTTAATCTATTACTTCTTGTTTCCGTCTAAAATATTTGCATACTGATGTCTTAAGGCACTTTCAGGTAGCCAAAATACCCCGATGTAAAGCCACATATTCTACTCCTATGCTGCTGTCGGGAGGCCACCTGAAAGACCAGGAGGCACCTCCGAGGCGCACATTCCAGCCCTCCTCTGAGAGGGATAATGGCTGGAGCACTGAATCCCCTTAGGCATCTGAATGCAGCCGCCTGAAGGCGGCTGCTAAGGGGATGACAATCAGCTGGCGAGCACCTGACAGCACCCCCTCCCCGCTGCCCTTGTTCGCTGGTGCGGGATGTCAGGGCTGGGGCGGGCAGTGCAGTATGTCAGTGCTGGGGTGGCCGGCGCGGGATGTCACCGGCCATCCCAGTATTGACATCCCGCGCTGCCCGCCCCAGCCCTGACATCCCAAAGGGACAGGAGCCGGAGTGAACTCCGAGGCACTTCCTTTCAGGTGGCCAGCCCTGCACTTTTAGCTGCCACATGAACTACCATTCCACAGGTCTGAATCCGCTTCTGCAGGCGCATTCTTGGCAGAGAGTGCACCTGAAAGCAGCTTTTGAGTCATCGAGTTATACAGCACTGAAACAGGTCATTTGGCCCAAATACTCTATGGTGGCCAAATTGCCTACCTGAGCTAGTCATATTTGCTTGGATCTGACCCATATCCCTCTGAACCTTTCCTATCCCCATGCCTATCTAATGTCTTTTAACTCTTGTAATTGCACTCACTTCTTCCACTTCCTCTGGTGAATTCTAATAATCCTGATTATGATCTGAACAAAACAATAATCTTAAGCATAATTGACATCATTTTTATACCCAACTTTAAAATTTAAAATTAAAATTTAGAAATACAGTCCAATGCAGGCCCTTTTAGCCCATGAACCTGTGTTGCCCAATTATACCAAATTAACCTACACCGCCGGTAGTTTTGAACAGTGTGAGGAAACCGGGGCCCTCAGGGAAAATCCACGCAGACATGGGGAGAACATACAAATTCCTTACGGATAACGTGGGATTCGAACCCTTGTCCTGACCAGTGATGCTGTAACAACATGGCACTAATCGCTACGCTAACAGTTCCATCTAATATAAGTACTCCCTTAGGATCTGCTCCTTTGCAAGGATGCCAACTTCCTGACATCACACCATATTGCTTCATTGCAAGAATAAATAACCAGATAGAAATATGAAAGAGGATTATTGTCTCTTTAGATGATCTGCTTCACTTCCAGGCTCTCCAAATGTTGTATGTGCCACGTCACTTACTCAATGTTTTTCATTTTTTTCTCAATTTTTGAAAACATTCTTGAATACATCTCATGTTGGTACTTTAAATGTGATATTTTCATCTTTCATTTTAAAATATTTAGAAAGCCCAAATCCAGGGTAATAGTCTCACAATGAGAAATCAATGAATCTTACAATTGATAAATTTGTGTCATGACTTTATCAAGAACATTTAAAATGCGCCTTTATGTTCTTTGTTTAATATTTCAAAATCCAGCTTTATTTATAATGCTTAAATAGCATTTTAAGAATGAAAATCTATTTAAATATAGAGGGGTAAATGTAAAATGAAAAACTGGTAATAACTTATCAATAATCAATTCTGATATCAAAACATCAGAATGTTCTTCATTCTGTCAATGCTGATCTAAGTCATGCGATTTTATCTAATAAAAGCAAATTAAGATCCAAAATTAAATATAATTTCATGATTAAATGTGAGCATTTCATTGAGAATAAAATGTACATTGTTGGTTTAATATAGAAGGAAGCAATATTCATAATTTAAGGCATTTGGTTTCATGTTTTAAAAAAAAGAAGCTTAAATATTTCTTATTGTTGACAATAAAATAGCATAATGCACATATCGTTATAATAGTGTTGTATGCTAACCACCCCAGTCTAACTTATCGCCAACTACTTTCATCTGCGTGCACCACCTCCACTTCATGTTCCTACTGTGTCTGCTGGTTTCCATTGTGTCCATTAGGCTGACCCTAAACCCAGTAAATTATGGGGGGAAAAATAATCACTGATCTTCATCAGTCCAGTAGTTTGCTTCTTGTGTAAATTATGTCAGGGATGGTTCATCAAATAACATCAAGAGCAGGAACTCAGCAGGTCGAGCAGCATCATATTGTTTCTTGCTTCTATCTCCAGAATGAGCACTCTCTTGTCTCTCCAAATAACATCCACATTTGTATAATGTTGGGGGGGGGGGGGGGTGTGGAAGCAGTATACATATTTTCCTCTTGCCTCTCTCTCTCTCTTTGTCTGGAACCTGAAGTCATTTCCTCTGTCCATCATTCTTCACTCCTTCCTGGCTCACCAATTCCCATTGGCTCCTGTCCTCATTATTCTGGCTTCTTCCATGCTGCATTTAATCCTGATGAAAGTTCTGGCCTGAAATATTGATACTTCTTTTCTCTCACTGATGCTGCTCGACCCGTTGACTTCCTCCAAGAGATTGTTTATTGCAATACTACAAAATAATGCCTTGAAATTGGCTGTATAATATTGTTTTCCGCAGCAGCGGACAATATATTTCCAATCTTACCTGGAGGAGATGGTGCTGGCAATTATTGATCACATGTTGATTGTGAAATTGGGCCAGCCACACGTCTGTTTATCTGACAATTTCTCAGCTTGTGTCTAGCACTATTCACGTAACATCCACTTCCACTCGTGTTGATATTAATCAGCCTTCAAAACTCCACACTATGAACATCACAGAACCAAATTGTGTTTGTTTTTGTGTTTTACTCCCTGGGGAGATGTAACTGGACACCTTCACAACTTTTGATAGCAGACTACTGAAAGTTCACCATATGTTATCTGACTACATGTGATTTTATTTTGCAGCACTTATCTGCTGAGATTCCGATTCAATGGCTGGCTCAGTGGTGACAGCACTGCTGGCAGAACTCCATTAGTGGGCAGGGCTGACCACTCAGAGTAGATCCAAGGGCCTCAAGTGTGGGACACGGCTGTGCCCATCAGCAAAAAGTCTACACCCAGAGTTTTCATATGCACCATCACATCCCGACCTCCCTGATGAGCAATGTATTCACAGGTTCAGGTTTTCCAAGACTGTACTATAGAACCATAGAATATTACAGCAAAGAAACAGACCCCTTTGGCCCTTGAAGTCTGCGACAAATCATTTTTCTTTGCCTCGTCCCACTGAACTGCACCCAGTCCATAGCCCTCCATACTTCTCCCATCCATATACCTGTCTAAATTCTTCTTAAATGTTAAAATCGAGCCCACATTAACCACCAATCTCTATGTGAAATTCCCCCTTATGTTCCCTCCAAACCAGTGGTTCTCAACCTTTTTCGTTTCACTCACATGCCACTTTAAGTAATGTGATTAGTAAGGGATTGCTTAAAATGGTTTATGAGTGGGAAGGGAAGATTGAGAATCACTGCTCAAGACCCAATTGTTACTGAAATATTTTGCTTGAGAAAAATTGTCATCGGACCTTTTCCTTTGGAGTTATGAAAGTGTACACATAACGAATCAATTAGGTATAATTAAAACAGTGGTTTTCAAACTTTTTCTTTCTACCCATGTACCATCTTAAGCAATGCCTTAATAATCAATCACAGAGCACCTATGGTATAGGGAATACTTAAAGTGGTATGTGAGTGGAAAGAAAAAGGTTGAGAACCACTGCTCTAAACTTTACACTTTTTACTCTTAACCCATGTCCTCTGGTTTGTATCTCACCTACCCTCAGTGGAAAAAAGTCTTTGTACATTTACTCTGTCTATCTCCCTCATAATTTTAAATACCTCTATCAAATCTCCTCTCATTCTTCTATGGTCCAGGGAATAAAGTACTAAACTGTTTAACTGTAACTCATTTCCTGAAGTCTGGACAACATCTTAGTAAATCTCTGCACTCTTTCATATCTTATTGATATCTTTCCTGTAGTTAGATGACCAAAAGTGCACACAATACTACAAATGTCTTACACAACTTTAGCATAACACCACAACTCCCATACTCAATACTTTGATTTATGAAGGCCAAAAGCTCTCTTTACTTCCTATCCACCTGTGATGCCACTTTTAGGGAATGATGTATCTGTATTTCCAGATCCCTCTGTTCTACCAGTGCCCTAACATTTACCATATTTGTGCTTTCTTGGTTTGTCCTTCCAAAATGCAATACCTCACACTTGTCTGCATTAAATGACATCTGCCATTTTTCAGCCCATATTTCCAGCTGGTCCCGATCCTTCTGCAAACATTGAAAACCTTCTTCACTGTCTATAATGCCTCCAAACTTTGTGGCATATGCAAACTTGCTGATCAAATTTACTGCATTTTCATCCAGATCATTAATATAGAAAACAAACAACAATGGTCCCAGCAGTGATCCCTGAGACATACCACTAGTCACAGGCCTCCAGTCTGATAAACAATCATCCATCACTACTCTCTGGCTTCTCCTGTTGAGATATTTTCAAATCCAGCTCACTACTTCACCATGAACACCTAGCGTATGAACCATGACTAATCTCCCATGTGGGATGTTGTCAAAGGCCTCACTAAAGTCCAAGTAGACAACATCCCCAGACTTTTCTTTGCCAACTTTCCTGGTAACCTCCTCAAAAACCTCTATAAAATTGGTTAAACATGACCTACAACATACAAAGCCATGTTGACCATCCCTATTTAGTTTCTGGCTATCCAAATAAATGTATGACCTCTTAGAACACCTTCCAATAATTTACTCCCAATGACGTCAGGCTCACCAATCTATAATTTCCAGGGTTACTTTTGGTGCCTTTTTTAAACAATACCCGTGGCTAAGGACATTTCAAAACTTTCTGCCAGAGCCCCTGTAATTTCTACACTAGCTTCCCTCAAGGTCTGAGGGAATATCTCGTCAGGCCCATGGGGATTTATACTCCCTTATTTGCTTTGAGACGGCAAACACACTTCCTCCTCTTTAAACTGTATAGCTTCCATGACCTCAATGCTTATTTTCCTTACTTCCCATGACTTTGTGATCATTTCTTGAGTGAATACTGATGAAAGAAAACTTAAGATCTCCCCCATCTCTTTTGGCTCCAATCAAAGCCCACCACTCCAATCTTCAAGGCAACCTATTTTATCCCTTACTATCCTTTTGCTATTAACATAAATGGAGAAATCCTTAGGATTTTCCTTCACATTGTCTGACAAAGCAACCTCATGTTTTCTTTTTGCCATCCTGATTTCTTGCTTGAGGTTTTTCTTCCATTTTTTAATACTCCTCAAGTACCTCATTTGCTCCATTTTGCCTACATCTGTTGTACACATGTCTATTCTTCCAAACCAAATCCCCAATAACTCTCGAAAACCAAAGTTCTCTATGCCTGCTAACCTTGCCCTTAATCCTGACAGGAACAAAATCTGTTCTCTCAAAATTTCATCTTTGAAGGTCTTCCACTTACCTCACACATTCTTTTTTATTTTGAATATTTTATTTTCAATTTTTTAAAGACTCATGCAAATCTAACAAACAGAATTTTACATTCTCTTTCCATGTAATATGATTTACAGAATTCTTATTTCCACTCTCCCCTCCCTATCCCTTAAGTTAGAGAAATTCCAAAATACAAACATACAAAAACCACCTAAATACCAACAAAGGCAACGATCCTCTTCGAAGCTCAAGGACCTCAGATATTAAATAAAAACAGGTAAGGGCAAAAACATATGTCGTCTGCGCCACATTCCCAATTTCATACTCTTTCTTAATCCTTTACCTACTGGGATGAATTGATTCTTTTCTCTTATTCGGGGGGGGGGGGGTTGAATTATATCAGATATGGTTGTCACACTTCAACGAATATGCCATATCTCTTCTGTAAATTGTGTGATTTTTCTCCAGAGGATGCAACACTGTATTTCCAATTTCCGTCATGCGATATTTAGCTGGGAGTTGGACTTCCACGTAACCGCTATGCACTTCCTGGCTACTGACAAGGCAACCTTCACAAATTGAATTTGGTGTTTGGACAGTCTAAATGTACTTCTCCCATGTCCCTGAGAAGGTATAACTCCAGATCCTGTGGAAAATTCACCTTTGTAATTTTTTTTTCAGAGTGTCCCCCAGGTCTTCCCAGAAGGATCTCACCCTTGTCCACAGCCAGGTGGAGTGGGCAAAGGTTCCAGCCCCCACACCACACCTAAAGCACACCTTCCTGCCCAAAACCCAAAAACAATTTATCCCAATCCACGCATTCTAGATCCTTTCCCATTTCCTCAAAATTGGCCTTTCTCTAATCTAGAATCTCAACCCGAGGCCCAGACCTATCCTGTCCATAATTAAAATCTCCTACTATCACAAATTTATGTTTTGTGCAGCTGTCCGCTATTTCTCTCCAGATTTGCTCCTCCAATTTTCGTTGACTATTGGGAGGTCTATAATAAAACATCATGACTGTGGCCATACCACCCCATGTGGCATTCAATGAAGAAACCTTGAGGCACACTCCCATGCCAGGAAATTAAATTGTAAATTTAGACATATACCACAGTCACAGGCCATTTTGACCTGTGAGCCCGTGCCGCCAATTACACCCAATTGACCTATAAGCCCTGGCACATTTTGAATGTTGGGAGGAAACCGGAGCCCTGGCAAAAACCCACAGAGACACAGGGAGAACGTACAAACTCCTTGCAGACAGCATGTGATTCGAACCTCAGTCCCAGTCATTGGCGCTGTAACAGCATTGCACTAACCCCTACACTAACCGTGCCACCCAAAGCAGTCAGGTTTGTTCTTTAATTTCTCAAAACTAACCACTGCAGTCCACCTCTCTTGTGTCACCATTTGGCTGCTATTTACTTAAAAAGAAAAGTTGCCATTTTTTATTTCAATGAGGAACACATGACATCCTGACCATCAGCAAAATAGTGCTGTATTGCGAGTGCAATCCACAAATCTGCAACCTCAACCACTCAGGACAAAGTCAGCAAGAACAGGGAAACACCAGCACCTGCAAGTTCTCCTCCTCACCAGGGAAGCTCATCTCTTTACACCAAAGTAACTTACCTGCCTTAAATGAAAACACATTTGAATAAATGCTGAAATCGTGAAAACTATTTAAAACCACATTTAAAAAATAGTTCATAGAAAAAGCTGCTGGAAGGTGAGGTTTACACACTAACCCATTGAAAGCTCTGCTCTAAAATAGATGAATTCAAATTGCTTCCAATTAAAGGAGCCATTTGGGAGAGGTGGCTGGGGGTGGGGGTGAACATGCTACCTGAAAGGCTATGGTGGAATGTGGGTAGGTGACCCCATGAGAGAGGACGTCGTCATACTCCAGGTACCCTTCAATGGGATAGGTGCTCAATGATGCAAAGATCAGCTGGCACTTCGACATTTGTCTCTCCCTGTACATTGACTGACTGATTTCTAGCCATGGGTGACTGGATTTTGGTATGTTCACTCTTCTCCAAGAGTCAGCTTTCTAGACAGTCTTGACCCATTTAACCTATTTTTGCTCATCTTTTATGGAGCCAGTCTCTGAAGTGGTGTATGGAGTGTCAGGTCCTACAATGCACTTTGCTGCTCCTCATCACCACCGAAACACACCACTTCTTCGAACACCAATCTTCCCTCCTGCTTCAAATGATAGAGTTCTAGGGAATGAGAAATGGGGCCTCTCCCACTGACCTGCAAAGAAAAACCAGGAGAGAACTGCTCACAGCAGGGAGAAGAAGAGACTGCAGATGCTGGAATCCGGAGCAAAAATACAATCTGCTGGAGGAGTTCAGCAGGTCAAACACCATCAGTGGGAGAAAAAGAATGGTCAGTGTTTTGGACCAAAAACATTTTAAAGCATTTAAGGGTTGCAGTCTGAAATGTTAAGCATTCTTTTCCTCCCAGAGAACTTCTCATACAAACCAGGCCAGGGTTATTTAAGGCACTGTATTTTCAGAGATGTTCTAGTCCTGCATCACTGTCTTCTTTGTAGCTGTTAGAAGGCTAAGTCCACATAGATATCTTTAAAAAGTGAGCCTGCTGTTGATTAGATTAAAAGGGATGTAATCATCTCAGTGAGACATTATAATTGACCATACCTGGCAGATTTGTGGAGTGAAAATTTTTAAAAAAGCTGCAGATACTGTAAATCAGTGGTACTCAACCTTTTTCTTTCCATTCACACACCACTTTAAGTTATCCCTATGCCATAGGTGCTCTGTGATTAGTAAGGGATTGAAAACCCAGTTTTCATCGTAGCTCATTGACTCGTTATGTGCATGGTTTCATAACTCCAGAGGAAATGGGCCAATGACAATTTTTCTCAAGCAAAATATTTCAGTAACAATTGGGTCTAGAGCAGTGGCTCTCAATTCTTTTTTTTTCCCACTCCACAAACCACTTTAGACAAAAATAATATAGACAAAAGAATGTAAGAGTGGTAAAATGCAAGGAAGGACAAGCAGGAGAAAACTCAATCGCTGTTCTGTCCTGAGGAGAGCAGAAGAGAGCAAAAGACAGGAAATGAATGAGGTTCAGTCAAGGTCTTTGTTAATAATTGAAGCCATGGCTAAAAAGAAGAAATTTCAGAGCTACCTGTATGAAAAGGTTTTTAGATATGGTAATCAATGTTAAAGTGGTTCTTCTTGCAACACATTTGCGCAAAAAAGAACCATAGATTTTACATCGGAAGAGAAGACATTCAGTTAAATATAGTATTGAGCCCACTCTTCATGCTTTAATGAGCTTTTTGATCTCTTTTTATCTAGCAAAAGCCAAACAGATCATTTTCTCTAACAATAAGTTTATGCATTAGCTATATTAAGGCTATAACTTCAAAATGTAGCTGCTACACTCACCACTATTTAGTTTTATTGCAGCATTTCAGATCCTCGCTAAATTTGCAAAGTAGCTGAAACATTTCATTCTATTGGATGGGATCTGAATCAAATATTTAAGAAAGACCAGAATAAATTCAGCAAATTAACAACTTCTGTTCATATTTATAAGGCTGTCTGCCAACAGACCATGCAATGGCATGAGTTGTTTCAGTTTTATGTGGTTTGGAAAAGATGATCCCAGCATCAGATTATTAATGCAGTGGAAAATGTCTGGGATGGCAACGGATTTTTTTTAAGGATCCCCATTTTATATTGCTAATTGTGGCTTTTTGCTTGCACCTCTACTGTCACAGATGCCAAAGCAAACATCAAGGATTATTGTAGGAAGATGCTAATTCACTATGGGAAGAGGAATGAAGATCTATTCACGCACATCTTCTCACATTCATGTAAGCTTCAAGTTTTGTACTAAGTTATTTTATTCCCTCATCCTACTTGTCAGTATAGCACCAAGAGGGCAAAATACAAAAGTGCAGCGGATCATTAAAAAGTGAGAGGAAAATCCAGATGGTGAAATGATATGAAAATGACCTTCAGGTTACTGATAGGGAACAAGCTCATAGATGAGACAATTTTAAAACTGCCATTTAACCAGGAAAGCACATTGGAAATCTATTGCTCACTCACAGACATTAGGGAATACTGCCAGCATTTAGCTTAATTGAGCACTTCAATATGAAAGTAAAAGAAATTGTCAAAGTAATTACTTTTTCAAAGATGCCTCCATTTTCTTGATTTTTTTTCCGATCTAACTTGTAAGACAATGCAAAATAATATGCTAACACAAATTAATTTCAAATTAATGCAGGTTAATTTCCAAAACTGCCATACATGATCCTCTAATATGTATCAACTATTTTCTTTACAATTGACAATGTTAATCTAGAATGTTGGGTCACATGACACAATATTTCCAGCATATTTACAATGTCATCAGAATAAACGTGTAAGAAAACTAGCAGTAAGAAAATCGACTTTTAGCAATCAAATGGTTAAATGTAATAGTATCATTATTTCTCTGTGTTAATTTATCTGCATGAAATGATGCCTGGAGCATCTTTCTTTGTGTGTGAATTTGACAAAGAAATATAATATTATGCAAAACTAGTTTGTCTAATTTGAAATTAATCAGCATTAAAATTATATATGGTATAATTTATCAAGATTTGTTAATGGCTTTCTAGTTTTGACAGTTTTGATGGGGGGGTGGGCTGAGGAATTGAGAGTGGGTGAACCCTCACAGCAGACGTCACCATTTGACTTCTCATTAAAGCATCTATGCCTTATCAACCAGTGTCTCTGAGTCCTAATGCGATGGGGGTAGAGGATCATATTAAGAATCCCGTAAATCTTTTTTCTTTTTTCACTTATACGTTCTACGGGAGCATTGCAATAATTATAATATTTTCATTAATCTCATCTTCTCCTAAGTTTTAGTTTTACCTGAATGAAAGGTTTATTTGTAAGTCACACATCATAATTTGTTAAACAACATTGTTGAAATAAATATAAAACCTTAATTTCTATGTGAGTGAAAAATAATTTTCATTATGCAGATTACCAGATTTCACTTTTCTTATGGTTAGTGGGAGTCAAAACTTGAAAAATGCAATAGTTAAAGTTTTTTTTCTTTTAATTAAGACTCATTACACTGTATACTGTAAAAAGCATGAGATGAAACAATATTTAGCATATTATATTCTTAAGTATTGTTCAGTTAATTAAAGCTTCAAAAGCACTAAAAAAATACTTTTTTTTTCTGTGAGCAGATTCATATTATTTATTCCTTTATTGAAATTACAGTGCTATTGAATTCTATTGGCAGAAAGATTCCTTACAGATGGAGACTTTATTTCCTAAAAACAAAAGCATGTGCTTTGGCATATTTGGTACAGGAACTGTGTTATGACTCGCTCATTGTAAAATAAATATGCTTCCCTATGCATCAGCCAATTCTCAAGTTAACAGTTTAAGCAGGCTCCATGAACATTATATTAAATTTTACCCATGGTTACAAAACCTTAAACTATACTGTGTGGAATTACAGAGCTGAATTGTATACCATGTCTCCCTGCAACTGAGCTACATGTTTAAGTTAAATCTATGAAACACTGCATTTCTGCTGTTGGAACAAAATTAAAATTAACACCATTCAATATGGTAGCAAAATAAAGGGAAGCCCATGGAGGATAGAACAATAACAGATATCCATCCTATTTTGCCATGTATATTCTTTATCAGAATCTGGTTTATTATCATGAACGTGTCATTAAATTTGTTGTTTTGCAACTCCAGTATTGTGCAGAATGAGGTGCAAGATTACTATAAATTACAACCCCTTAAATACAAGATTTAAAAAAAAAATAACTAGTGCAAAAAAAAAGAGAGGTGAGGTAGTGTCCATAGATTAATTGTCTGTACAGAAATACGATGGCAGAGGGGAAGAAGCTACTTTTGTAATCTTGAGTGTGTTTCTTTAGGCTCCTTTACCTCCTTTCTTAGCAGTGGGAAAAGCTGCTTTCTTGAGATATTAACTCTTAAAGATGCCCCTTAATGGAGTGAATCCCATGATGGTGCTGGCCGAGTTCCAAAACTCTGCAACCAGTTCCTGTCCTCTGCATTAGCACCTCCATACCCAGACAGTGATGCAACCAGTCAGAATGCTCTCCACGGTATAACAGTAGAAATTTGCAAGAGACTTTTGAGACATACCAAATCACTTCAAACTCCTCATGAAATACAGCCACTACCATGCCTTCTTCATGATTACATTGGCATGATGGTCCTAGGGTAGATCTTCAGAGATGTTGACACCCAGAAATTTAAGGTTTCTTACCCTTTCCTCTGTTGACCTCTTGTTTTGTTTAATGACTTTTAGCAAACATAGAAAGTAATTTATTTATTTATTTTCTTTTGACATTAGTTTAGTCATTGTTCCTTTTGTTGAAGAAGGGAAATAAGAATAATGCAGGAAAGGGGAAAGTGTACAGTTTATGGCAAGGCTCTTGAAAGTTTGATGTGCAGAGGGATCTGGGGATTCACATCCCTATCTCCTTGTGTGCAAAGAAGGTGTATGGCTTTGGTTAAAGCATTGAGTATAAGAATAATGAAGTCATGTTCTAAAAAAAATTGTTTTGATTGCACTTAGAATATAATGGGCAACTCTAAGGATGTGGAGGCTTTGGAAAGAGTACAGAAGAGGTTAACCAGGTGGCTGCCTGGATTAAAGGGTATGAGCTATAGGGAGAGGTTGGACAAATTTGAGTTTTTTTCTTTGGTGTGGCAGCGGCTAAGAGGAAATCTGATAGGTTTATGAAATTATGAGGGGCGTAGATCAGGTAGACAATCTTCTTGGGATAAAAATGTCACATACTAATGTTTAAAGGAGATGTGGAGGGTGCCTGGAACAGGCTGCCGTGGATATTGATAGAGACATACAAACCATGTCCATGTGGGTTTCCTCTGAGTGCTTCGGTATCCTCCTACGTTCCAAAGATAGATGGCATCAGAAGGTTCATTGGTCACATGGGTGTATTTGAGCAGCGTGGGCTTGTGGGCTGAAGGGCCTGTACCATGCTGTATCTCTAAATTAAATTACACTTTTTAAAAATGTAAGTGGCGTTTGGATAGACACATGAGCAGGCAGAGGATAGAGGGATATTTTTCTTTGGCTTGGCTTCGCGGACAGCAGAGATATAGTTTAACTTGGGCATCATGTTTATGGCATACATCATGAGCCGAAGGGCCTGTTCTTGCGCTGTATTAGAACAATTATGAAGCATTAACATTTTAAATGATGAATTTTGGGATTGAGATTGGCCATACAGATGGAAATAAAATAGTGAGTGCAATAAATGTGTGTTATTTATGGCTCAAGTGTTGAAAATTTATTTGAAGACTTAAACTTTCTCACTGTTGTTCACTTTCAACAGACTGTGAAAAAGTTGGATCACACATACAGGACAAATCCAGTAAACATTGTGTTATATTGTAGTAACTTTTAAATATGTGTTTTTACTCTTTTTTTCTCCCCCAAGAATGAATCTTTGTTATTGATTCACTGACCAATAGAAATAATCCTCATTATGTACCATCTACAGACACTTCCCTAATTCTGAATATGTGAGTTTGATGTTTATGCTCTTCTGATTATTTATATCCATTATAAATATATTTTTTTTCATTTCTGGTATCACTCTAGTGAATCTAATTAACACATTTTAGTACAATTGTAAACCTTTAGAGACTATTTTTAAGTATTTAACTTTTCTGTTTGATTTGAATGAATACATTTTATGAAGCCTCTCCATTTCTCCTGAAGTTTGCATTTCAGACTTCATTCATTTTTAAATATGTATTTCCAAATGTTTTGATCTTATTTGTCAGAATAATCTAAAATTGCTTATCATTGACTTCTTAGGGTCAGATGAATTCTCGCTAATAAATTATTGCACTGGAGTGAGTTGTAAGCAACTGTAGTAAAAAGACTGTGCGCTCCGGTATCACAACTGACTTTATTTGAATCTTGTGCTGCAGCCTTTAAGCCTTGTCTTGTTCCACCCCCAATGTCCCGATGCTAGCATCCTGATGATGCAAGCGCGTAAACGACCTTCCGGCCTGGACCAGAAGAGACGGTACCCCATGACTCCATCCTTGCCGTGGCTGCTCTACCAACCACATGTGACAAGCGGCGCCTATTCGCAGCTGCAAGAATGCGTATCGCCACACAACACCTCTCTCTCCCCCCCCCCCCCCACCCAGAAGCATCACAGATGCCCTTGTGATGCATCGCAGGAGAGGTGGGCTGTTTTGGCAACCGACCTCTACACACTGGTGTGGGAGACGGTACTGGCTGGGACAAGTCCACAAGTGCTGGCTATAAACAATCCAGCGTGAATATCTCCTCCCTACCCCCAATGTCAAGGGTGAAAGTTGAAGTGTTTCAGTGTAACACCCTGTATGGACCCTCATAAGGTTGTTGAAGGAAGCTCTCTGTGTGCCTCTGCGTATGAACACGTACTCACAGGGGGACAAGTCCGGGGGTTAGTTGCAGGGTGGCTGGCCGTGTCTCAATGGCAGAAGGTGTGAGATGGAGACTAGTTTGTCACGCAGATGCTCAAGGACAACGGCAGCATCACATCGTGCTTGGTAATGGTTGAAAGGAATTGTCCAGGCACTGTGATGGTCTCTCTGTAGACTAGTTTGGTCGAGGATGTCCCAAGGTCATCCTTGGGTGCTGTGCGAATGCCTAGGAGAACCCAGGGAAGTTCATCTACCCAGTTGGGCACATTGAGGTGTGTAAAATGTCAGCCTTGTCTTCACAATCTTGGTACACCCGACCCAATCCACCATGCTGTGGATTATCAGATTGATCTTGACTTATTTTATCTTCTTCAAACTGAAATTAGGTCAAGATTATCATTCCCAAACCCAGTTGCAGGTGTTGATTACTTCAAATGAATGAGTGCATTTCATGTGTGTGATGTACTTCCATTAACTCCAACAAGATACCAGCAACTGAATTTAGTCAAACTAAACCAAATCTTTGGAAAATGAAATCTAAAATCAGCCGTCTTTTCCAATGATTCAACATTGTAAAATATTGCTATGCATATCAGGGATGGTACTGAACTAAATGGAGCCATATTATTTGCAGACTTTGGTGTCCAACTTTTGCAGTTTTCTTTAAGCCTCATCCTAAACCCAATCATTCCAAGATGTTTCCTTCAAACATCAGAGTGGGGATGTTGATTGATAATAGCACAATTAAACCAATCCATACCTTCATGCATCAAGACCTTAATTGCTTTCAATCATGGACTGATTAGTAGCAAGTTAAATTCATGCCACCAACAAATGCTGTGGATTATCAGATTGATCTTGACTTATTTTATCTTCTTCGAACTGAAATTAGGTCAAGATTATCATTTCCAAACCCAGTTGCAGGTGTTGATTACTTCAAATGAATGAGTGCATTTCATGTGTGTGATGTAGGTCTTATCATCTACTCTTCACATTCCATAGAATCATACCATTTTGGGGCACCTCAGTTGACCTGAGCCTCAAATTAATCAGCCATATGTTACAAGAGCAAGTGTCCTGTTCCCACTGAATCACATCCAGACATCTCGTACTGTTTACAGGACAAGAATCATGATGGTGTTGAATACTCTCTGCTTATCTGGATGAGGTCAGCTCTAACAATATGCATGTGCCTTGTTACCAACTAGCATAAAGCTTCCCACTTGACTGGCATCCCATCCACCACCCACGAATTTAATTCCTTCCATCAAGGGGCCACGCGCACCATCTATAAAATGCACTGCATCTTGGTAACTCCAGTTGCATGTTCCAAACTCATAATCCCAGCAACCAAGAAAGACCAGGAGAGTAGACAAATAGGAACACCACCATCTGCTGGTTCCCCTCAAAAGATGCACATCATCCTACTTTGAGAATTTATCAATGTTCCTTCATTGTCGCTGGATCTAAATCTTGGTATACCCGACCCAACGAGCACTGTGGGAATAACTTCACAAGAAGAACAAACATGTTTGAAGAAGGTGGCTCACCTACACATTTTCAAGGGTAGATAGAGATGGACAATTAAAAGTGCCTTTGAAAAGTGATGCAAAAATCCTGAAAACAAATAAGTAAAAACAATCTGAAAATTAAACTTTTAGCATGTTTCCAGCGTTTCTCAACCTGCACTGGTTTAGGTACAATTACTATGACAAGACATCTCATCTGCACTGCTCGATTACTAGAAAAACTGCCAAATAGAGAATTGAAGGGTGCCACATCCATATCTTGTTACCACAAGCAACACATTTTACATCAGTACATTAATTGCACCGATATTTGTACTTCACATTCTGTGGAGAATTTAGCTTATAGAGTACACAATGACCTTGCAGAATCACCTTGTCTGTACAAAGATTGACTCAGATGAGCTGGCTTTCTGTTTCTCTACCAACAGAATTCTTTTTAACTCAGTTTGTAAAATAGGAGTCAAGGGTTTTTTTAGTGGATTGATTTTGCCAGATTAATATTTTAACCATAAATCACAAAATGAAGATATTTGATAACATTGCAGCCTCCCATGACAAATAAGTAATGAACTGAGGCATCTTATTTAAGGTTTAAAAAAACAAATACAGAAAATTAGATTTTAAAAATATCCAGTGAATCCCACCTGAATCATTAGCCTGTCTATCTTTTTCAGATGCTGTGACCTGTGATGTACTTCCTGTATTTTTATTTAATTTAGAGATATCCTTTAGCTCTTTCCATATATAAATGGCCACATAGGAGATAATACTTTCCATTATAGGAAGATACAGGCATAACCACAGTGGAACTTTGGTTGTGGGCCTATTTCTAAATATAGCATTATGAGTATTGAGTATTAAAATAAATGTTTTAAGTTGCATGGTTTGACCACAGACCAAGAGTTATTTTCCATTGGGAATGCAAAGCAAACAGTTTTTTTAAAAGAATGCACAGGGCTGCTTTAAGATCTTAAAAGTCCCTTCAAAGAAAAATGCTACTGGTATCAGTTGACAGTTTAATTGCTGGTGCTTTGAATGGCTAAGCATGAGCCACTCCACAGTCATATTAAAGAATTTATTGACTACCTCAGAAGCCTATTGACAAGAATAGAAAATACTGTGTAGGTTTAACTGCACTTCAGAAGGATGTACTGGTGTTTTAGGAATTTGCCACTTCAAAATTTAATCATAGAAGTGCCTTGACTTCCTTCATTAGACATGATATGCAGTTCATTTGCATCTATAATTCCAGTTTCTTGTCTGAAATCAGATGTTGTGAAGGAATTGGCAAAATATATTAAGTTTTAAAATCAATATGTAATAAATTTCTTAACAAGGTGGATCAGTATTTCCAAAGCAGCCATCATCATGTTTGTTTATGTGCATTATACCACAAATATGTATTGTATTACATTTTTTTAAATTGTGCCTTAAATTTTGTTTTATATTGTTTAAAAAGTATAATTAACATGAGATTTATTTTGTGGTAGTACTTTATGGAAGAAAAAACAGAGGAAATAAATGACCAGCAAACTTCTTTGCTTAGCCAATAACACAGCCCAACACATTCCCCAGCATTTGCAGGTTCTGCCCAATATTAATTAATTTATTTTAACTCCAGATGTTTCCTAGTTGCATTGTCAGGGCAAATATGTCATCTACCCCTTACAAAGGAAAAGGTAAGGTTTAAAGAAACTCCTCACCTCTCCACCCCTAACCAACTCAGAGGGTTGGATAGATCATGGCTGGTGCATTACACAAGTGTTCTTGCATTCACATTCAACAGCTTTGATTGTTCCAGCTGCTGGAGATGTACATATTTGCCTTTCCACTGCAACTAAGGTGTAAGGCCACAAAGTATGGCAAGGTATCGACAATCCTGTGCCAACCAGAGTCAGAAGCTGAGCAGAGCATACACCTGATCTCATGACAAATAGCTAAATCCATAGCAAACAAAACCATTTTAATGAGAATACAGAAGAAACGGTATTTCCAAAAGACACAAAAGCCATTTGCCCCAATGCAAGTAGGATAATTGCACCCAGAAAGTATAGTGGGTCAAGGACAGTTATGTACAACCCAAGAGTAGCAGCATTGCTGTTATTTGGCTCAGTTGACAGTGGAGTTGCTCTGCCATCCCCATTCCTCTTTAAACCGCAGCATTGCTCCATGTACAGTAGTCTTAAAACATATTTTGAACACTGGCTGTAATGCGCGTCGAAAGAACCAAAGACTTCTTGATCCAAATCAAGGCTTTTATTAACTAAAAGACTGGAGCATATCACAAGTAGGTCGACCAGTCCAGAATGACCTGGTCTGGCTAGGAGAAATCCTTTAAGACCTGCCAGTAGGTAGAGTGCGAAGAAAGAACCAAAGAATTGTTGATCCAAACCAAGGCTTTTATTAACTAAAAGACTGGAGCATATCACAAGTAGGTCGAGCAGTCCAGAATGACCTGGTCTGGCTAGGAGAAATCCTTTAAGACCTGCCAGTAGGTAGAGTGCGAAGAAAGAACCAAAGAATTGTTGATCCAAACCAAGGCTTTTATTAACTAAAAGACTGGAGCATATCACAAGTAGGTCGACCAGTCCAGAATGACCTGGTCTGGCTAGGAGAAATCCTTTAAGACCTGCCAGTAGGTAGAGTGCGAAGAAAGAACCAAAGAATTGTTGATCCAAACCAAGGCTTTTATTAACTAAAAGACTGGAGCATATCACAAGTAGGTCGACCAGTCCAGAATGACCTGGTCTGGCTAGGAGAAATCCTTTAAGACCTGCCAGTAGGTAGAGTGCGAAGAAAGAACCAAAGAATTGTTGATCCAAACCAAGGCTTTTATTAACTAAAAGACTGGAGCATATCACAAGTAGGTCGACCAGTCCAGAATGACCTGGTCTGGCTAGGAGAAATCCTTTAAGACCTGCCAGTAGGTAGAGTGCGAAGAAAGAACCAAAGAATTGTTGATCCAAACCAAGGCTTTTATTAACTAAAAGACTGGAGCCTATCACAAGTAGGTCGACCAGTCCAGAATGACCTGGTCTGGCTAGGAGAAATCCTTTAAGACCTGCCAGTAGGTAGAGTGCGAAGAAAGAACCAAAGAATTGTTGATCCAAACCAAGGCTTTTATTAACTAAAAGACTGGAGCATATCACAAGTAGGTCGACCAGTCCAGAATGACCTGGTCTGGCTAGGAGAAATCCTTTAAGACCTGCCAGTGGGTAGAGTGCGAAGAAAGAACCAAAGAATTGTTGATCCAAACCAAGGCTTTTATTAACTAAAAGACTGGAGCATATCACAAGTAGGTCGAGCAGTCCAGAATGACCTGGTCTGGCTAGGAGAAATCCTTTAAGACCTGCCAGTAGGTAGAGTGCGAAGAAAGAACCAAAGAATTGTTGATCCAAACCAAGGCTTTTATTAACTAAAAGACTGGAGCATATCACAAGTAGGTCGACCAGTCCAGAATGACCTGGTCTGGCTAGGAGAAATCCTTTAAGACCTGCCAGTAGGTAGAGTGCGAAGAAAGAACCAAAGAATTGTTGATCCAAACCAAGGCTTTTATTAACTAAAAGACTGGAGCATATCACAAGTAGGTCGACCAGTCCAGAATGACCTGGTCTGGCTAGGAGAAATCCTTTAAGACCTGCCAGTAGGTAGAGTGCGAAGAAAGAACCAAAGATTTGTTGATCCAAACCAAGGCTTTTATTAACTAAAAGACTGGAGCATATCACAAGTAGGTCGAGCAGTCCAGAATTCCCTGGTCTGGCTAGGAGCAATCCTTTAAGACCTGACAGTAGGTGTGGCTACACTCTCAGCCAATCACAGTCATCCTATACTACCATCTGTACATATACACATTGGTGATAGAATGTGTACTATCACACTGGCTATTTGCATCTTTTTGTAATATGACAATTTCAAACCTCTGTTTTCTTCTTTAACAAGGTGGGGTAGTTAGAGTAACAGTTGAGTGGTACGGTTAGCGTAGTGGTTAGTGTAGTGCTGTTACAGCACCAGTGATCCAGGTTCGAACGTGGGCACTGTCTGTAAGGAGTTTGTACATTCTCCCCATGTCTGCATGGGTTTCCTCCAGTTTTCCCACACCCTTAAAAACATATGGGATTATAGGTTAATTGTGTCTAATTGAGCAGCATGGATTCATGGACAGAAGGGCCTGTTACTGTCTAAATTTAATTTAATTTAAAAACAAATTAACTTCAACATACACAAACAGTGCAGAGCATCAAAAAGGATCTTATCTACAAATAAAGATTCAAAGCTACATCACGAGATATTAGGTGTCAATATTCAAGATCTTGATCAAAGATTTGAGAAGCACCTTCAAGAAGGCAAGAGAGCTCTAGGAAGGGAATTCCAAAACACAAGATCCTGGGAGCCAAATACAAGGTCATCAATGGCTAAGGGATGCAACTCATGGCTGACAAAGTCCAGACTATCTCAAAAATCTCAGAGATTATAGGGTTAGAGGAGATTACAAAGAAAGGGTGGGGTGGGGGGGGGTGTGAAACAATGGGAAAATCTGAAAACACTTCAGAGAAGCTGCTCGATAGATATCCAAAATAAGACAGAAAGCAAAGAGGTGATGAGTGGGGAATACCATGAACTACAATCTGGGTATCAGAACTTTAGAAGACATTTACCGACAGTAGAATGAGGATGACAGGTCAGGTGATTATTGGAATATAAAACAAGCAAAGGGATGGATGAGGGTTTCAGCAGTGGCTTTGTTGCTGTAGAGTTGAATTGAAGCAGTGGAAATAGGTGACATCAATGTGGAACCAAATTATTCTGAAACTTGGACAACAAGGTTGGGAACATGCTGCTTCTAGATGTTAGGGAGACCAAGGGAGACAACAGTGAGGACAAGGGAATGTGCAGGGTTTTTTTTTATTTGCTGAGTTTTAGAGTCCATTGTGGTTTGGTTTAATGTTATGACACAAAAATGGAACTTTGCAGAGCAGTACGGGTCCTATAGCTCATGATGTTGGGCTATCACACTCACAATCCCCTGTTTTTCTTACAAAAAAAAAAAATCCATGTATATTTCCACAGCCTCACATCCTGTTTCAAATAATCATTGATGATCTTGTGCATCTGCTTACCTCCAGCCTTTGAGGGCCAATGAATAGAAGTTCACCCAGGACTGAAGATGTTGCTTCTGGTCTTTCTCAATATTTAGTGGGAGGAATATCTGGCCAAGAATAGAGCTGAAATAAAGTCAGCTCTTGTCAGTCTGCATGTGGAAAATGAAGTCACATTTTCAAATTATGTTGGAAGGAGCAAAATGTAGAGGAAGAAATAGATCCTTAATATCCATCAGAGGTTTTTTTTTCTTTCAATATATTTATTAACATTGAAATTTCACATCCAAAAATACGGAGTACCTATGGATACATGTTAAAATTCAAAAGGATACATTACACTTACATCATATCATTTCATCCAAGGTACTCCACATTTTAATCAAGCAGATCATATTGTATTGATATTTTATTATATAAAAAAAGGAAAATCTAAACCCATTACCAAGAAAGAAGCTGTTTGACCAAAAAAAATGACGGAATTCTTATCAGTGTGATAAATTACCTCATTAGTCAACATTTCTACCTTCATAACAAATTAAAGCTCATGGAAGTAATTCAAAAAGGGTCCCCACAGTGTTTGAAAATTTACATTCAAATCGGAAATTGAGCATCTAATCTTCTTTAGGTTTAAACATGACGTGACGTCACGTAGCCATTGAGCATGATGAGACGGGGTAACGTCTCTCCAACTGAGCAGCACCGCCCACCTCGCCATAAGAGAAATAAAAGCTAATACATGCAGCTCAGATGTCATTAACATTATGTCACGCTCTCCAACAATACCAAATAAAGCAGTTAGGGGATTTGGTTTAAAATTAACTTTAAAAGGGGAGGTAATATTTTAAATTAAAATGAAAATCATATGCCCATGCTGCCCAAGTACACCCCCGTACATTTTGAAGGGTGGGAGGAAACCAGAGCACCGAGTGGAAACCCATGCAGACACGGGGAGAATGTTCAAACTCCTTACAGACTGCGTGGGTTTCAAACCCCAGCCCCAATCACTGGCGCTGCAACCGCGTTGCGCTAACTGTTTCGCTAACCGTGCCACCCTCATGTTGCAGGCATGGGAGAGAATTTAGAAAATCTCTAACACATTTGGAAGCATCTGTGTGTAATACTGCCCTGCTTGTTAAGGAACATTGGTAGAAATTGGTGCCATCAATAGTACCATAGATTATAATTCAAAATGGACACAGAGAGATGGATTACTCTTACACAATTACATCAAAGAGCATAAGTAATGAGATCCAATTATGTGTCCACAGTTGTTGATATTGATGCCCATTTTCCAGTCCATGGATTTATCTTCCCATCCAAATAGAAGTAAAATCAAATCCAATTGCATCAAGTGCAGAAGAAAGCAAGTAAATCTTGCAGGATTATTTTTCTATTATTTGATTCAATTGACAAAGTTCCAGAACATCTACCAACTAACTTAACTGTTCCCAAGAAGGAGAAGGCAAATAGCCAAAACAAAATACGTAACTGGAATGTCAAAAATAGTGGCGTGAACTTTTCAGCCAGTTGTTCAGTAACTTTCCATCTAAATGCATATAATTGACTAAAGGCAGCCAGGCAGATATTCTCTGTGTGATTCTTGAGCTCTTCCTGTGCCATGATCGATCCCACTCGGGTCGAAGGATTACCTTCTCCAGATATTAATGTTCAGGGTTCAAAAATTCCAAACATTGATCAGAAATTGATGCTCAGTTCCTCACAGCAGAAATCAATGACCGCCAATAACTTCATGAAACTGCAATGTAGGGTCAGCAAGCACTTGAATACAGGATATTCATGGCAGTTTCCAGCAATGACTGTTTGGGTCAGACCCCGCTTGCTCGTCTAAGTAATTTATAATGTGTAATACACTGAGGTATTGCACAATCTCATTATCATTACTTTTTTGCATATTTAACGATGTTTTTTTAATTAGATGTATTTTATTATTCATGCACATAATTTGACTATTGCTCATGCAGCTCTCTTGTACATAAAAAATGGCATTTCTAACTTTCTGCTCGTGGTCCTAAACTGACAAGTGGTTCGACCCTTCACTACAGTAATGGCTCTCTTTTAATTTAGCTAATAGCTATCATGTTATGTACCTTTATAAATTTGCTAAATTCATAGCACTGGGAGTTGTCTCTCCATGTTAAGTAGTTTGCTGTGTTTGGCTTTCGCATAGAACTGTTTGCTCAGGGTATGGCTCCTTGATGTATTATTAAAATTGGTAATGGACTCCTGGGACTCTTTCTGGTTGTAAGCCTTCATTTTCAGTATAAACCATGAGTTGTTTTCATCTTTGCTCATGATTGTTAATGGCAGTGATGATGAGCCGGGTGTTTTTTTTCCACTACCTTTATGAGAGCTGTTTTATTATGCAGTAGAAATAGCCAAGCTACTGATTTTGTTTAAGGTTTTCAATTATTTATTTGACTGAACACATCTGTTACTGGCAAAGGCCCAAGTATGGACCAGAGTAATTCTAGTTTACACCTGCTGAATGCAGCCGTACTTGTGCACATGTACCCCAAGTAGGAATGGCTAATCTTGCTCTGTATTTTCTTCATATTGACATCAAGGTTCATGGTAATAATTTTACTAGCCATACCCTGGATATATTTCTCCATTGAAATTACATTGCTTTTTTGAAAAAGGTATGAAATTGTCAGTCATTGAGGTGTTGCTCCCCAAGCTTATGTTGGGTCTCATTATAACAGAGCAGGAAGTCACTGAGAGGTCAGAAAGTGAGTGTGATTTGGTATGAATCCGGAATGCATTCCATTGTAGATAACTGTTGACATGAGTCGAAGTCCCATTCCTGGAAATTCTGGCTTTTTTTTTTAACAACATAAAAGGAAAACTGCATGGAGTAACGGAAGCACTGAAGAGCGAACCACTGCGGCAGAAACACTGGTGCACTGCAGCAGTCCATCCATTCAAGGGCTATCTCCCTGGAAGACAGACGAGATGAGGAAATGGCTAAGTGTATGAGATAGGGAAGTGAGAAAAAAAATACTCACATTGGCAAGCATCCAAGGACCTTGAAGGTAATGGGAATGATATAAACTAAGTGGGAATTATAAGGGTAAATAAAGGATATTTTGAAATAGAGATAATGATGGGTTAGTAAAAGGAAAATGATTAATACCTAAATAAGAAAGTGCTACCAGCCATGGGAACAAACATGGAGCCAGGAAAAGAAGCTGAGTAGTTCTAAGATGTGTGTGGAAACAATTAGCAGGACATCATGTATGAGTTGAAGAGGCACCTTGTCATGGATGTTCTGTCATTTGAAAAACTATTAAAGAGAAGGGATCTGGACCAAATTCAATGTAAGCACTTCAAATGTGAAAGACCAGTATTATAATACACTGCAATAGCTAGTCCATGCTCTCAATTACTTAAGTAAATAATGGCAACATGGCCCCCACAGCAGTTTAAACTGCAAATATACATTTCATTACCAGTGATGTTCAAATGGTCTTTGGGGAAGGATTTTGTAGCAATTTGGTGCTTCCTACAAATTTTCTGCCATAAACCTCTACTTTGTTAAAATGTGTAAACAGTACATTTTTCTACAACTTTGCAGTGAAAGAATACCTTTCTTTTTGATTTGTGCTTACAGATGGCTATGTTATGCTTTCCTAAAAATAAATCTCATTAAACAAAGTCAGAAGGGCCAACAGGTGGACGTATTTTTTATGAGCTCTTAATATTGATTAAAATTATGGCAATTCAAAATGTAATCCAGGCTGAAACAGTAGCCTTTAAATTTTATCGAAAGCAAGGCCCTTCAGAAACTCGATAAAATTAAATGTTTCACAAAGTTTCACTGGTAAGAGGCAAGTGGTTGAGACTGGGAATGAGGGTGGGGGTGGAATAATAGCCAGGTTGCTGCAACAGCGCTCAGGGTTTGCTTTGTCAGGGTCATGGAAGGTTCAGTGATGTAGAGAAGCTTCCCCACGATCCAAATAATTCATGAGGGGCAAAGGAACAAGACATCCTTCATAATTTTACATATTGTGGGAAAGTAGCAACTACCATGGGAAAATTAAGACTGGACAAGGATGTTGACATGACCTTTGGAACTAAGGTGCTGCAACACTTGGCCACATTAAATTATTCACTCTATGTTCTCAGTTGGATATTGTGTTCTTAGGAAAAATGTTATATAGTTCAGTAATTGTCTCTTGAATATTATCTATTATTTACAAATCTCAATGACTCACTGGAGATGTTATTTATGGAAATGTGCAGATTCCTCAACAAACCTCCCACAGTTTGGGTAAAATATTCATAAATTTGTACCGGTTAGCATAGCATTTAGCACAAAACAGCTGTATTACAGCGGCAGCAATCCACGTTCAAATCTGGCGCTGTCTGTTAGGAATTTGCATGTTCTCTCTGTGAGGGTGTCCTCTGGGTGTTCAGGTTTCCACCCACCCTCCAAAGCATATAAGGTTTGTCGGTTAATTGATGTAGTTGTGGGCAGCACGGGCTTGTGAGCAGGAAGGACTTGTTACCGTGCTGTAACTAAATTTTTCTTTTAAAAAGATACTATCCTTTCCTTAATAGCACATTAATTAGGTATTTAATTTTAATTCAGACATTTTTTTCATTAAACTCAATCATCTAAGTAAAATATTAAAACAATTTGAAAAGACGGGAATGGAAAATAGATTGTTCTTAGATTTGATTTTGTCAAATTACAGTTGTTGATTTTGTGGCATAACTGCACTACAGTTGGAGGGTGCTACCTCATGGCTCCATAAACCTGATCTTAGGGTTTGCTCCATGTAGAGATTGTTTGTTACCCTTGTTATCATGTGGGGTTCCTCCCACTTGCCAAAGACAAGCTAGGGGATACACTGATTGGCCACTATAATGGGCCCCTAGTATAGATAGATGGTATGGAGTTAATGGAATTGTATAGTTGGGTGCTTGATAGTCAGCGCAGATCCAGTGTGCCAGAGGCCTGTTTCTGTGCTGTGTAATACGATGTGAATTTACTGCTCACCTTTACTTGCCCTGACAACCAACAGGGCTGCTAAGCTGCTTCAGATAGCATTTTTAAAAAAGTCAACCATATGTTGTGGAAATGAAGTTATGTATAGGCTCGGCCAGATTCCCTTCCCTAAAGGGTATTAGCACAAAAAAAAATCTAAAGCTTTCATGGTTAATTTTCTGGTGCAAGCACACAAATTACAGGATTTGTTGAACCAAATTTCATAACTTGCCATGGTACAATTTGAACCCACAACTCAAGAGTTGCTGGTATGATTTTATTATTGCTGCAATAGCATATCCATCTATTTTAAATCAAGTAGGCACATTTTAATCATCAACTGGGAAAACAATGACTTTCTGCTTAAGAATACTTTTCTTTCTGATGACATTTTCATTGAGTCATTTTAAGAATTAATTTGTTACTCATATGTAACTGTTTTCAGATGTTGAAGTACAAGAGTTGCTCCAGCATGTTATGAACCATATAATCCATTGCCCCTATAAAGCTTCATAGTATGAATTGCAGTGTGTCATACATCAGGGCTTTATGGATCAGAACCAGGTACAACATTGTAGCAGGAACTGAAATGAGATTGAGAGCATGTTACCATCTAGATCATCCCATAAAACAAGAAAATTAACTGTCATCATTTCTTCATCTTTCACATCAAGGATCATTTTTCTGAAACGCAAATAAAACCAGTATGCTTGCAGACTTTTATCTGGCTAAATTTGCCAAATGTAACAATAGACAAATTCTAAACTCATCCATTGGTTTAATAGACTATTTACCATGAAAAAAAAATCCTTTGGAACTGAACCTTGATGCATTAAAGTCTGAACGGTAGGCTTATTACTCCAGAGACCCATGAAATAATACATTACCCATTTTAAACTATAATGAATACTTAAGGCAGTATTTCCTGTGATACATAGTGAATAGGTCATTGTTCATAGCTTTTTGAGTTGGTACCAACTTATAACATTGTTTGTCTAACTGTGGTTTGTCCTAAAGTACCCAAGTACTCTTTTGGAGTGGATGGAGGCAGTAATTTGTTTGCTAAGCCTGTCTCAGGAACCATACATCATTTGGAAAAACAAAGCCCCTTTGCAGCTGATGCTATCAGCTTCCTCTATCTGTGTTCCATTTTCCCTCTCAGTACAAATCCAGGCTTTCAGAATGTTTTCATTCTGATAATTTGTGATGTTCATGTTCCTTAAGTCAGGGCATAGGGCGTTCATCTTCAGCTGAATGATGGACTCCTACTCTTCAGACCGTATAACATTTGAAAAAAAATTCTTTGCCAACTTTTTCTTTCTTAGTCTTCCTTTGTTTGGTTTAATTTTTCATTTTGTCAAAAATAATCATTTGGGAAATTAATCTCCCTTGCCACAACCACCAAGGGAACAAGGACCACCACAAAGCTTTTAGTATCAAAGTGCACAAACCTTTCTCCATGTGGAAGCAAAAAATAAAACGATATTAGGAAAAATAGTAATACATAATTGCCATTGCATAGACATGCAAACAAAACTCCAGCTACTAAAGGCATAATTTTTGCTTGGCGATTTCACATTGTGGATTCCTGATGCACTCCTGTTTGTAAATTGGATTGTGGGATTCACCATAATAAAAAAGTAAGTGCAAAGCAGCTGTGATAGGACACAATAGCAACATGGTAGTTATTAAGAAATAATTAACTTTAGTTTGTTTCCTATTGCATCTTTTATTTAATGGTTCGGGAAAATCAATCCAAATGTTTACTGGAGAAACATTTGACTAGCAAAGAAAAATACATCTTCAAAGTGGAGCCTGGAGACATTCGCACTAAATACCATCACTGACATATGTATGTTTCAGTCTAAATTCTCATCTTCCTGACAAGCTTGTTTGATGGTAATACGCTCAAGGTCTACTTTCATGCATGCATTTCATTAAACATTATTAGCTAGATAATCACTGCTTAAACTGATCATCGTTGTAAAGTAAGCGCGTTCACTGAATTCTTAACCTTTAAGGAAGTACTGTAATTGAGAATCTACAAGAGGAATAGGCATCTCGAACCATGTCTGTGTAGTTTATTCAAAAACTTTTAGCCCACTCTCTTTGGAACTTACTTAACTTTATGATGTGACTGAACATGTGAGTGGCTTGGTTAGCGTGGCTGTTACAGTGCCAGTGACCCGGGTTCGAATCTGGCACTGTCTGTAAGCAGTTTGTACATTCTCCTCTGGATGCTCCAGTTTCCTCCCACCCTGCTTTAGGTCTGTTGGGTGTAATTGGGTGGCATGGGCTCGTGGACCGAAAGGGCCTGTTACCGGGCTGCGTTTCTAGATTTAAATAAATATTAAATTTTAGTGATTAAGAAGGTCACAGCCTTAAAGTAACAATTATTGTTTACAATCTATAAAACTTATAGCACATTGCTTCCCTTTTTCAAATGAAAACCGATTTAATGTACATAAACAAGAAGAGGATCAGTTCTCGTGCAGTACATGAAAGTGCCAGAGAAATCAGCAGGTCATGCAGTACTCAAAGAAAACAAAAGGCAGTTGGCATTGCAGACCCGAGTCCTTCTCTTCAGCAGGGCCTCCTGTAGCAGTGTTGGACTGGTTGCGATACGATTGTGTTCACACCTTTCTAGTCTTTATCACTTTGGCAGAAATAAATCTTGATGTAGACTCTGACACTCTCCCCTAGCGAGAGAGAACTGCTGCCTCAATCTGTCACGGTTATTTTTCATACTCCTTCCAGAATTGGGCTTTCGATGGATGCAGTGCGACCTGTTGAAGTTCTCCAGTCTTTTTGGGTATTGATTAAACATATTAATGATTTTCACTGAGTGACTCGTTTTTGATATCTGTAATCATTGCTGATGTCTCTCATGTTGATGGTGCTGACAATTATCATTCATCTCCGGACATAATAATTTTCTATTAATTTGATTCTTATCAGAAACTTTATGTATTGACTGTTCTTTAATCTTGCTTCTGAAATATTTTTAATATTGCATTGTTTTTTGCTATTCCTCCATGTATTGTCTGCACCAATTAAGTGGTTAACAAGAACTGTAAAGAATTTCCTATCTTTATAAAATAATTCCCGTGCGTGTTTATCTGGACTGTATCTCTCTCTTTGGCCTGCTGAGAAGACTGGGTGCAAACTTCTCCATAAATTGGTCTTGACTATCCCTCAAGGTCGAGGATGATGGACTTTGTTCCATTTGTCAGCAAGCGAAGACACCTGTGCATGTATTTGTTTAACATGTACATGAGGTTGCACTCCAAGAAGCGCACGAAACTTCCCAAATCAACCGATTCCAAAGACATGGAAACCATAACGATTGGAGCTGATGGATTTGTTGCAACCTTTGTCCATCTTCACAGCCATTGAGTTCAAAGTAACTTCATCCGCCTGTTCCATTGTTGAGGTCTTGGTTGGATTGTTCTTTGTCGGGGACTTTACCCTCAGCCTTACTGCCGAGGGTGGCCCTGCTAGGAAAACAGCTCCAGATGGCATTGCTGTCGGGATTTCACGACCTCACAAGTTTCTCCACTATGACAAGGTGACAATCCATGGAGAAGGATTCTCCATAACTAGAACACAGAAGTCTGCAGACTCCGTGATTGAAGCAAAAACAGAATGCTGGAAAAACTCAGCAGGTCAAAGCTGAAGCTGCATAACCAATATTGTGGGCTTGAGCCCTTCACAAGATATGAAAAAATGTAGACAGGCACCTGAAGAAAATGGGGGTGGGCGGGAGGCAGGGGAGGAGGCAGGAGGTGATAGGTGGATAAGGGAGGGAAGGCACACCAGTCAGCAGGGGGAGGGGGATAGCACTTTGTATGGTGAGAGAAAGGGGTGGAGAGCTGGAGGAAAGAAGACAAACTCTGCCATGCAGACAGAACTTCTCTTTATGGTTTATGTCACAAAGCTTTCTCCATTTTAACAGTTTCTCCTGTTCTTTTCTGTGTTGGATTGGTTGAGATACAATTGTGTTCACATTTTTCAATTATTTATTGCTTCAACAGGAATAAATCTCAATCTAGACTGTGGCACATTTCCTTAACTCGAAAGAATTGCTGCCTCAATGTGTTATGGGTATATTTCATACTCCTTCCAGAATCAGTTCCTTCAATTCATGAATCATTCAAACTAAAATAATCCAAACTGTGTACTATTATCAACAGGAGCACGTATGAAAACGATACATCTTCTATGTTCCACTAACTCAACTCCATATGCTTCACTTCTATCAGAATGAATAAGTTATCAATTAATAACACGCAAGAGTTCATTTCCTTTTCACTGGAATGACCTTTTGATGCTTTAAATGTTTATGACCTGCAGTTCTAATATATCATTCATCTCCTTGCCCCAAGATCTTCTAAATTTTTGTCATTGCTCAGTTACTTTCCTTTAATATCTGTTGACAAGGTATCCAACCAGGATGGATTACAGGATGGTAAGGGAACTGCTCTGCCAAGACTGCAAGAAACTGCAGAGGGTTGTGAACTTGACTCAGGCTATCCCACACCCCCCCCCCCCCTCCATTGACTCCATCTACAACCCACCACTGCCTTGGAAAAGCAGCCACTATATTAAAAGACTCATCCTACCCCTGCCACACTCGTGTTGGTAAGAAGATTAATGAGTGAGAGATCACCAGATTCAAGGGCAGTTTCTCTCCTGCCATTATCAGACTCCTGAATAACCTCAAACTAATAACATTAATTATGCTTTTTTTTTCCTGTACTATCTGATCTACGTCTATAACTCTGGACTTTTGCATTGTGTCTTACTTGTTGCACAATACATAAAAGTTAAAATTTCCATTATTATCACATAATACAAGATTTAACTGCAACACATGAAATTCTTCAACTTTTGTCTACTGTAAGGCAGACAGAGAGTACCCACTTTGTCCAGCGCCCCTCACAAAAACCTACAGCACCTGGTCTCTCCTCCAAGTACTAATCAAGCCTGAGCCTGCTTAGCTTCCAAGATCAGAATATCTCAGACATATTCAAGCAATTGGGTGCTGTGTGACATCTACTGGTTTGCTCACAAAAAAAAACTTTATCACTGCATCTTGGGACATGTGACAGCATACGAACTTGAACTTGATGGTGTCAGCAACTCTTTTGAGATCAATCATGGAAGCAGGCCCTTCAGCCCACCAAACCCATACTGACCATCAACCATCATTTACAACAATCCTGCATTAATCACATTTTTATTCTCTCCTCATTCTTATCAGCTCCCCCCGATCCTACCACTTACTGTGCTACACACTCAGGACAATTAACCTGCCAACTCCTATGTCTTTATTTTTAAGGATAAGGCCAATTATGGATCACAGGCAGGTTAAATGGAGCTAAGTCCACAGCCAGATCAGACATAATTTCATTGAATGCAGGAATCAACAGGTTCACTGAACTATTAGGTAAAATAGATGGGGGAGAGCCAGTGGATGTGGTGTACCTGGATTTCCAAAAGGCCTTCGATAAGGTCCCACATAAACGACTGGCATGTAAAATCAAGGCTCATGGGATTGGTGACTCAGGTGCCTTAATTTAAACTGTTTTAACCATGGAAAATCAGAAGCTTTAGAAGAAAGTGGATATATTGGAGTCAATTAGGTACAACTCTGGAACTTTCCATGAAACGTTATTGCAAAACAATCCTTGTTTTTGATGGCTTTAAAGCAACAATTGTCATTCACAGCCTATTTTAAATATGCTGGAGTAAAATTTTTTGCAGAATCATTTAATAATAATAATACTGACTGACTAACAGCAGCTTTTAGTTTTATGATTTATATTTGATAATTATTTGAGGGTTAAACTTATCAGGTTGAGCAACATGTTGAGAAAGGGCTGAACACTGGTTCTCCCTTGATCACCTCATTTTGGAAACACTTTGTAAATGGTAAGTGACACATTTTGGAAAGTTCCAGTGCTGCCTATTGTAACTTTGGTAAAATGCAGTTAAAGGGATACTTCTAGGTTGAAGCTGACCAGCTGCATCACGGTCCGGTATGGGGACACCAATAAAGTCCTCCAAAAGGTAGTGAACACAGCCCAGGATGTCATAGGCAAATCCCTCCCCTCTATTGAGAACATCTACAGGGAACGCTGCTGCTGGAGAGCAGGAGCAATTGTTAAGGATCCACTCCACCCAGCACATGCTCTGTTCTCACTGCTGCCATCAGGAAAGAGGTCTAGGTGCCACAAGGTTCAGGAACAGCTGCTACCCTCCACCATCAGCCTCCACAACAGCAAACTCAGTCTGGAACTCATTTAAGGATACTCGCGTGCTCTTTATTGATCTTTAAAAATTCTCTCTGTATTGCTTGGCCAGTGTGTTTATATTTGTTATCTGTTTACCATTCTTTATTTGTTTACATGTATACACTGTGTACAGTTTCTTTTTGCACTACCAATTAGTGGTAATTCTGCCTGTCTGCAGAAAAAAAGAACATCTCTTCATTTTACAATTTCTAAGATTAGTAGACATACTTTTAACCCGATACTAAAACATACATGATGAATTTCGCAAAATCTTTGATATAAAATTTTTTAGTTTATCAACTACTATTTATCACAACTTTTTTTCATTGTCTATAATGGATCAAGCCTTTTCTTTTTGGAAAAAGAAATTGTCTACTTTGTAGATCTATTTATAGATGGATGTTTAATCTCTTTTGATATAAAATCTAACAAATATATAAACCTAAGTCACATTTTTTAGATATTTTCAAGTTAGTTTTTTGAATAAGATATTTCCTAACGTTCCTATATCTTAACAACCTGATTTGGTTGATACTCTTTTTTCATTTGAATCCTTCAATATTAAAGGTAATATTTACAATAATTTATTAAAATTGCTATCGATCTCCTAATGATAAAATTAGAGGAGCTTGGGATTTGGAGCTTCAGTCACTTCTCCCAGAGGAACTTGGAGAAAAGATTTTTGGAATGGTTAATACCTCTTCATTATGTGCCTGACACACATTGATTCAGTTTAAAGTGGTACATCAGGTTCATATGTCGAAAGATAAATTGGCCCGTATCTTTCCTAATGTTAGTCCTATGTCTGATAGATGTAAATCACAAGTGGCCACGCTAATGCATATGTTTTGGTCTTGATCTATATTAGAGAAGTATTGGACAGATATTTTCAAGACCGTCAATTATACTGGGTATTAGTTTGCAACCTAATCCATTGACTGCTATTTTTGGAATTATAGTTCCAGAGATGGGTCGAGTTCCCACTTCTGCTCTTTTGCCTTTACTACACTGTTGGCCAGAAGAGCCATTTTATTTAAATGCAATTATTCTAATTCATCTACTTTGATGCAATGATTCCGTCATGTTAAAGTTTAGAAAAAAATTAGAAGATGCACTTTTGATAGATCATTAAGTTTGAAGAAACTTGGTGTTTCTTTATAAACTATTTTCATGTGAGTTCATTTGTATTTTGATTTTACCTTCCAGGCTATTTTGGATTTCTGTGGGTTTTTATTGGCAAAGACCGGATAAATAGTCACCTCTCAGTTTAGACTGCCCAGCCTTTTGTTGTTGTGGTTCCTGTTTTTTTGTTTTCTTTGGTAGGTTAGATGGGGTTTTAATAATCTTTTTTCTCCTTTTGAATATTTCAAATTGAGGAGGGAGGGATAATATTGTTCCATATGTTACAATGTTGTACATGGTATTAAGTATTGCAATCTATTGACGGTTCTGTTTTTATTATTTGATTCTATATTCTATTCTCCTTGTGTTGTTTAAATATGCTTAATAAAAAGATTGAAAAAGAATCTCAGGGTTGTATGTGATGTCATGTATGTACTCTGACAATAAATCTGAAATCTGAAAATCTGTAATACGGCAAAGGAGAGATCTGTGTCGAAAGTGAACTAAAGCACACAAAGAATATTTGGAAGTGTAAAGAGTGTTATTTATGGTTGGGCATGGCATTGAAACAGCTGACACAATTTTATAAAGTATGTATTTCTCAGAAAATCCTATGTAATTATCTTGCAAGTGTGATCAGTATATAATTACTACATGTCAATTTGACATGTGTGTATCAAGCAAACAGTGTGTCCACATGAAATTCTCAAGTTGAAGAGTCGTACATGGCATTGTGGAAAACTAACAACAGAGGATCAGAATACTACAAAGGATATTTCAGCAATATATTGAAGCCCTTGTCACTCAATCTATTGTCATCATGGAATAATTGTTGCTACTTCCTTCCAACCAAATCAGGGCACAGAAAAGAATACTGAATATTTATATATTCAGGTTGCAATTAATCAAAAAGACTGAAATGATCATAAGAACTTGATAAAGGGCCCCAACCCAAAACATTGACTGATTATTTCTCTCCACAGATACTGCCTGACCCATTGTGTCCTTCCAGCATCATGTTGTTCACTCAGATTCCAGCATCTGTAATTTTTTGTGCTTTTCTGAGTACAGGACTTGGTTGCTAATTTTGTTATTAACTTTGTTCCTGTAACCATAACAAAACAAAGTTATTGTTTTCTATTGCAAATTTTCATTCATTTATTGGATGTTCAAAAACTCAGCTGAGGATTACTAGGGCCACCATGGACTTTATTGAGACAGGTGTGGCCAAGTGTGTCCCCACCAAGTTGTTCAGGGTTTCCCCAACTAGAAGCTCTGGGTGATCAATGAAATCTTGAACCACCTGAGAGCCAGATCACAAGCATTTATCCAGAGATCAAGAACACAACACAAAGTGCAGGTAAAACTTGCGGAAAGCTATCTCCCGTACAAAGTGGATATACTAGACAAGAATGGAAGCAACAAATCATTCCTGACAGTTATAGCAGGGCTGAAATTACATAATCTTCTACAAAAGCAAATCTAGTGCAATAGGCTCCCAGGTAAGCTCTCAATGCCTTCTACGCCCAATTTGACCATCAGAACAAGGCAGAACCATTTCTCACCTCAACGACTCCCGATGATTCTCTACTACCAGTATCCAAGGATGATGTTTGGGCTGCCTTTAGGAGAGTAAATCCAAGGAAAGCATCTGGTCTGGACAGGGCACTCGGCCAAATACTGAAAACCTGTGCCAACAAACTGAATAGTATATTCACAGTTGTCATCTTTTGGTACCGAGAAGGCATGGTACCTACCAGTTTCAAACGGGTCTCCATCGTACTGGTGCCTAAAAGGTAACCAGCCTAAATGTCTATCGATTCGTGGTACTCATATCCTTAGAGATGGAATGTTTTGAGAGGCTGGGATTGAAGCATATCAACTCCTGTCTGAGTGGTGTCATGAAACCATTCCACCTTTCCTAGTGCAGCAACAGGACAATGGCAGATGTGATCTCACTGGCTCTTCACAAAACCATCAACACCTTGCCAGCAAAGATATATCCATCAGGAGGCTCTTTATTTACTACAATTCAACATTCAACACCATCATCCCCACAAATGTAATCAGTAAACTCAAGACCCCACTGTGCAATTGGATCCTAAATTTCCTCAGCTTCAGGCCCTAGCCAGTGAAAATTGGCAAGAACATCTCTTCCACAATCTCCAACTGCACTGGAGCACCTCAGAGTTGCATACTTAGCCCCTTACTCCAGTTGCTTCTCAGTATGACAACACCACCATAGTGGGCTGTATAAAAGTGGGTGATAAATCAACATACAGGAAGGAGATCGAAAACTTGGCTGAATGGTGCAACAACAACCACCATGCACTCAATGTCACTAAGACTTCAGAAAAGGAAAACCCGTGGTGTACAATCCAGTGATCATTGGCGATCAGAGTGGAGAGGGCAAGAAAATTTAAATTCCTGGGTGTCACTATCTCAGAGGACCTTTACTGGACCCATCCATTCTAATGCAATTGTGAAGAAAGCAGATTAGTGCCTCTACATCTTCAGGAGTTTGCAGTTGTTCATAGGAAACCTTGGCAAACTTCTACAGATATGCAGTGCAAAGTGTACTGACTGGCTAACCCCCCTGGTATGGGAGCACAATACCTCTGAGTAAAAAGCCCTGCAAAAGCTAATGGCTGCAACTCTGTACATCACAGGCAAAACTCTCTCCACCATTGAGAACATCTACATGGAAGATTGCCATCAGAGAGCAGCAGTAATCATCAAGGATCCACAACACCCAGGACATGCTCTGTTCTCACTGCTATTATTAGGAAAGAGGTATAGATGCCACAGACTTCTTCCGCCAGGTTCCGGAAAAGCTGCTCCCCCTCCACCATTGGATTCCTGAAAAATAGACTCTTGCATTGTTTGTCTGAATGTCTGTTAGGTCTGTACATATGTTGGCACTGTTCCGCACTTTTGACCAGAGAACACTGTTTTGTCAGGTTGTACTGGTACAATTAGATGACAAATAAACCTGAACTTGATCCAAAGATTTATTTAATGACTCTTACTTTGCTATAATTATTGTAACTGAATATTTCTTATTTATTTTCACTGTCAGTTTGTTACCGGTAATTAGAAATTCTGCCTCTCCTGCAGGAAAAAGAATCTCAGAGTTGTATGTGATGTCATGTATGTCCTTTGACAATAAATCTGAACTTTGAACATTCAGAGAGAGAATTTTATTTTAAGAAATAGGGGTGTGAATGTGTGGTCTTATGAATAATTCCTGATTTCATGCTGCTTTTTACGTGTAACTGCACAATAATATTGATCCATAAAATTATGCAGTATATTTGTCATTTTGCTTTTAATAAAATGCCATCACATTTTGTTGATGCTTCAATTGTAGTATTTTTTAAAAGAAATGGGAAAAGAGGAATGTGAAATGCAATATTTCTGTTTGTTTAATCCTCTAGGGACAAATGGATGAAATCTCTTGGAGTTCTCAAAAACCAGCTTTGAAGACATCACAAATCTCAGTGGTATTACTCAATTCCATTTTCTCTTTCACTGGATGAAACAGCCTTCATTTACCAATTGATGTATGCTGAAGTAAGGTATGCTCTATCTTATGCTATTGTCACTTGTTTACACCTGTTATAACTTTGCAATTAATAAACTAGATCAAATGGCGAACTCTAAACTCAGCCATACAGGTTGGCAACAGAGGGTTAAGTGGCGAAGCAAGTGCTTTCTGGGTATGCTGAATATTCTAGACATTCAGTTCAGCCAACCAAAGGAGGGGGGGGTGGGGTTGGTGTGGTGTGAGCACAACAGAGGCATGCACACTACATGGTAGCATTAGCAACGCTTTATAGATTTCAGCTCATTAAGTGCTTCATTAGCAACTTAACAAATGGCTCAGCGAGATTATTTCTGGCGCATTTTCATTGGTTGAGCTTCAATTTGTTATTACTAATGAATTCAACCTTGCTGAAATTATTCTATTTCAAGCAATGTGTCCTTGTGACTTCATTCTCGAGCCAGCAAGAGAGCGGAATATGTTCCTGTAGATGACGTTAAAAAGCCATTTAATTCTTTTCACCCTTTGCAGTGAACCACAGAAAACCAGCAAAAAACAATAGCACTGGATTCCACAGGACACAGGCAGTAGGGACATGGGTAGTGTAGATGTGGGCAGTGTTGACTTGGGCAGTGTAGACACGAGCAGTGTCGTTGTGGACAGTGCGTACTTCGTGCAAGGTTATTGTCGAAGTTTTATATCACATTGCATAGTTACAATCTAGGTACATATTATTGGAGGTTGGTCTTAATCTTTTCAATGGTTTCTCATAATCGGCCCATGAAATGTTGATCTTGTATTTTAACATATAACATAACATAACAATTTACAGCACGGAAACAGGCCATTATGCCCTTCTAGTCCGCACCGAACCAAACACCCCTCTCTAGTCCCACCTCCCTGCACAATGCCCATAACCCTCCATCTTCTTCTCATCCATATACCCGTCCAACCTTTTCTTAAATAATACAATTGACTCCGCCGCCACTATTTCTCCCCGAAGCTCATTCCACACGTCTACCACTCTCTGAGTAAAGAAGTTCCCCCTCATGTTACCTCTAAACCTCTGCCCCTTAATTCTTAACCCATGTCCTCTTGTTTTAATCTTTCCTCCTCTTAACGGAAATAGTCTATCCACATCCACTCTGTCTATCCCTTTCATAATCTTAAATACTTCTATCAAATCCCCTCTCAACCTTCTACGCTCCAAAGAATAAAGACCTAATCTTTATCCAATCTCTCCCTATACTCTAGATGCTTAAACCCAGGTAACATTCTGGTAAACCTTCTCTGCACTCTCTCTACTCTGTTTACTGATCTATGATAAAGTGAAAGACTGAACAGTGAAAATGATCATTGAATTGAACAAAGTGTACTCAGCCAGATTGCACATGGACATCAAATCACTTCAATGAAACTGGAACATAAAATTCACTCAGGATTCCTCTTGCAAACAATTGCCTTGTGTGCACTCTCTGGCAATCATTGAGAGGTTTGAATTTAGTTATGATTTGTCTCAGTCAAAGAGCCTGCCAATACTTAAATATTTAAATTCCTTGCCACAGGTAAGATGTCCTGCCTGCCCTCAGCATGATGTGCAATAACATGGGCCTTTAATTTTGTTTTCGGAAATGTACATTAATAACAAATAAGGTGATTGACTGTGGTAAGGACCTCAAGCTGAGTCCCTCACTGCCCCAAATTTAAAAAAAGATAATTTAGCTGTAATTTGCCTATTGTCCTTTCATAACCTGAGAATAATAATTAAACTTCTACAACCGCTTCAGCCACACAAAGGTTTTGGGAGTGGCAACCTTCTTCCATTTGTGGAATTGACATTCAATTGTTATGAGTTTATATAGTCATATTAAATAGTGCTTTTAAATTTTCCATTAATATATTCAGTTCCATCTTCAATATTTTAGAGTTTCCATGCATAAATAATTAAATGAAGGTGCCTTCTGCATTACAAAGTATTTATTTGAGACACCTTGAACTTTGTTCAGTTTACCATGATCCTTTCAAGATGAAGTCTCTCTGAAGGTTAATCACATGGCTGTGGAAGACTTGCATAGTTTAGAATAGATGATGGTAAGGAACAAGGTTGAATTCCTGGAGGATGTAGCAACCGTTGTTTTAATTCCTTGGATTTCCGAAAACTTTCTGCTTCATGATGAATGAGCCAGAACAATGCGTGACAGAACGGGCAGTAGTACTAGCCAGAGGGATTGGGTGATGCATCAGTTGGATGGCAATGGGTCAACTGCAACTTCTTCTGTTCCATCCTGATCTGCAATCCTGCACAACAGAGTAAGCAAGGGAATACATATGTTGATCAGATTAACTCAGACTTCTTTGTTGGCCATTTTTCTGTTACTTACATCGGACTTGTCAGCCACAAACGAGCCTGCAGCTGACGTGGACATTACCCCTCCATAAATCTTCGTCCACGAAGCCAAGCCAAAGACATTTTTCCTGCATTGAGAACTGCTCACATTCCTAACGCACTAGTGGAAAGTGCAATGTGCAGCCACAAACCGGTGAGTTGTACCTAAGTTGCAAAGATCACATTAATGATTCGCACAGCACAGACCTCAGATCTTGGTGAATTTTAAGCAGACTTTCTCATAAATGTAGTACAGAAGGCATCAACAAATTGAGGAACCATGGAGATCAATTTAAAAATTTCACATGAAACTACACGAGGTATGCAGTATCCCGTCCAAATGGTGTGAAATGGTTCCCTTGATGAGATTCCTATGGGAGCTGATCCCTGTGTTAGACTTCTCACTGTTGAATTGCCTTATATCTGTGTGTGATTTCTGATGAAAATGTGTGAGTACAAGTACATCATTCCTTCTGCCAAAAAAAAATGATCTCAAATGATTAGTGTTCGTTAAACTAATCTGTAAACTTTGGTGTCATGTTTGATTAAAGCACGTAAACCTTTTGAGAGTTGCCAGTGGCATCACACATGAGAAAACCAAGGAATACATCCAACGCTGAAGTGAAATTGCCCACTATTTTATGCTCACTTCCTAAGAATAGGCCTTCAATGCATTCCACACCTTTTGTTGTCTGAGCATGGGTCATTTTCTAATCTGTGTTAAGGGACAAAGAGTACAAGTTCATTTTGGTTTACTGGAGTGCACTGCAGGTGGGAAGAAAAGTGTTTATTAAATAGAACAGCTTGCCAGAGACAGGAATTTAATACCATTGAAATTAATAGGAAAGATCTGTGCGAGAGGCAAATGATCATCCCTGTAAACATACCTTTTCACAGCCAAAATGAAAGCCAAAGAATAGAACAGTGATCACAAATAACAGCAGGGAATAAAGCAGAAAAGTATATTATTCTGCTGTCCTTTTCAATCTGGAACCTTACTTTGAATCTTGTTTGATCTGATTGGGTGGAAAACATTCTGAAATAAATTAAACTGAATTCTTTATTTACTTACTATTGAGCAGAAAACGGCTCTTAATTGAGTGAGTTAGAACCAAGTCAGTAATCTTAAGGTTCTAAGCAAAGTTGACATTGAAATGGTAACCTCATTCTGGCAACGAGGGGAAGCTGCTATTCCAAAATTGGGGAAAATTACCGGATCACACTAAAAAGGAAATAACCAGAGAAATTATTTAGAAGAATGGAAAAGTAGTTGATATGAAAAAAGTCTTCGAGTCTTGCAAAATTGGGTAAAAAGCATATGTGAAGTATATAGGCAACTGTGAAGAAGACACCCATGCCTCTACTTTCTAAGATGTCTGAAGAGATCTGACATGTCATCGAATACTCTGCGGAAAGTATACTTACTAGATGCATCACAGCCTGATTTGGTAATTCAAGTGCCCAGGAATTCAGAAGGGTATAAATGGTAGCAAACACAGCCAAGTCCATCAATGACTCCGATGTCTCATCCATTGAAGGTATGGATGTGAGGTGTTGCCTCAAGAAGGCTGCCAACATCACTGATGAGTCCTACCACCTTGCTCACAACCTCTTCTTCCTTCTACCTGCAGGAAGAAGGTACAAAAGAAGTCCATCACCCATGGGTTCAAGAGCAGTTTCTTTCCAATGGCGAACAGGATCCTGAACCTCTCCTTACTACACTGATTATAAACTACACCAACACCACAAAAAGGCTTGGCTGCACTATTATAATGCCACTGTTTTATTGGCTCTATGGTAACTGATTTAAAAAAAAATTAATTTAATGTATACTATTATAGGTTCCCTTTATTTTCATCACCTCTTTTCATGCTTCCTGCCAGGATATCTTTGGCTTGGCTTCGCAGATGAAGATTTATGGAGGGGTATGTCCACGTCTGCTACAGGATCATTGGTGACTGACAAGTCCGATGCGGGACAGGCAGGCACGGTTGCAGCGGTTGCAAAGGAAAATTGGTGGGTTGGGATTGGGTGTTAGGTTTTTCCTCCTTTGTCTTTTGTCAGTGAGGTGGGCTCTGCGGTCGTCTTCAAAGGAGGTTGCTGCCCGCCGAACTGTGAGGCGCCAAGATGCATGGTTGGAGGCGATATCAGCCCACTGGTGGTGGTCAATGTGGCACGCACCAAGAGATTTCTTTAAGCAGTCCTTGTACCTCTTCTTTGGAGCACCTCTGTCTCGGTGGCCAGTGGAGAGCTCGCCATAGAACACGATCTTGGGAAGGCGATGGTCCTCCATTCTGGAGACGTGACCTACCCAGCGCAGTTGGGTCTTCAGCAGCATGGATTCGATGCTTGCGGTCTCTGCCAGCTCGAGTACTTCAATGTTGGCGATGAAGTCATTCCAATGAATGTTGAGGATGGAGCGGAGACAGCACTGATGGAAGTGTTCTAGGAGCTGTAGGTGATGCCAGTAGAGGACTCATGATTCGGAGCCGAACAGGAGCGTGGGTATGACAACGGCTCTGTACACGCTGATCTTTGTGTGTTTCTTCAGGTGGTTGTTTTTCCAGACTTTTTAAAAATCAATTACCATAGAGCCAATAAAACAGTGGCATTATAATAGTGCAGCCAAGCCTTTTTGTGGTGTTGGTGTAGTTTATAATCAGTGTAGTGAGGAATGGTTCAGGATCCTGTTCGCCGTTGGAAAGAAACTGCTCTTGAACCCATGGGTGATGGACTTCTTTTGTACCTTCTTCCTGCAGGTAGAAGAAAGAAGAGGTTGCCAGGATATAGCACTTGTTTATCTGCCCATTCTACTTTGTTATCTGTTACAAGCCTTCTCCAAGTTCGCTATGCCCCCAATACCTATAAAATTCTGTTTTTATTGTTTTATTTTATCATTTGTTTTTAAGTAAGATGATGGCATTTAGTCTTTAGAGTTGCAATGTGAAGCAGAACCTGTAAAATACTAAAGAACTAAGTGTCAGTTGGCTGAATGTCCTCTTTCCTATCCTTGACTGTTCTCGTGTCAATTTATCTGCTGTATAAAATGAGAGGAGATGCCTCCTAAGATTCTCCTACTATTATAGAAGCGAATTCAATTCATTTCAATTAGTTGAGACCATTGGATGCATCAAGACTTTAGGGCCATACAATATCTTAGCTGTTGTATTGCAGACCTAGGCTCCAGAACTAATTGAGCCTTGTACTGAGCTATTCCAGTACAGTTACAAACACTGGAATCCACCTGACGAGATGAAAATGTGTATAGGTATCTCCATTTTACAGAAGCAGGAAAAAAACAATCTGTCAATTACCATGAAGTCTAAGTGAATTCCCCTGTTCACTGATGGCCAGTTTGGGTTTTGCAAGGGGAACTCTTGATATTGTTGTGGTCCCACAAGCTGAATTCCATAGATGAGGTGAGAGTGACTGCTCTTGATATTGAGCCAGCATTTGACTGAGTGTGGTATCAAGGGGCCCTGGTTAAACTGAGGTCAATGAGCATCAAAGGGAAAACATTCTGGTAGCTCAAGTTGTTCCTCATAGAAAGGAAGATGGTTGTGGTTGATGGAGGTCAATTATCTCCACCCTAATGCATCACTGCAGGTATTCCTCAGGGCTGTATTCTCGACCCAATTATCTTCAGCTGCTTCATCAATGACATTCCTTCCATCATAAGGTCAGGCGTGTGGACATTATGCTTGGGCTTCATCAGTGACATTCCTTCCATCATAAGGTCAGGCGTATGGATATTATGCTTGGGCTTCATCAATGACATTCCTTCCATCATAAGGTCAGGCGTGTGGACGTTATGCTTGGGCTTCATCAGTGACATTCCTTCCATCATAAGGTCAGGCGTGTGGATATTATGCTTGGGCTTCATCAATGACATTCCTTCCATCATAAGGTCAGGCGTGTGGATATTATGCTTGGGCTTCATCAATGACATTCCTTCCATCATAAGGTCAGGCGTGTGGACATTATGCCTGTGCATATAAATATTAAAATAGAACTCAATTCAAAATCGTATAGATGGTGACGATCATTCTCAAAATCAATTGCAAGATGTTTTTTTCAAAACTGGAATTCAATTACTGTGTGCTTAGTTATGATGCCATCTGATTATTATTAATTCCATATGCCACCCCTGAGCTTGGTAAAATGCTGAAGCAAAATGTTTTGCAAAATTGCCTTTCTGACACTCAACATTTTAGTATTTTTTTTTAAATCTTGAACCAAATGCATACAATTTAAACAGAAGATATTTTTCTGCCAACTCCTATGTCAGGCACTTGTGAGCTCAACGGTGATAAGATGCCTCCTCAATATTGCGTCCACTGTCTTTTTCAAGTTGCTTTTGAAATGCCTGAATAAACTCAAGCATAACGTAAAACTATTATTTATGTTGGCTTGAAAACATATTTTCCTACAGTATATTAAAGAGCCTGTAATTGTTCAAGTGTAAATTTAATCTGAAGTATTGTGCTATTAAGAAATTAAAATAAATCTAGAAACATATTTTCCTACAGTATATTAAAGAGCCTGTAATTGTTCAAGTGTAAATTTAATCTGAAGTATTGTGCTATTAAGAAATTAAAATAAATCTAGAAACATATTTTCCTACAGTATATTAAAGAGCCTGTAATTTCTCAGGTGTAAACTTGATCTGTAGGACTGTGCCATTAAGAAATAAGAAGGAATCTAAGATAATGTCTACAGTAGGGTTTTCAACTGCTGTTATCAATAAACAGCACAGGCAGAAAGCTATTGGTTCTCTGCAAATAAAAAGCCATGTTCTGCTACAAGGTCAAACCCTGCTAATGTCATTTTCTACATTTGCAACAAGAATTAAATGCACATATGTTTTCAATGACCCCAGCAAAGCTTCTTTGTCTTTCTTGTGAACTACTAAAGCAGGGTTCTCAAAGACTTTACAGTGAGGAATGCACATCCTTAATCACTGTTACTCCCCATAACTGGCTTCTTGTTTCTTTAAGAACAGGCAGTGATAGTATGGATAGCTTCTTTGTTTTTGAAAGAGGTCGAAAAATGTGATATGTCGCTGGAGAAGTAATAGCCACTTGATACCTAATTTATTTTTGGGACTTTCAGAAAGTGTAAGAAGTCTAAAATCAGCCATGCTTATCTGGAAAACAAAACCTTCTTCTTCAGAATTGTTATTTCTTAATTCTTCCCACCATTTGTCAACTGCCTTGAATGGAACAAAATGCCAGAACCATCCCCTGTGGAATGATTCAGGAGGAGTCTGGGATCTGGGAAGGTTTTAGGCAGCCTACATAATCAGCAAACCCGTAAAATGATTAATTCTTGATTTAAAAGCCTTTATTCATTCATTACATTGCTGTGAATGGAGATTAGGCATGTTTGGTGCAAATTCCATTTTGGAATTAGACGTATGATGCTGAGATTACGAAGTAGATTGGGCTCAAAATGTGAGGACTTTCACCAAAATTAGATCAACAACCACATTGCAATTGCAAAATATGCCTAAAGCTATGGCTTAGTCTGTGGAGATTGAGTATTTGGTGACAGTGCCGTTTTTATGGCAGGCTTCTATTATCTATGCTGGATTTGGCTTGAAAAGTATGATTTAAAACATACACTTGTGTTTGTTTAATTCGTGCAGATGACATAACTGCACCATAAATTGTACACTCGAGGTGTGCTCAAACAAGAGATGACAGCTGGTGTTTTTTCACAAACATGAGCTCAAAAGCTTAGTTTCTGATTTTTTAGCAATCATGTTTTTTTCTCAAAACTATACAGAGTCATCAGTTCAAAAGCACGACAAATTAATCAATTAACATCAGGGGATTTTTTTAAAAAATCCCCACAAATCATAAAACTAGTGAAGTTGCTGAATTCAATCAGACTTGATCCATGGCCATCCAGTCAGATAATGATATTGGGATGGCAAGGAAAATGCTGGGTTCTTCCCAGTGGAGTTTCCAGAAGTCCTCATCAAAAAGTAATTAATATCCTGTATCTTATCTGTAATATGAAAAATAATTGTGACTTTGAACTGGACAACATAAAGTTTACTAGGATTCATAAGGCCTTCGTGGAAGGAAAAAAAGCTGCTAACAAGTAATAAATTCACCGAATGAATGAAAAATCACCATGTTTCTGACAGAGGGATTCACTAAGACTCCCAGAATGCAGCAGAAATATTTCTTAAACTGATAATGACCCAAGTACTGACAGAACTTGTGATAGGGACCAGGGTTTGAATCCTGTGCTGTTTGTACATTCTCTCTGTGTCCGTGTGGCTTTTCCCCAGGGGCTCCAGTTTCCTCCCTCCATTCCAAATGAACCAGAGGTTCATTTGGGTATAATTGGGCATCACAGGCTCATGGGCCGAAGGGGCCAGTTGTCATGCTGTCTGTCTAAATTTTAAAAATGTATTTAGTCTGGAAACACTCCAAAAATGGCCCTTAATAAAAGTGTTACTCTTGATTTTCTGATTGGATAAACAAACACATTTCTTCTGAATTTAGTGTTTTGAATTGGGAATTAGATTTGGGGGAGAGAATTCTAACTGAAAAGTTGTCATTGGATCACTTACATTCTCCAACTTAAGTGGTTTTAATTTACAAATTGTTCTTCTGTCCATGCTGATTTCTCTGTTTCTTAGCCCTAATGTGCCCCATTTCTCTGTGCCATATGTGGTCCACATTTGCAACCCAGCAGTTCCTTCTCTCAGTAATGCAGTGCCCTTCATTCCTGTCAAGTATCCTCGCACCACCCACTCCCTCTCCTCCCAACTACAGCCTGATCCTTAATCACTGGTGTGGAATAGAAGTGCACCAAATATCTGAAATGAACTGATGAACAATTCCAGTGAAGATCAGGTAATTGCATTAAAGAATCTTTGGAAAGAGCAATATCTAATTCATGCTATTCAAATGGTCTTGAACCTTTTACCATGTCTAAATGTAAACAATATATTGTTACCTGAAATTGTCAGGTTTTCTGCAATCCATTTAAACATCTCAGACACATCTTTAATGCTACACTGTACTAACTAGCACATGTGGTATTTCAAACCATATTCTGCTTTTTATTTAACTTCTTGGAGAAATGAAGCATGTATGTACAAAAGAAGTATGCTTTAATGTTATAAAAGCTGTGTGTGATTACATTAAATTGTAAAGATGACATTAGAGGGGTACTCAATCATAAATGAAATTGAAAACACAATTTTGAAAAATAAAGCAGCCAAAGTTTCACTTCTTTTTAGTGTAAGGATTTTGCAATTTTAGTTCTCAGGCAAAAAAATAATAATTTTGAAATTCCCTTTTTATCTAACACAACATTCTGTATGCCCATGAGATCATTCCCCTTAACACAGTTTTTAGATCTCCCAGCCTGTTCACAAAACATTCCCTCCTTCCAATAAGATCAGGCTAACATCAACTTTTCCATCGCAAGCAGTGGGCCAGATGTTATCAGATTATGTCTGAAATTAAATTCTCCCTTGATGGAAGAGTGCAAATTAGGGAATTTGTTTAAATCTGTATTCCCAAGTGCAAAGAACAGTCTGTTTTTGTTTCACTAGCTTAAGTTACTTTTTAAATATATCAAAATCTTTCACAGCCCAATAATCCTGCATCTCTCAAATTCTCCACTTTCACAAAAACTTATTCTAGAAATATTTATCAGTCTTTGGACAATTTCTGAGCACTTTGTGTCAGTCAAAAGAAAAAGTGCCATTGAGGAAAACATACATTTTTGACAGTTCATAGTTTAATAACAAATGATCAAGCCAGTAAAAGAAAATTCCTTTTAATAAAATCCCTGTTCAGAATTTTTCAATACAAAATGCATAATACATTAGCATTAGTTTTATGAATTTTGTAATCTTAACTTTCAATACGACCCTGAGATATTTTTAAAAATTAAGCCCTTGCATTCCTTGAACTGATGGGACTTCTGTATTACTTCAGCACACAGGCTGTAAATGTTTTACTTTGATTTAAGATACATGACAATAAATTAGGGGTATTTATCAAAGGTGCTTTGTTGGAACAGTACAAACCTGCCTGACTCAAGCCACTTTTGCATAAATTACTGCATTATCCAAATACACTTAGTGGGATCCTGCTGCTTTGATGTTGGCAGCATAGATTTATGTAATATAGGCTTTTTATTTATCTGCCCTGTTCACCTCAGAAAGAGCTCAACACATTCATCAATTAGCTCCATACTTTAAAGATGGCATGTGCATATCACAGTTGAACTGTTATCAGGAGGAAAGTAAAGGTTTAAATCAGTATTTTTCAAAAATGCATTTTTGAGTTGAAAGCCAAAGCTTCTGTGCATTTTCAAGGTTATTAAAAACATTTGATCAAAAGCAAATGTTTCAATACTCTGTATTCAGTTAAATTTAATATCCTTTGGCAGATAGAATGACACAATTCAGAGTATATTCTAAACCAGAAACTATTATTTTGGAATTGGAGTTTTGTTAACACTGCATATTTAGTAGGTTAGATAGTTTTTGCTTAATCCTTGTGCTCTTGAGAGCTATAGATTCCTGAATTGTTTGGTGCTTAAAATATTACATATCCCTTGCTAACAAGTGATATGAATCAAAAAATATCCTAGATCAGAAGCCCAGTCTCTGCCCAGTTAGTGAACATCATCAGGTTTATCTGACACTCTTAAAGCATTGAACCACAGAAACGGGCCTTCTAATCTATGCCAACCCATTTTTTTGCCTAATCTCACTGACCTGAACATATAACCCTCCAGACCTCTCCCATCCAAATTCTTCTTAAATGTCAAAAATGACCCCGCATTCACAACCTCGGCTGGCAGCTCGTTCCACATTCCCCCTCGTGTTCCCACTAATCAAAATCAGTAGCTTGGGCTGCTTCAACGACTTCCACCCAGTGGCACTAACTTCTACTGTGATGGAATGCTTTGAGAATTAGCACTTACCTAAGTAAAGATCTGGACCCACTACATTTCACCCATCATCACAATTGCTCCTCGGCAGACACAATATCACTGCCTCTCCATTCAGTTCTGGATCACCTCAAAAAAAGCAATTCATACATATGGCTGTTCTTCATCGACTACAGCTCGGCCTTCAATATAATTGTTCCCTCATTGCTGGTCAAGATTCCACAATCCCTAGGCTTCTTTACCCCACTCGGCAACTGGATCCTTGACTTCCTCATTGGAAGACCGCAGTCAGTACAAATTGGAAACAATGACTCCTCAGTGATCATCAACACAGACACAGCCCAAGGATGCATGCTTAGCCTACTGCTCTACTCATTATACATCTATGACTGTGTGGTCAGGCATAATTCCAATACCATCTATAGTTTGCCAATGACATCACAATTGTCTGCAGAATCGCAAATGGCAATGAAGAAGCATACAGGAAGGAGATAGATCAGCTCGTTGAATGGTGCAATGACACAGACATGCATTCAATATCAGCAAAACCAAGGAGATGATTATGGACTTCAGGAGGAAGTCAGGGGGACACGATCCAGTCCTCATCGAGAGCTCAGTAGTGGAGAGTGTCAAGAACTTCAAATTCCTGGGTGTCAACATCTCAGAGGATCTGTCCTGGAGCCTCCACATTGATGCAATCACAAAGAAGGCTCACCAGCGGCTATATTTTGTAAGGTGCCTGAGGAGATTAAGTATGTCAGACTTCTACAGGAGTACCGTGGAGAGCTTTCTGGCTGGTTGCAACACTGCCTGATATGGAAGCGCCAACTCTCAGGACAAGAAGAAACTCCAGATGGTTGTTAACTCGTTATAGGCTGAGTCACAGCACCAGACTTCACTCCATCGAGGATATCTGCATGAGGCATTGTCTTTAAAAAGCAGCCTGATGTATCATCAATAATTCCCAAAAGGCTGAGTAGTGAAACAATCAGGCTTTTAATAGCTATCAAACAACCATCCACCTCCTGGACAGATCAGAGCAAAAGTGAAAGCGTGGCATGCAAGTGGCTATGGGTAGGATCAAATGCTGGAGGCATGTCCAGTTGGTAGCAGCCAATCACAGTATAACAGTGGTTTACCACATTCATCTCCCTCCTTTTTAGGGAGAACCCTGCGGGGTAAGAAGAAGAGAGTGAAACAACTGTACATATATACACATTTACAGATTCAGTCTATCAGGGAGTCTCCTCTGTCCCTGTGAGCAGCGTGGCAAAGATTTGGGGGGCTGCCATAGCATCATGATCAGGTTGAGGGGATGGCCTGTTAACAGATCACTGAGGGGCAGGAACAGGTAGGGGTCTAAGGGAATGCGGTGCTAGTACATCATTGCCAGCCAGGGGTAAGAGATAGTCAGCTGTTGATTCGGAGACCTGTAAGTTTGGAATAGGGGGGAGTGTCTGTGGAAAGACAGTGGTGGTCAGAAGGATCCTAAAGGTGCCAGGTCTTGGATCATGTTTTCTTGCCTGTAAGGGAAGACAATGTAGGTATATCGGGGGTTGGAATGGAGGAAGTGGACCCTCTGGACCAGCCTGACATGCTTTGCGGAGCAGGACAGGTCCCAGTAAGGTGAGCCAGGCAGGCAGAATAGTCCCTGAAGCAGACTTCCGATGGAAGGCAAACATCCATTCATGAAGTGACTGAATGGAGTGAAGTGCATCTGGGAGGACTTCTTGCCAATTGGAGATGTGGGGACCTGCAACCTCAGTGCCAGGAGGATGGTCTTCCAGACCATGGGGTTTTCCCTTTCCACGCCCAATAACCCTGGGATTGTAGCTGGTGGTCCTGCTCATGGTGATGCCCCGGGCCAACAGGTACTGCCACAGCTCATCACTCATGGTGTGGATGAAGCCAGGGTATTCAGACAGCGTGAAGGTACAATGGAGAGCCTTGAAATTAATGGCCATGGTGATGTTAGGGCATGGGATAGCAAAGGGGAAATGGGAATATTCATCAATAATGGTAAGGAAATAGACATTCCAGTTGGAGGAGTGGAAGGATACGGTCAATGCTGAGGTGCACAAAAGAGCACATTGCCCTGATGAGATGCACCTTGACTGGCCAGTAGAACTCTGGTTTGCTTTCAGCACAGACCTGACAGTTTCTAGTCATTGTCCGAATCTCCTTGACAGAGTAAGGTAGATTCCAAGATTTAACAAAATGGAAAAACCTGGTCACTCTAGGATGACAGAGGTTATTGTGAAGAGTCTGTAGTTTGTCCATTTCAAGGCTAGCAAAAGTTCCATGGGATAGGGCTTCTAGGGGCTCGTTAAGTTTGCCAGGTCTGGAGAGGATATCATAGTTGTAGGTAGACAGTTTGATTCTCCATCTGAGGATTTTATCATTTTTGATTTTTCCCCTTTGTTTATTATTAAACATGAATACAACCGCTTGTTGGTCTGAGAAGAGTGAACCATTTCCCAGCCTCCAACGCTGTACAGCTTCAACGATAGCCTGAGTGTCCTTCTCGATGAGGAGTGGCGAATCTCAGGCCCTTGGAGGAGACGAGAGAAAAAGGCAATGAGCCTGCCCGCCTGGTTGAGAATGGCCACCAGGGCAAAATGAGATGCATATCTCTCCACTTGGAATGGTGTTGACTCATCTATGACATGCATGGTTGCCTTGGTGATGTTATCTTTGACCCGTTCGAATGCCTTCTGGGCTTCTTTAGTCAGGGAAAACATTATGGTTTTGACCAGTCGCTGAATCTTGTTCGCATACTTGTGGACCCATTGAGCATAGTAAGAGAAGAACCCAAGACATCTCTTCAGCGCTTTGAGGATATGGGGGGATGGCATCTCCATCAACAGACACATGCAATCAGGGTCGGGGCCAATGAACAACAAAGCTAAGGATGGCTAGTTGTGCTCTCCAGAAGACACATTTGTCCTTGTTATAAGTCAAGTTCATGCATTTCGCGGAGCGAAGGAACTTGTTGAGATTAGCATCATGGCCCTGCAGATCGTGGCCGCAAATGGGAACATTATCAAGGTAGGGGAAAGTGGCCTGTTGATTGTAGCGGTCCACCATGCAGTCCATTTCCATTGGAAAATGGAGACCCCATTTGTGATGCCGAAAGGAACTCAGAGGAAGTGAAAGAGACGGCCGTCCGCCTCAAATGTTGTATACTAGTGACCCTCTGGGTGATTCAGGAGCTGATGGTAGGCTGATTTCAGGTCAATCATGGAAAACACCTGATACTGTGTAATCTGGTTGACCATATTGGATATGCAGGGAAGGGGGTACACATTTTAGCTGTGTATAGTTTGTCTGTAGTCAATGACTATCCTATTCTTTTCCCCTCCAAGGACTATAGCTGGCCTCGATGATGCCCTCGCCCAATAATCACTGGACCTTAGACTTGATAAACACCCTGTCAGCAGTACTGTACCATCTACTCTTGGTGGCTACAGGCTTGTAATCAGGGGTGAGGTTGGCAAACAATGGGGTGGGAAATGCCCATTGAAATGCAAGCGATCTTCAGCAGGGCACAGAGCCGAGGCATGACAAACAGTCTGAAGTGTTTGTACACGACACCTCCAACAGTCAGGGTCGCTGCACAGGACCCAAAAGTGGCTGTGGAGTATGATTCAGGCACGGGAGATATCCTGTGTTTGGTGGGCCATGTTTTAAGGGACAAACTTTTAGCGGTGTCGGGGTGGATAAAACTGTCTGTACTCCCGCTTTCATATAAACATTTCATAACGTCCCTGTTTACCTGGACATCCATCATGGACCTGGTGAGTTTGTGCGGTGCCTCCTGATCCAGTGTGATGGATGCCAGTATGGATTCAGTGTCCAAGACTGTTGGGTGCTCACAAAATGGCTGCCCTTGGCTCCAAGATGGCTGGCCTCAACCCCCACCCCCCCCCACCCTTGGTGTCATGTGCCCGGGAAAATGGCATTTGACGTGCAGTCCAAAATGGCATCTCCCATGATTTGCAGATGGCATCGCTGCAAGATGGTGCTGATTGTGATGCATGGGGTAGTGAATGGCTGCACACAGTGCTTCTGGATCTCTCAAGTGGTCTAGATTGGCAAATTTTGGTGTAATGCCCCTTTTTTCCAGCACCGGGAGCATACTGCATTCTTGGCAGGGCAGTGTTTCCTCGGATGTGTGCCCGGCTCGCAAAAATAATGATTGGAGAGATTGCCCATGATGGCAGCCAAGGTCAGGTCATGAGAGTAGTGGGTCATTGCATGGGACCATTCACTCACAGGGTAGGATGATGCCCCATCCCAGGATTGCGGTGCCCAAGAGGCTGAGTAGTCATTGAGTTCTGGAGGGCCATCTCTAGTGTCTCTGATGGCTTGACTTCCCTCATTATATCATGTACCTTTTCCTCCAGTAAACGCTGGCATATGTACCCACAGTGGAGGCCAGCAATGTAGGTATCTCTAATGAGGACCACGGCACACTGGGCGGTGGACACGGGCTTACAGTCTCAGGCTCTGCACAGGATCCAGAGGGCCCACAGGAACTCAGCACTAGACTCACCAGTGCATTGTTTTCTGGTAACCAGGTGATGCCTGGCATAGACCTCGTTAACCTTCCAGCGATACTGGGCCTTGAGGATCTCCCTTGTTGCCTGGTATGAGTTAGCATCGTTGATCATGGGAAAAACCTGGGGCCCAACCTGTGAAAAGAGTAGTCTCAGCCCATCTGCGTTCATAATGATGGCACCTTCCACTGCTGCCAAGAGGTTTTCAAAGCATCGTAGCCACAGCTCGAAGGTATTTGGGGCACCGGCCACTGGGGGTCAAGTTTCTCTGGTTTTATATAGTGTTCCATATTCCTTTGAAAACTTTCAGCTATTAATAATGATGTATCATCAGTAATTCACAAAAGGCTGAGTAGTGAAAAAATCTGGCTTTTATTAGCTAAAGACTGGAGCACTACCAAACTACCATTCAACCTACATGAATGGTCAGAGCAAAAGTAAAAGGATGGCGTGCAAGGGGCTATGGGTAGGATCGGTTTTGGGAGGAGTGTCCAGTCAATGATGGTATAACAGTTGTTTACCACAAAGCCTCTATCCTCAAAGAACCCCACCACCCTCTTACCTCTGCTAGCATCAGGGAAATGGTTCAGGACCCTAAAGATGAGCCCTCAATGGCACAAGGACAGCATATTCCCTGCTACTATCAGATTCCTGAATAATCAAATGAACCAAAGACATTGCCTTACCTTTTGTGCCCTATTATTGTAATTTTTTTCTTTAGTAATGGTGTAAGATGGTTATAATATGTATTTTGCAACTATGATATTGCTGCAAAACACTGAATTTCAAGACTTGGTCATGACAATAAATCCTATTCTGATTCTAAACTTTTCCCATTTCACTCTTAACCCACATCCTCTGGTTTGTATCTCACCTACCCTGAGAGGCAAATACCTATCTACATTTACTCTGTCTATCCCTCTCATAATTTTAATTACCTCTATCAAATCTCCCCTCATTCTTCTATGCTCCAGAGGATAAAGCCCTAACCCATTTAACCTTTCCCTGTAACTCCGTTCCTGAAGTCCGGGGAGCATCCTAGTATCTTCTCTGTGCTCTTTCTATCTTATTGATATCTTTCCTGTAGTTAGGTGACAAAACTGCACACAATACTCCAAATTTAGCCTCATTGCAACTCTACCATAACATCCCAACTCAAGACTTTGATTTATGAAGACCAATATGCCAAAAACTCTCTTTATAACCCTATCCATCGATGATGCCACTCTCAGGGAATTATGCATCTATAATCCCAGATCACTCTGTTCTACCACACTCTTTGGTGCCCTAACATTTACCATGTATGTTTTTTCTTGGTTTGACCTTCCAAAATGCAATACCACATTCTTGTCTGTATTAAATGCCATCTTCCATTTTTCAACCCATTTTCTAGCTGGCTCAGTTCCCTCTGCAAGTTTTGAAAACTTTCTTCACTATTCATAATATCTCAAATTTTATTGTCATCCGCAAACTTGCTGATGCAATTTTTTACCATATTATCATCCAGATCCTTGATATAGATGACAAACAACAATAATCCCAGCACTGATCCCTGAGGCACACCATTAGTCACAGGCCTCCAGTCTGAGAAGCAATCATCCACCACTATTCTCTGGCTTCCAGCAATTGTCAAATCCAGTTCACTATTACACCATGAATACCTAGCACCTGAACCGTCCTGATTAACCTCCCATGTGGGACCTTATCAAAGGCCTTGCTAAAGTTCATGTAGACTACATCCACAGCCTTCGCTTCATCAGCCTTCCTGGTAAACTCCTCGAAAAGCTCTATAAGATTGGTTAAACAAAGCCACGTTGACTATCCCTAATCAGTTTTTGGCTTTTCAAATAATTGTACATCCAATCTCTTAGAACACCTTCCAATAATGTACCTACTATTGACATCAGACTCACCAGCCTATGTTTTCAAGGGTTACTTTTGGAGCCTTTTTTAAAGAACTGATCAACATGAGCTACCTGCCAACCCTCCATTATCACACCTTTTCAAATAATTCTGCCAGAGCACCTACAATTTCTACACTAGCCTTCCTCAAGGTCCAAGGAAATATCTGATAAGTGGAGGACACTTACTTCCCACTGGAAATCCATATACTTATTAGATGGGACTAGGACTAAATTTGCCATTAGTTGTATTTGTGAAGAATGGCCACTTGCGTGTGAGGTACATCCTGCCAAAAAAGAACAAGATTCAAAGAGATGAGCTGAAATATCTTGAAATAATTCACACACACACAAGGTGAGAATACAGTAGAAATCTAATTTGAACACTACCTTCTGCAATATGGAGAGGTTTTTGTATTTGTGAACACTGATTGTACTGCAAATTTCTTCTGCAAGCCTCTGGATTAGAAATTCTTCTGTACAGTGCTATGTTTTTTTTGTCGCTACACAACTAAATTTGCACAAATCTGATCACTGAACAGATTTTGCATTTGCTTCCTGGTTTTTATTCCTTGTTACCTTTGATCTTGCTATTGCACATATATAGCAAACTTAGAAAAAGAAACTGAGATAGGAACAGTGTGTCAAACAGCTTTCCATTCATGTTCATTCATTGCTGTTGTGGACATCTTGCAAAAACAAGCTTTCTTAAGACAAAAATTACTGCTTCATATTACTTAAAGATCTACCACTGGGATCTGTTTACGCGTTAATGTTTTGCTCACTCCAATTTTAAGACCATCTGCTCCTCTTATTGTTGGTTCTCATTCAGGACCCATCCACTGTATTCCAACTCAATGTGTTTTCCTCTCCTCTCCCTCTCTCCCTCCCTAATCGCAAGTCAGACTTGTACTTTGGCTGATCCTCAAGGTCAAATTCTCGCATCTGAAGTTATGACCTGCCTTGCTTAGCCCCTAGATCATCCACCTACTAGTCATAATCTCTTTACGTGAACCATGTTCTATTGCAGTTGATTCATTGGGGTGGACCCATGCAAAAAAAAACCATGCATTGGCCTACCACACATTGTTGGTTTTATATTCCTTCAACTGTATAAATAATTTCTAGTCTACCTTTGCCAGCCATGATTTCTCCCAGTGGAATGTGCAAATTTTTACCCTGTCATTTTCCATGTCAACCAGCTATGATGGTCTTCCACATTACACTGATATCAAGCATGCAAGACTGAGCCCTTGATCTTTGGTGCCAATGCATTCCTCATTCACTAATGGTGACTTTATGGCCTTTTTTCTAGAGACTTCATGCCCTTGTTGCCATTGGTGTATGTTCCACTGTAAGACAACTCAACCAATGATTTGGGGCTTGCATGTGACATTGTATCTTCTAATTTGGTGCACGTGAGAATCGTATCCTTAAGCTGTTGATATGCTGATGTACTCTCAAAGCTGTTAGTCTGTATGTCGGTGCCTGGAGAATATTTTGTGTTACTCAAAAGGTGATTAATATCATATTCCTTTCACACTTCTACATTTTGCCTTTCAAATTAAAGCTCTCTCAGCAGTCAAATGAATCTAATCATAAATAATATATAAAGCAATGTTAGTATTGATGCTGAATTAGTCAGTAATTATGAATGTGTGCTTCAGCAAACTGTTTCAGATCACCAACTGAAACAAAAAATGTTTAGAAAGAAATCAAAAGGGCTGGAGATGGAGCTATAAGCTAGAGAGTTGATTTTACTTTTAGATTGTCAAGTCTTGGAGTTAGAAGTAATATGCCTCTAGCCAGTTGGCAAGTAGAATTTTCTTGGCCTGATATACATGTGTATGTATTATATATGTATAACTTTATAATAGTTTCTTTCTACAAGGACTATTCTCCATGATTTCAGTATTTTTCTTATCTTTAATGTTGTTTCAGCTTGATTATTTCAGGATGTTTCAGTGTGTTATCTGATGGAGGTTCAAGATACCAGCCTTAAGCATCCTGAAGTAATTTAATCACACTTCAAGAACACCAAGGACAAATCTGGGGAAAAGAAATTTAGGCTTGAACTATGGATTGTTAAACATTCACAGAAAACGATGATAATGTGAAATCTTTTGTAATAGCAAGGATCTACCTCTAAGCTATTTTGGGCTTACCATTGAGAAGTATCTGAATTTATTTGGAGCCTAGAAGCATACGGGAGACTTACCAAAGTTGATCACATTGCTGAGGATTAAGAGTTTCCATCTATTCACAAATTCTCAGTTTTAACAATTTTGAAGCCACCATAATATAAGACCAGCAAACATAGTCTTACAAACATAGAATTAGGTCCTACAAGCCCATGAGGAACAATGTGCCCTCCTTCTTTAGTCCCGCTTGCCTGCATGAGAGCAAGACCACTCCAAACCCCTCCTATCCAAATGCTTCTTAAAAGATGCCAATGTACCTGCTCCACCAATTTGTCTGTCAGCTCATTCCATACACTCATCACCTTCTGAGTGAAGAACTGTTTTCACATCCCTTCTAAATCACATGCCCCTTACCTTATAGTTATGCCTTCTTATTTTTAATTCTCCTATAAACTGTCACTATTGGTCTTATCTAGACCCCAATGATCCCATCTCAGCCTCCTATTCTCCAAGGAAAACAGGCCTAGTTTTCCAAGTCTCTCGCTATAACTTCCCTCATTCTGACAACAACAACAAAAACCTTTTCTGTACTCTTTCCAACTTTGTAATGCATTTCCTATAACTCACTGCATAAAACTGCATACAGTATTGTAAGTGTGATCTCACCAATGTCTTGTAGAACTTCAACATGATGTCCCAGCACGTCTTCAATGCCATGAGAGGTGAAGGCAAATGTCCCAAATGGTTTCTTCACTATTCTGTCTCCCTGTGCTGCTATCTTTAAAGAGCTACATATTTGCATCCCCAAGGTCCCTCTGCTCCATAATCATCTTCAGGGCACTACCATTAACAGTAAGTTCTGCTGTGGCTCGACTCACCCAAATGCAGCATGTCACATTTCTCTGAGTTGAACTGCATTTGCCATTCCTTAGCCAAGTTCCCCAAGTACTTTAGATCCCATTACAAATCCAGATAACTTTCTTCATTGTCCACTGTGGCACATATTGTCGTAGAACATCCCTGACAGAAAGCAAGGGTACTGGTATCCATGCTGGGGCACTCCATTGGTCCTCCATTCGGATCATAATGATCACTTTTTACTTCGTTTAGAAATATTTTAACTATGAATCAAGCCGTGGCTTTCTTGTGAAATTTATCATGCCCTCTATTATTCCCCCTCACACTTTTCACCTGACTCATTTACAACTGAGTGAATTGATGTTTAAACTGCTGAATCAGTCATGCATTTGCAGGATGTATGCCATTATGCCATCACAAATATAATGCATGCAATTCTTAAAGTTTAGTGCACTCACCTTGAAGCTGTTCAAAGAAGTATGAACAGATCTTTCATCATAATTGCTTGTGTTTATAGCAGAGGAGCTACATGACAGAGTAGTTTGCACACAATCCCCTTATTCAGGCTTTTTTTTAAAAAAGAGAAATTCTCAACCTGGCTTTTGGGTGACAGCACAAAAACTTGCAGTTAAGAAAGTTAGCGCCAATATACCCTGTCAGACCATTAAAAACTTAGCCTGGTATTCCCAGATATTGGAACCATGTGTGCTAAGGAATTTTTCTTCTGGTAAGACATTCCAAATATTGTACCACTGCCAAACACAGCGGTGTTAGACTAATTTAAGCAGTATGTTGGAACCATCTCTTAGAACTTTGATCATCTGGAGATCGTTTGTTACAAATTGAACTAACCCAGTCTCTATTTCTGGTGGATCAGATCTCTGGATTTGTTGAATTAAATGCCTCATTTAATATAGTTTGCACATGAAAGAAAGTTGCACTCAGGAATCCACTGACAAATATTTCACGTAACCAACCGGTCTCGTTTTTATTACTTTTAAACATAATCCATATTATACTCACACTGCTTCTAGTAACCTCTGCCCTGTTTAGAGCTTGTGTCTACAAAGTTTTGTGTGTTTGGGGGTGGGGAGGGGGGAAAATATCACACAATTATGCATGTATCCTAACTAGAAACACATTTGCATCATTTTTGCAAAATCATTTTTCTGGGGCAACGTAAAGCTAGATTAGTCTAGGATAACATTTATATTGCAAATCCTTGCAGTTGAACATGTTTCATTTCAACGTGACCACCGTTTCATGCAGAACTTCATGACATGATTTTAGATTTAACTTCTACTGAAAGAAAATGCACATCCGGAGAAAAGAGAGATCAGTTTCTGGATCTTACCCTACCTGTCATTTCAGGGTGCATTGAGAACTAGCTTAATCAGGATTGTTCTCCCATGGCTTTTGACATTAAAGAGTTGTTAATAAAATTGTCTGTCTTTGTATACCTGCCTTGCTATTTTCCTTCCTCTCTTGGATGTTTTCTGCAGCTTTCATTTCCCTTTTACAATTCCTCCGGCCTAAATGCATTTTCTGATTTTTTCTTTGGTTGTTGTCGTCTTTGGCTTCATCCATGCCTCCATCATCTGTGTGTACCATCTTTCCTGTCGTATGATTTTTAACGCTGACCCACAGCCCAAGACTGTGAGGAGATGGTTCAATTTATCAACCTCAGCTTCTGACTCCCACAGAATTGGAAGGTGTGGCTCCCATTGCCCCTTTCCATGAAATGGTGCACTAGGGGGTCCAAAGCCCACTTCTACACTGGTTTTGGAGCACAAACTGGATCATTGGTGGACACATTTTGGCCATTGTGGTCAAGCTGGAGATTGAGTCCAGCAATTTGGAGGGTCAGTAGTTATAAACAGAAGCTGTGGTTTGGCTGGGAGAATGGAAGGCAGGGGTTTGGACACGCCAGGGCAGATGAAAATTGGAAGGAGTCTTAACCTGCAGCTTAAGCCATGGGTGGATAAAAAAGGATTGCAACACATATTAGGGGAAGAGGACGGGCTTAACAGTGGGGCAAGAATTTGTGATAGGAAAGAAAAACAACCAGGGGGGCTGTGAGATAATGTTAGAATCAGGCTACTGGAGATTCCACTAAATCGACAGTTGGAGCCTGGGGCTTGGCAACTTCAAAGGATCCCTGATCCTAATCTAGTGTGAGATGGGAGCAGGTACTGGTATCAGTTGCACCAGGAATACCAAATGAAGGTTGCTAGCAGAATGTTGCCATCTGGAGCATTTGTGTCCTTGAAGTCACGTTAGGGTTACTAGTGATTTGTCAAATTTCTGGAAACGACCTGGAAATTACTATTTTCATCTGTGGAGTGTCCTTCTCATAAGTCAATGAAATGGAACCATGTTAGAGCCACGAATCTCTCAGCAATCGTTTTTTCATCCTCTTATTATAGCTGTTTCGATTTTGTACATTAAGTTGAGGAAAGCAGGAACTGAGGCTAAACTTAAGTAGCTTCAACAATGGAAGGCCTAGGATTCAGAATTTGGGCTGGTGTTTGGAGGAAGAGAAAAGATGGTGAGGAAGAACATTGACGGATAGTTGGCAGCAAATTAGATGAATCGTTTCTGGTAATGGAATCTGTTTGTTTTCATCCATACTTTGTCCACTGTGGTTTGTATCAAAGCTTGCAATTTGATCCCAACAGTTAACATTGATTAATTGAAACTATTCTATGTTGATGCTGAATTAATGATTCATTCTTTTATTTATGTGGTTTATTTGTAAGTAGATGTGCCATGGTATAATATGATATTAGCACACATGGAAGTTGTTGGCCTGCAGTCGATTGTATGCACATTACGTTGCTCTGATTTCTTCTAGTGATAGTACCTACCAGTTTTACAAGACTGATTTACAACCTCCGCCTACAACAACTCTATCTGATGATGAGTATAATGAAAGCAATCAAAGTAAATCCACTCTAGAAGATAAAATAAGCTCTTTGATTTGCAATGACCAACATGTACTTTATGGTTGGGAAAGAGACTATAGAGTACGTGGTAGTTTTCCTGGATGCAAAATTAGTCAATAAAATTTCAAGCAATTTTTAAAAGAGAAATTATGGTTGTGGATACTGAGAGAGATGCTGATTAAAAGGAGAATTTAAGGCCCAGTAGAAGTGAGTATGGTGTCTTCAGGTCAGGTTATTTATTCAAACACAGATGGAATACAAAAACACTCCCTCGGTATAGAACTATGTGATTCCTTCAGTTTTTATGCAGATAACTTTGATTACCAAATCGCATTTGGTAATCACATCAAAATTGGGCAGGTGCTGAGCCCAGCTAGTACAGGTGAGACTCTAGAGTCTGCAGATGGTGGAATGAGCTCTGGTTGATCAATGCACCAGTTAGAGTGTTAGCAGAGCTTGACTTGTGCCTCTTAAACTGAACCCCACAGAAAGCCGAACCACCAAAGAGTGCAGGAATTGGTGGATTATTCTGATCTGCAATCATTTGAAATAACAGAGCTACATGGTCTGCTACAGGGGATCAAAGAATGAGAAAAACAGTCAGCGACTGTATTGTTGCAATAAAAGGCTTTAAAAGATGTATGTTTCAGACCAAATTGACCTGGCTTGCAAAACTACAACTTAAGTAGAAATGGTGGTAACAAAAACTAAAGAATTTAATCCATCACTGGACACAAATACAACAGTTGTTTATCGTCAGAAGCCAGAAGCAGAAGTTCCATTGCTGAAAGATGGTTAGCACCTACCTGCATGCATTGATATAAATTCTTGGTGCAAATGCTGATGCAGGAATTCACCACGAGCCTCCTCTTTTGACTGCCGCCCTGTGGCACTGACCCCCCCACCATTATGAAATGCTTCGAGCATCAGGAGATGGAATGCATCAAAGCACACCTCCCAGAGGTGCTGGACCCACTTCAATTTGCCTATAGCAGAAGCTATTCCATAGACGATGCTGTAGCTTTGTTCCTTCAATCTGTCCTGACCCACCTGGAGAATGACGCCTCATACTACTTTTCATTGACTTCAGCTAGGCACTTAATATGATAATTCCCCAGAGGCTGGTGGAGAAGCTGTCCTCGCTGGAACTCAACACCCCTCTCTGCAACTGGATTCTGGATTTCCTAATGGAAAGACCACAGACTGTCTGGGCAGCAGAATGCTGAGCAACATCTAACTGAGCACTGGCACTCCTCAGGGCTGTGTGCTCAGCCCACTCCTGTTCATGCTTCTGACCCATGACTGTGTTGCCAGTTCCAGCTCCAACAGTGTCATCAAATTTTCAGGTGACTCATCAGCAACAACTATGAGTAGATTACAAAGAAGAGGTGAAAACTTTGTGATGTGGTGCGAAAGCAACAGCCTGAGTCTCAACATAGACAAGACTAAGGAGATGATCATGGACTTCAGGAGGACCAGGAACAACCATTCTTCACTACACATCAAAAACTCTCTAGTGGAGAGAGAGTGGAGAGCTCTGAGTTCCTTAACTACTGACGCTCAACATCTCCTCACTTGGCAGGAAGATGCAACAGCGACTGCACTTCCTGAGAAGATGAAGCAGGCAAAGCTACCAGCCGCCATCATATCAACCTTCTTCAGGAGCCCTATTAAAAGCATCCAATGGCTCCATCACAGTGCAGTATGATTGCTGCAGAGAAATAGTTTGGTCAATTCACAGGACCATAAGAACACAGGAAGGGAATCTGCAGGGCATAAAAGCCAATGGTATAGGGCAGAATTAACCTTGGAAATGACAAGAAAGAGCAAAATTGAAGAGTTGCTGTGGCCTGGCGTGATGGGGTTGCAGAGTTGGTGAGCCTAGTGTGATGAGGGTACAGAGTTGGTGTGGCCTGGTGTGATGAGGGTAGAGTTGGCATGGCCAGGCGTGATTAGAATGTCCTGATATGACAACAGTGTGGAGTTTATATGCCCTGGCATGATAAGGGTGCAGAGTTGCCATTTGTTATGCTATATAGTGACTAGCAGTGGCAACAATTGTAGCTAGCTACACAGATTAACTGGCCATGTTGCAGTAGGAATGGCCAAAACAATGAGAAATCAATTGTACAGATTGCTGCAAATATTTGTCCTGGACAGTAAGAACAAGCTGTGATTACTTACAGATGATGACCTTCATAAACATAGAACTGTACAATATAGAAATGGGCCTTTATGGGGCCAACATTGTCCATGATCACATGATACTCACCTATGCTCATCCCATTTATCTGTTTTAAGCCTTCATCTCTCTGCTCCTTTCTAAGAAACTATTCAAATGCCTTTTAAACATCTGCTAAACCCAACCTATACAAATTCTCCTGGAACCTCCATTCCAGACAACAACATGGTGAATCATTTTGGCACTCTCTATTGTTACTGCATTCCTTTCTGTAGAGTAGCTACTGAACTATACACTAAATTTAAAATGTGATCTAAACAACTGTAACATGGCTTCCCATCTTTTTCACTTAGTACCTTTGCTATGAAAGCAAGTATATCAAACAGTTGGTGACCAGTTGAATAGAAGATTTGGATTGTCCTTTGATCAAGAACATCTGAAGTTGAGACATCCTTTATATCATGAAGAAATAAATCTTGCACAAATTACATATATATCATACCAGGATTGGAAGTATGAAAGCTATTGTCAGTAACTTTGAATATTGGCAAGGCAATATAAAAGATCCAGATCTTTTAGTGTTGCCATTATCAGTTGTGCAGCACAAAACTACAAAGACAAATCTACAGACATGGAGGTAGCCAAAGCAATCACTTCAGTGAGTCCACGTCATTTTTTTTTTGTCAGAAAGGTAACATCAATTTTCTAGTTCTTATTAATTTTCAAGCCTTGAAGTTTTCCCAAGAGAATTTAATCAACTTATTCAATATTACACAACACCACATTCTACCACCAGACTCACAACTAACACAGCTGGGCAGCAGGCTTTAAACACAAACTTATTTCAGCTGGGCGAGAATGAAGAGCCAGCAACTGAAGGAAAAGCAGAATTATGCTTAACATCCCAACAATGTGAAGAGGCAAACCAAAATGGTCCATCTAAAAGAAACTGGGAGTACGAAGTTAAATGAATAAATATGATCCAGAGAAGTGGAATACGTGTGAGAAAGGCAAGTCTATTGTACTTAACAATATCTTAATCCGATGAAAAGTAAAAATTGTCCATAGTGACAAAATGGTTGCGGAGACTTTTCATTCCAGAAATCAGCGTGGTTGGTGTGGCGGCCAGCACTGTGCCTTAACAGCACCTGTGATCGGGACCGGGGTTCGAATCCCACACTGCCTGTAAGGAGTTTGTACATTCTCTCCATGTCTGCATGGGTTTCCCATGGGGGTCTCTGTTTTCCTCCTGTTTACAAAAACATAATGAGGGTGTAGATCAATTTGGCAGCACAGGCTTGAGGGGCCGAAATGGCCCTGTTACAGTGCTGAACGTCTAAATTTAATTTTAAAAAATCATATAAAATGGAACTGCTGGAGAAGACATGAAATGAGGATGTCACACATGACAATGTTTACAATGTCAGAGACACAAATACATTCAAGAGAGAGTCAGCCAATGGCAATCTGTTACTGTTCTACTCATGTGAATCATCCTCTTTTAATGAAGAGGTGGCAAATTTGTATGTAGTAAACTTATTGCTTGTGACATTGTGACTATTATGTCGTGTAAATAAATGTGCTGATGTCTCAGATTATTTTAACTCTTTCTTTGGCTTGGCTTCGCGGACGAAGATTTATGGAGGGGGTAAATGTCCACATCAGCTGCAGGCTCGTTGGTGGCTGACAAGTCCGATGCGGGACAGGCAGACACGGTTGCAGCGGTTGCAGGGGAAAATTGGTTGGTTGGGGTTGGTTGTTGGGTTTTTCCTCCTTTGCCTTTTGTCAGTGAGGTGGGCTCTGCGGTCTTCTTCAAAGGAGGTTGCTGCCCGCCAAACTGTGAGGCACCAAGATGCATGGTTTGAGGCGATATCAGCCCACTGGCAGTGGTCAATGTGGCAGGCACCAAGAGATTTCTTTAGGCAGTTCTTGTACCTCTTCTTTGGTGCACCTCTGTCACGGTGGCCAGTGAAGAGCTCGCCATATAACACGATCTTGGGAAGGCGATGGTCCTCCATTCTGGAGACGTGACCCACCCAGTGCAGCTGGATCTTCAGCAGCGTGGACTCGATGCTGTCGACCTCTGCCCTCTCGAGTACAGTAAAGGTAAAAATACATAACCAACATTTATGTTTATGATGAACCTTCAAGGTATGATTAACCTTGATGAAGGACTCAGCCCCTTCCATTTTTACCTTTGCAAGGTAAAGGACACTGCTTGGCCTGCTGAGTTTCCCCAGCCTTATGTTTTCACTTTATTTTTTTTTGTTGGAGAGAGGCAAGCTGAAATGGTGGCCCCTGCCAATGGAAACACCTTCCATGAACATGGTGTCAATTCTGTGCTGAGTCAGAAGATGAAGACAATAAACTTGCCTGTTGACCATGGCCTATTGACCAACTATTCTTTATTGTGACTGGGGAGATTGCTATGGAGATGAGTGGTGACGGAAGTCAGCCAGTCCACCCACAGCAGCAGGCTTGGTAGCATACTACCTGATTGAGAGACTTTTATAGCGCTTGGAATCTAATGAAAGACCATCCATTCTGTCTCTCTCATGGCACCTGAAGAAGATGGTTGTGTTACAAACCAAAGATATTTCCAATCTCTCCAGAGTGTTTATGTTAATGCCCAAACAGTGAGAGCAGTCTGAACAACGGGAAAGATGCCCATGGTTTGCTTTTTGGAAAAAAAAAGTGAGCCAAGTCAACAGATGGTGTAAGCAGAATCAATGTATTCATGCCAACACTGTGGGGACAAAAACACCTGTAAGACTTTTAATAAAATAGGTTTGAGAACAGTGTTACATGAGTGTTAAATGTTACTTGAAGTAATCTGATCATTTGTCTCTGTGCCTGTCTTTACTGAGTCTGCAATGTGGGCTTTTTTCATGTGGTTTGAGCTTTATTTAGCTTATTTAATTGCTCAGTGAGTTAAATATGCAAACATTAAACAGTGCCACTCTATGTTACATGTTAAAAGAGGAGTTTACTTTAAATCCAGCCAGCCTTGACTGTTAGCCTCAAAAAAAGGTCTGGCATTTACAAAGCATGAGTTTGAAGCAACAAACACTTCATTAATATTATGCCATTAATATTAACAATGAGTCAATATCCTTGATATACAGTTTATGTAAGATTAATTGGTAAAAGCAAACTGTACCAATATGACATAATGAGCAAATATTGTCTCAGTATAATTATAATCAAAAAGGTGTGTTCATTGTTAGATCAACTGCTTGGGCTTTTGCCTAATGTTTTAAGTATCTCTCACCAACAGATGCAAAGGAACAAGGAAAGAAGGAATATTTGTCATCCACCACCATAATCCCCTTTTAATAAGTCACAACATCTTTCATGGTTCAGGAGAGAGTCATTTTTTTCTGTAAAATTAGCTCTGTTTGTCTCTCCACGAATGCTGCTTGACCTAGTAGGCATTTGTTTTAATTTCTTCCCACCAGATGAAGTCCCTTTCCAGGTCTTGGAGCTTATAACCTGGTCAAATACTTTGGGACAGTACGGCACCTTCAGAGGAACTATTGTTTGGAAAAGATATTAAGTATAAGACTACATGCCCAGATATGTATGTGTTGAACTGTAAGGGGTTTATGTTTATATGTATTGAGCAGTCAGTTTTGCAAATGATATAAAACTGGTGGAGTGGTGGATAGTGAGAAATGTTGGCAAAGGATACAACAGGATATAGATCAGTTGGAGATATGGAGAAATGGCAGATGGAATTTAATCCAAGTAACTGTTAGATGTTGCACTTTGGGAAGTCGAATGTACGAACAAAGTGCAGAGTAAATGGCAGGACCCTTAGGGACATTGCATAGAGGGATCTTGACATAGGTCCCTGAAATGACAACACAAATGGGAAGAGAGGTAAAGAAGGTCTATGGAATGCTTACCTTACCTTGTACATCTGACTGTTATGTACAAAAGTTGAGAAGTGGAGTTGCAGCTGTATAAAACTTGTTTAAGCTACACTTGGAATATTGTGCCCAGTTCTAATTGCCGCATTGCAGGAAGGATGAGGAAGCTTTGGAGAGGGTGCTTAAAATGAGAGATTGGACCAACTTAAATTATTTTCACTGGAGCTTTTCGAGTGACTTGATAGAAGTTTATAAAAGTATGAGAGATGTAGTCTTTTTCCCCAAGTTAGAAATGTCAAATACCAGAAGGTAGAGTTTTAACGTGCAAGGCAAGTTTTTTTTTCAGTGATAGGTGTCTGGAATGAACTGCCAGCGTGATAGTGGCATTTAAAAGGTATTTAAACAGGACATGAAATGCAGAGAATGGAGGGATATGGTTTGCATTCAGGCAGATGAGATTAGTTTAATTTGGCACGTGCTTTGCACAGACATGGTGGACCGAAAGCCTGTTCCTGTGCTGTTCTGTTCTATCATCTTAATTGAATCGAAAATATCTCATGGCTGTATTTTAAACAAGAGCAAATGAGTTCTCTCTATTATTCCAAACCATATTTATCCTCAGGCAATACCTCCTGCCACGTATCATATTGCTGTCTATGAAACTATGCAGTGTATAAATTATTCCTATTTCTCCCATTCTTAGTGACTTGATCTAAGATGTGCCCCTCTTCTGGCTCGATGTGAAATTCTTAGGTTGGGTCCTTGTTCTCTTCCAGAGTTGAGTTGATCTCCATGAGTCTACCAGCAATTCTGCTTGTGATCACCATCTAATGAGCTTTATGGAAAAGCTGCATCACTTTTTCATAATCTGCTGATCACTCAAAGTACAAGCCAAATTGATTAGCACAGGTGTAGGTGTCAACAGGCACAGAGCCATATAACCGTACAGAGCCGCAGAAGGCAACACAGTTAGCTTAGCAGGGTTAGAATCCTGCATTGTCTATAAGGAGTTTGTACATTCTCTCATTGTTTGCATGGGTTTCCTATAGGTGCTCCGGTTTCCTCCACTGTTCAAAACATACCTAGAGTTGTAGGTTAATTGGATGTAATTGGGTGGCATGGGCTTGTGGGCTGAAAGGGCCTGTTACTGTGCTGTACGTCTAAATTTAAAAAATGTATTTATGTATCCTATTTATAAGTAAGGACCTCTATATTTAAAAAAAAAGAAAATTTGGCAATTACAGATTATATTCTTTGTACTAGTTAACTTTGGTTTGGGCAGATTAAAATAAAATTTAGACATACAGCATTGTAACAGGCCCTTTCAGCTCACGAGCCCATGCCGCTCAATTACACCCAATTAACCTACAATGCCTGGTACATTTTGAAGCATGGGAGGAAACTGGAGCCCCTCAGGAATATCCCATTCAGACACAGGGAGAACCTACAAACACCTTATAAACAGTGTGGGATTCGAACCCAAGTCCCCATTGCAGGCGTTGTAACGGCATTGCGCTAACCGCTATGCCGACCATGCCATTTTTAATAAATTTAATTTTTCAAAAAATTTCATCTCTTAGGTTCGAGTGTATGAACTAATTTGGTGGCAGTTTGAGAGTTTGTACTGTTATTTTAAAGGAAAAATTTATCAGTTTTGTAACGATAAGATCGTTTATTTTCATGACATTTACTGTTAATATAACCCAATATCTTTCATCGCTACTCCAAGTGCTTCTATCTCAAATTTATGTATAGTTAAACTTGCTCTTTGTGAGAGTGCAAGAAATGGCTCTTCATGCATGTGACTTATCACTGTGGTAACTCAAACAATCCATGTCACCTTCAACTTGTGTGTACAATCTTAATGAACAGGGAAAGCCTCATTGGGAGATTTTCAATCATTAATCACAAAAGCCTTATTGATCCTTACTCCATGTGCTTTTGTTCATCAAGTTATGCAATGGTGTGAGCACTTTTGCAAGAACTGCTGCAAGAAAATATGCAAAATGTTGTTCCATCCGTTATATTTCCAACCAATGATATGTGTATGAAGGTCTTTATTACTTCCATGATGCAGGGCACTCATCAGCCCTCAAACAAAGGTACATTAACTCATTGTAAAACTGTGTGTTTAACTTCACATTGTACTCGTGTAGTCTTTGGAAGACTACACAAAAGAGTCTGAAAAAACAACCACCTGAAGAAACACACAAAGATCAGCGTGTACAGAGCCGTTGTCATACCCACGCTCCTGTTTGCCTCCGAATCATGGGTCCTCTATCGGCATCACCTACGGCTCCTAGAACGCTTCCATCAGCGCTGTCTCCGCTCCATCCTCAACATTCATTGGAATTACTTCATCACCAACATCGAAGTTCTCGAGCTGGTAGAGTCCGCAAGCATCGAATCCATGCTGCTGAAGACCCAACTGCGCTGGGTGGGTCACATCTCCAGAATGGAGGACCATTGCTTTCCAATGATCGTGTTATATGGCGAGCTCTCCACTGGCCACTGAGACAGAGATGCACCAAAGAAGAGGTACAAGAACTGCTTAAAGAAATCTCTTGGTGCGTGCCACATTTTGACCACCGCCAGTGGGCTGATATCGCCTCCAACCGTGCATCTTGGCGCCTCACAGTTTGGCGGGCAGCAACCTCCTTTGAAGAAGACTGCAGAGCCCACCTCACTGACAAAAGACAAAGGAGGAAAAACCCAACACCCAACCCCAACCCACCAATTTTTCCTTGCAACCACTGCAACCGTGCCTGCCTGTCCCGCATCGAACTTATCAGTCACCAACGAGCCTGCAGCAGACGTGGACATACCCCTCCATAAATCTTCATCCGCGAAGCCAAGCCAAAGAGAAGAGAGAGCGTACTTGTGTAATCTCTGGAACGTTATCTCTGTGCTTATGGCAATCAACAGGTCATCTGAAACAAGTTAGGTTTCATATCTTTCAGAATTGTATCAATCATAACCAAGCAAATCTTGAACAAAGGCTCAACTTCTTTGGATAATCTTTGTGTGCATTGATGGTCAGGTAGGACTGACTACATTTTTCAAATTTATTTGTATGTAGGCATGGAAGAGATCCCTTTTTATGATTATTTTTGCTCTCTCCAATTTATAAATAGTGGAATGAAATGCTTGTCCAAAGTCCCAGAATATGCAGTACTTGCAAGTGGTAATGAACTATTTTGTGACATAATAAATGTTCATTTTCTCATTGAAGGAAAGCCAGTGCAAACCCTCAATCTGACACAAAACTAATTAAAGTGATAAGTTGTGCTGTTTAACTTGAGTATTGGTTAGTAGTTCTTCCAGGTAGTTGGCAGACCAAGGCAATGGTTTTCCCGCTAATGCTCTGCCTAAATGTCTGAAATGGATGGTGCATATTGTTCATCTACAGTATTAGTTTAAGCTGACTTTATTATCTCCATGCAGGCTCAGAGTCTTGCCTGCCTTTGGCACAGCCACTGTTGTCCTGGCTCATACATTGGGTCAGTTCCTGCTTACCCTGTTCCTTTATAAATGGACACTTCAGAGCTTTTGAGTCTGGGCTAGGCTTGCAATAGACTAAAATTGAATTAGGTGTGATATGAGTCCACAGAAACTATCGTCAAATGTGTCATATCATTCTGACAGGGTGTCGAGGTGTAATTTTAGTTCATCAGTGCAGAAAACTCCACTCAAACCTGAACTGACAAGATCAGTCTCTTCCCATTATTGTTGGCCTGTTTTATTTAATAAGTAGTTGCACACTCTTCTTTATTGTTCCATATTTTATTTCACCCAATGTAAAACTATCCACAGCCATTATGTAGTTTTCTCTTTAGCTAGCTGTAGGCTTGGGTGGGACAGTGTCAGATTACTTTGGAAAGATGAGAAGCATGGGCTGTGGAAAGCATTTGTATGTGATGATTTTTATTTATTTCATGATGGCTTTTATTTTGCTTTATGAGCAATTCTACGATCCTGATATGTAATAACAAGAAAGTAAGGTCTGTGAAATGCTGGTGAATGGGGAACAAGTTGGTATCTCATTCAGATTAATTCTTCATGAACAACTGAGCAAATAGCAGCTGTTCTTCCTCCTGCCTTGATCGAGTACTGTATGGTTGTTCCACCATGGAATTATTGATCCCAAAATATGTGTTCCACAACATTTTGCACGATAGCACAGCTTCCATATATGCATTATGCATGACTGAGTTGATATCGCCTCAAACCGTGCATCTTGGCGCCTCACAGTTCAGCGGGCAGCAACCTCCTTTGAAGAAGACCGCAGAGCCCACCTCACTGACAAAAGACAAAGGAGGAAAAACCCAACACCCAACCCCAACCCACCAATTTTCCCTTGCAACCGCTGCAACCGTGTCTGCCTGTCCCGCATCGGACTTGTCAGCCACAAACGAGCCTGCAGCTGACGTGGACATTTTACCCCCTCCATAAATCTTCGTCCGTGAAGCCAAGCCAAAGAAGACATGCATGACATCACATACCACCCTGAGATTCTTTTTTCCTGTGAGTGAGGCAGAATTACTGCCTTTGGTAGTGCAAACAAAGCTACTCACTGAACACATGCAAACAAATAAAGTAATGTAAATAAACTGTGGATTACAGAGACAAAAAAAATCAATAAAATGCAAATGAGTTTGTTGTCGAGGAGTCTAATGGTGGAGGGGTAGCAGCTGTTCCTGAACCTGGTGGTGCAAATCTTGTCGCAGCCATACCTCTTTCCATTTGGCAGCAGTGAGAACAGAACGTGTGCTGGCAAACAAAAGTTATGAGCTGCTACTGAGTGGGTAGCTCTTGTTACCGAGTAGCTACTCTGGCTGAGACAGCGCGCATAACAGGCTGCCATAGAATGAAGTTATCATTGTCTGTAGGTAGCATATTATGCTCACTCTATTGGTTATGTTCATGAAAGGAATGAAATTTCTTCTTCCCTCTATAGACAAAGTTACTCGCATCTGCAAAACTGTATGAATTAATTTACTGACACCAATCCACACAAATGTTTGCTTACTTCACTTACTCTATTTGAATGGAGATATTTAACAGTATCCCATGAGGAACAGTGGTCTACAATGCAGGAGATGCTTGAAATATTATGTCTACCATAATAATCCCTGGGATTAGTTGTGAAGCCTGCTCTGTTCCAACTGCAAGGCCTGCTGATGCATTGTGTATTGGGAAACAAATAATTCACATATGAGCCTTGAAATTAGGATCTTTTCCCTCAACACCTGTTATATCATTCCCAATAGACATTTGCATTTTCAAACCACCATGGAAAGCATGAAATATTTTAGTGATGTAGTACTTAACAACCAAAATGGATCAAATCGCAAACAAAACAACTGCAGATATTTGATTAACACACACAGATACTCGATGTCTAATACAGGTACCCTGCGCTTTTCAAAAGTTTGCTTTACACCACTTCACATGAGAACCTGTTTTCACTAACTGAAAAAAAATCCAAAAAAGGCGTAAAGCAAAATTAGCATTCAGCGCTGGTTTTGCAGCGAGCCATTACAGAGACAGCACGCACCCCAAGAAGTGAGAGTGGTGCCACCAAAATCCTTCCAAGGGAACTACACTCAACATCTCAGCATCAAGCTGCCATAGCTTTGAAATAGGTATTGTATCCTTGGGAACATATTCTGTCTGTGAACTGTCTGTGAACATCTGTACTTTATCTCGATTTATTTTGTGCATTCATTAGCAAGACATGTACTAAGGTATCAGAAAAGTCGAAGAGAGCTCGTAACGGTGTTATGCTTAGTGTAAAACTGGACATAATTAAGTGTTTCGATCGTGGTGAACAAAATAAAGACATTGTCCATGTGTTGAACTTGCCTGCGTCCACCATTCATACTATTTATACACAGAGAGAAAGATTAGGTTTTATACATTAACATTTTTTTAATACATTAGGTTTTATGTGTTATTTGATATGATTTGGAAGGTTAATTTTAGGGTCTAGGAACACTCAAAAAATTTTCCCATATAAATTAATGGTAATCGCTTCTTCGGCTTATGAACGGTTTCATAGGAGCACTCTACTTTCGGATAGTGGGGAAAGCTGTATTTAACGTATATACACAAACATTCAAAATACTCAGTAGGTCAGGCAGCTTTTGTGGAGAAGGGACCTTAAAAAGCAACTCTTTCTATTGTTGTAAGATTGAACTTGTAATTGATCCTTCTAAGCTAACACTTGACTATAGGATTTGAGGAAGGTGTTTCCCTTCTCTGACTTCAATGAGAAATTAGCAAAGAACAAAAGCTGAACAATGTGAATTTGGAGGTAAAGCACAGGATTCTGTTGACACCGTGGTTAAGTAAAAAATAACACAGCAGATAAAACAGTGCCTTTATGTAGCAAAGGTGAAGATACATCAAACAGTGCCTTTATATATAAAATCAGTCTATTTTCAGATGACGTCATAGTATACTTAACAGAACCAGAATTATCAATAAAAGGATTACATAAGAAATTGAAGGAATATGGAGAAATATCAGGGTACAAGATCAACGCAAATAAAAGTGAAGTGATGCCAATGAATAATGTGGATTTCACAAAGTTTAAGAAAGAATCACCATTTAAATGGCAAACACAAGCAATCCGATACCTAGGTATTAGACTAGATAATAATCTAGGCCATCTATACAAAGTAAATTATCAGCCATTAATGAAGAAATTACAAGATGACTTAGAACATTGGAAAGATTTACCACTAACACTGATAGGAAGGGTAAATTGCATTAAAATGAATATGTTCCCAAGGATACAATACCTATTTCAATAGTTACCAATTCCCTTAACAGAGAAATTCTTCAATGAGCTAAAGAAAATAATAAGGAAATTCTTATGGAAAGGGGGAAACTGAGGATAGCGCTAGATAAATTAACAGAATGGTACAAACAAGGGGGCTTACAGCTACCAAACTTTAAGAATTATTATAGAGCACCACAATTAAGATATCTATCAGATTTTTATCAAACAAGGGAAAAACCAGATTGGACCAGGTTAGAGCTAGATAAAATAGGGGAGAAGGTACCAGAACATATACTTTATAAGTGGGATGAAAAACTGGTGCAACATAGAAGTTCACCAGTACTGCACCATCTGCTCAACATTTGGAAGAAGATTCATGTAGAAAGAAAAATAACAAATTACCAACTACCCAAAATTATTATTGATGCAAAATCAATAATTATTTCACAATAGATAACCTTTTCTTTAGAGAATTGGAGAGAAAAGGGATCAAAAGAATAGAAAATTGTTTTTTGGGAAATAATTTATTATCTTTTGAACAAATGAAGGACAAATATAGTATAACTCACAGTACAACGTTTGCATACCACTAACTGAAAACCTACTTAAAGGACAAATTGGGAAGTAGGCTGAGGTTACCAGAAGGAAGCAGCTTTGAATATGTGATTACAGACACAATGATAATTAAAAGATTTATAACAAACATGTACATCAAGCTGAAAGAGAAAGAGAACAATGAAATAAGCTGTAAACCCAAACAAAAGTGGGAACGAGATCTAAACATAAAGATAAAAAATGAAAAATGGGAAAAGCTATGCTCTGGAACTATGAGAAATACAATAAACACAAGGTTACGTGTGATACAATATAATTGGTTACACAGGCTATATATCACGCCCCAAAAGTTAAATAAATGGGACCTAACAGTATCAGATAGATGTTTTCGCTGTAAGAAGGAAACGGGAACAATAGTACATGCAATTTGGGCATGTGAGAAAGTGGAAAAGTTTTGGGAAGATCTAAATCAGGTATTAAAAAGCAACATACCAAAAAATCCAGAGATCTTTCTTCGAAGTAATATAAGAAGTAAAGAACTAGGCCTCAAATTGGATGAAGCACAAAAAAGATTTATTATGATAGCCTTAGCTGTAGCAAAAAAATGTATAATGTCAACCTGGAAATCAGAAGAGAGCCTGAGAGTACAGCAATGGTACATAGAAATGAATAAATGTATTCAATTGGAAAAAATTACATATAATTTAAAAAATAAAGTCACAGTATTTGAACACATTTGGGAACTGTACATGGAACACAACAGACCTCCACCCCCTAAAATAATAGAATGAGAAGACGAAATGAACTGACCTAGAAGCACTTGTAACAAATTTGTGTCGCACCCTAAATTGATCTACCTGTTGCTCCTTTTCAAATTTACAGGAGAATTTGTCCGTAAATAAGCAGCACCTCTATCAAGATTCAGGGCAGAAATTTGTGAATGCTATTTTGAACTTGAGTAGTGCCCATAACACCCAAAGAGTATACTAATTTTATTCTCCCTGCTTCAGCCCATTCTTATCCTATGACTTGGATTATCAAATGTAGCTCCTCATATGTTACCTATCAAATATTCATTACAAGTTGGGAATCAGTCCTGGAGCTACTAAAGTGGTATCAGACAAGCTATTGAATAAGGAAAAAAAAACAATGCTCCCCCTCCTAAGGCGAGCAAGATACCAAACATGCATTCTTGCTTTTATTGCTCAATATGGAGAGCATTATAAAGTATTAAGGATGAATTGTGTTCAATTAGGTAACATCATGCATTTTCTGCTGCACTGCAGTCTTTAGAATTATTTCATTTCAATGTCTGTGTGCATCATTCATTCCATGCTGCAGTTCCAGCAGACTTGGATCTCTTCATGATAGTTTCTACTTAAAGCACAGTATGGTGTAATCCCTGCTTGCGGCTGCCATCTCTTTATCCACAGCAATATTGCCAAGTTGAAATCTTTAAAGTGGCACCAAGAAATAAATAGATTGACTCTATCACTGCCATTTGTGGCAATGCACTAATAAAGTGCCTTTAAACAGACTTTAGAAGCAGATTTGTTTTACAGCATGTCAAGATAAAGGGAGCACTTCCACCATCATAAGGAGGGAAGGGAAGAGGATGGGTCTGCATTTGTGTGCAACATTTTCAGAGATAGATCAAGATTGTAGCTACGGCTTCTCAGCCAGTCTTACCAGCAACAGATTTCAACAGAGAAATACGTAACAGTTTAACATGTTCCCAAAGCTGAAGGAGCAACCTTACTGTACTGTACAGTGCTGTCTTTTCAGGACACCCAAGAAGATGGCAAGTGGTGGTATTACTTCAGTTGTCTAGAGAATGGATGCAACTGCAGAAAATGACTTCCAGATGTTGAAATACTATGTGTAATAATGTGAAATATCAACGTGAAAGGATTTTCCTCAAAGCTTCAGAAATAATTATGCTGATGAAGGTAAATTGATCAAAGTGTTTCAAGTCAAAACCTGAATCTATGGATGTAGAAAGTTACTGTCCCTAAGATTCTCCACTCCAAGTTTGATAATCCTTTTATTGCTTTCCTGCACTAAAGTGCAGTTGGCCAAGTTGTCTGAAAACTGCTAACACCTGCTTGCTGATGAGATCTGCCATACACGCGCTCAGCATTTGTTTCCATGAACTGGATTTTATTTCTAATAAAAATTTGGATGCGGTTCTTCAATGGCCAGTCCAGAGAGCAGATCTATATCATCAAGGATATAGATGACACTTTTCATGTTCTATTATTTCCTAATTTCAAAACATGTCATCTTCAAGGAAACATGGGAACAATATTCTGAATTATTATCTTATTAATCCAATAAACCAAACTTTGTAGATGCAGCTTTATGTAGCTTTAATCCATTGATTAAATGGACAAACATTTTGCATAAGTTCACGTTAAGATTTTCATAATGATGAATAAAAAGAAACATAGAAACATAGAAGATAGGAGCAGGAGTAGGTCATTCGACCCTTCAAGCCTGCTCCGCCATTCAACGAGATCATGGCTGATCTTAAAGTTCAGTACCCCGTCCCCGCCTTCTCTCCGTAACCTTTAATACCCTTATACTGAAGAAATAGATCTAATTCCCTCTTAAATAGATTTAATGAACCTGCCTCTACTGCCCTCTGTGGCAATAAATTCCACAGATTCACCACCCTCTGGGTAAAGAAATTCCTCCTCATCTCGGTCCTAAATGGTTTGCCTATTATCCTCAAACCATGGCCCCGGGTTCTGGATTTTCCCATCATTGGGAAAATATACTGTATCTAAAGATAAAACAATATTAAACTTATGCAAGGAGAAATGAGACAAAATAAGATGAATTCAAGGTAAATTATCTTGAGCTCACATCTCCTTCATAGTTCGTCGAAGAATAAGATGCAAGCTCTTAGTCTGCATGGATATTACAACATATTACCTCATAGTCACTATACTTTTTCTTAAAGAGATAGGCATAAAATAAATTAAGAATCAAAAACACAAGGTTTTAGCCTTTACATTCTGGTCCCTGATTATTATAATAGACATTAATGGCTATATATAATAATTATTATTACAAATACAAAAAGTAAATATGGAAAGTATAAGACTAGAAATCAAAACTTTCTGCTTTTTGTAAAAGACAAATTTTAATAATAGGTCTATTTAAGTAACTAGTCTTGGTTTTAATCTGCATTTGCCAAATGAAACCTTTCTTGTCTGGAACAGTATCCATGATTTTCCACAGCAACCAAGAATTTCTTGGTGCAGAATCATCCATGATAATTACAATGTCTCTGCATACAAAATTGTATTTAGCTTTAGACCATTTTGGTCTCTCTTGTAATAATGAAAGATATTCTTTAATCCATCTTTTTCAAAAGAAATCCACAATAAACAGCACTTGTTTCCATCTGCATCTCACATAAATATCTTCCTTCTGAAATTGACCCAGAGGCATTAAAGGTTTATATTTAAGAAGTAAGAGATTATTTGGTGTAAGTCCCTCAATGTCATTTGAATCAACAAAAATGTTAGTTATTGGATGACTATTTAAAATAGCTTTGATTTCACACAATACTGTCTTAAGATTGTCATCATTGAGTATTTAACTATTCAAAATGGTATTAATAATTTTCTTGATTGATCTAATGATTCTTTCCCACACACCTCCATGATGTGATCCTTTGGGTGGGTTAAATATCCAATTAATTTCTTTGTGAAATAATGCATCATGAATTTGATGTTCATTCCAATTTTGAATTGCTTTTCATAACTCTAGTTGAGCTCCTGTAAAGTTAGATCTATTATCAGAATGTAATTCCTTTACTTGATCACGTCTGGTTGTCAAAGAACATAGATAAAAGACTCTATCTAGCGATGACACTACTTCAATATGAGTCAAACAAGTAAACATAGCTCCGTATCGCTTTTCAACACTTCTTCCTCGGTTTACTTGCAAAGGACCAAAATAATCAACTCCCATGTATGTAAATAAGGGTTCATCAGGTGAAACTCTGTCTTGTGGCAAATTCACCATTTGTTGTTGTCCAGGTTTAGCATTTGCATGTTGACAATTAACACATTTTGATATAATTCTTTTGATCAATGTTGAAGCACCAAGTAATTCTGACAACACATGATTACAACCACCATGTTTATGTTGAACAATCAATTCAGAAATATGAAATTCCTTAGCTAATATAATTGGATGTTTCACTTCTTCTGGAATTATTGCTTTTTTCCAATCTTCCTCCTACTCTCAATACATCATTTACAAGAATAGGATTTAGCTTGCAACCATGACTTGCTTTTGTAACATTCAGATTCTTCTTCAAATTTGATATCACATTATCATATGCCTTTTTCTGACAAAACCCCCAAATTATGTCTAATTCAGCATTCGCCAACTCATCAACTATTAGGTGACGGCTCTTTCGAGACTTTAGATAGTCTTGTTTGATATAATTTAAAAGCATAGTTTTTAACCTAAGAATCCATTTTACTGCTTTTCTCCAACAAAACCATGAAGAATAATAGTAGATTAATTGAATGAGCGGATCATTCTCATTAGATAGTTGAATTGTATTCACATTAGCGTTTTGGATTTCTGGATCCTCTACAGAAAATTCCCTTAAGTCTTCTGGATTTTGAGGCCATTCTTCTTGAGATTGCAAAAGAAATTGAGGACCAGATATCCAAGTGTTGGCTCTTTTCAGAAACGATTGAACTTTTGATCCTCACGAAGCCATATCAGATAGATTATCCACTGTTATAACATATTTCCATTGATTAGCATGCAAAACCTTCTCGATCTCATTAATTCTGTTCATCACAAAAGTATGAAACCTCATGGTTCTGTTATTAATATATTTAAGCACTGAGATACTTTTAGTCCAAAATATGGAATCTGCTAACTCCATCTGTAATTCTCTTCTTAATACAGTGTCCATTTTGCTCGCCATAGTAGCAGCAGTCAATTCCATTTGAGGTATGGTGACTGGCTTTAATGGAGCCATTCTGGCTTTTCCTATTATAAATCCACAATGTACTTGTTCTTGGTTATTTTGCAGTACTAAATAACTGACAGTACTAAAACCACCTTCACTTGTGACAGCAAAGTGGTGTAACTGAGCAAATGTGGCAATTCGAAAGTCTTTTGGTTTAAAACATCTGTTGACTTCAAAATTTTCTAGCATTTTAAGACTCTCAATCCAATTCATCCAATCTTGTGCGATGGAATCTGGTATAGCTTCATCCCATCCAAATTTTCTGCTGCACAATTCTTGCTGAATTTTCTTGGCTATTAATACTACAGGTGCCAACATTCCCAAAGGAATATCGGACTCAAAGGGCCAATATGGCCTGTTTCCACACTGTAAACGATTAATAGGTTATATGAATCGTATATTGAGCTTACGATCGAAAGAATACCTCTTCTTGTTAAAGGCTGTCCTTTCAAAACAATTTTGAATTTGAAAACATCATATTTAACATACCATTGTATTCCTAGAATTCTTTCACCAGGTTGAACGTCACAATCCAAATCAAAATATTTTTTAATCTCCTTTACTCTTTCTGCCTCAGGAATAACAGCCAACACATCTCAACTGTTGTTAATCCATTTTGTAAGGAAGAAACCTCCTTTATTACAGATCTCTTTTAACTCATGATAAAGATCTATTGCTCCTTTTTCTGAAACCACTGAAGTAAAACAATCATCAACATAGAAATTATTTCTGATGATACTTATAGCTGGAGAACTAAAGTGCTCTTCATTATCTTCAGCACATTTCCTGAGAGCAACATTTGCACAACTCGGTGATGAAGTTGATCCAAATAAATTCTGTATTCCATTATATTCTGTACTCAATTGCCATTAGGCCACCATTACAATCATAGAAAATCACGATCTTCTGATGGTACTTTCACTTGATGAAACATCGCTTCAATATCTGCAGCAATTATAATAGGATCTTTACAAAATCTTATCAGAATGCTTATTAAAGTCTGGACCTTGTAAAAGTTGAGAATTTAATGAAACTCCTTGAAATGATCTTCCACAATCAAATACTACACGTAGTTTCTCCATGATGAGGTAAATATAATTTTCTATCATCTTTACATTTCAAGATATCTTATAATACCTTTTCTACATATCCCTTCATTACCACATATGACATGACATTGGTATATTCTAAATGAAAGGAAGAATTTATTTTGAATTTTCTCTTCAAATTCAGCATATGTTATTCTGCAATTATTTTATTGTCTGGCATACAAATTTATCTTTTCTTCAGAGGTAATGCTATACAGTAATGACCATCAACATATTTAACAGAATTTGAAACTAAATCCAGAAACTGCTTGCCCTCCTTTGTAGGTTCTTGAATATCTGTGAGACATTCAGGGAAATCAATTTTAAACTGTTGTTCCCACAGATCATTAAGTTTGGCGACTGGAATTCGGTTTACATTTACATTCGACGACTCCTGATCATTATTCATTTTTCCTCCTAATGGTCCATTAGGTCCCAAGCAATGTTCTCATGGCATAAGGTCCATAATTTTGACTCCTTATTACTTCCAGAGGTTCGAGAAGCTTTTGGTACATCTAATCCAATTAACATCTGGATTTTGGCATCAAATTGCGTAAGCAAACATCTTTTAGATGATCCCACTGGTAGGCCTTCAGTATGAAGCTCCCTTTTTTTTTTAGCTTTTCCTGCACAGGAACTATTGCGAGAACTTTATCACCGGGCCCAGTAAGACTGATTGTCTGAACCGAAGCTGAGGCATCCTCTCTGACTGTAACGTTATTCTTGGATTTAGATTGTTTGACTTCCTTCTCAACTTCATTGAGTATGCAGTCATCTGGGATGTTTCAAACTGCATATATCACAACTGAGTCACTTATTACAAGTTTTGCTGATGTGTCCTTTACACAAACAACCAAAGCATATTTCATTCTTTAAAAATTTCTCGTCATACGACTTTTTCTCCAGTTGTGTACATTTTTCCAAAGCACGCCTATCATTGCAATACAAACAGCTTTCCTGAACAGTTTGATCTTCTTTTCATTTGTTTCTTTGTTCTTTCTTGTGCTTGTATCTGACACAGCAGTAACAAAGATACTTCCCTTCGGTTTTTTGAGACAATGATTTAGACTTCTTTACATCTTTAGGAACTATTGAAGTATCCTTAATATTTCCAAATGCTGGTATGGTGTAAATATATATATGCCATTCCAAGAATTGTACAACATCCTCAAAAGTGACATCCCTTCCCAGAATCATTTTAAGATCTGCAGCTTTGGTTCTCCATAATTCTCTCAGCTTATAAGGCAATTTGTTTACAATAATCAACAAATTAGCAAGCAAATTCAGTTCTTGCAAATGTACACTACTTCCCATTGCATTACTACATCCTCTCAGAAAGAGAGCATATGCCTATAAAGCCTTTGTGTTCTCTGATTTTATTACTAACCAAGAAAGAATCTTGTCTATGTGAGCCCTTGCAATTTTATGTTTATGGCCATAATGATGATGCAATAATTCTTTTGCCTTTTTAAAACCTCGTTCTGGATTCATATATTGGCAACTTTTGCCTAACTCCTTCACCTATCCTCCAGTATACTGTTCCAGGTATTACAGATGATCTTTAGTGTTTTTAGTATTACTTTCAATGTGATGTTCAAAGGAATTCATGAACGTCAGATATCGTAATGGATCTCCATTAATAACTGGAATTTCCTTCCTAGGTAAATCATATGTTACTTGTTGATGCGCTAACATAGCAGAAATCTCATTTGTTTTGCTATGAGTGATATTATATCGTCTTGTCCACCATTGCTTGAAACTGGTTGTATTGTTGTGAGTGGAGTATACAGATCTTGAACTGATGCCATAGGTGTAGGACCTTGGTATGTAAGTGATGACATTGGTAGAGATCCTTGACTTGTCGCTGGTTCTTCAGCAACACGAAGAGACGTCAATGGTTGAGTATGATCAAATTGCGTGATTGAACTTTTTTGAAATACTTTCCTTTTAGGAAGATTCAATATATTGTGCGCTCTGAAGAGATTGAATGCCACTACCTCTTTCCATAGGATTGGTCATTGACACTTGAGCACTAGCAGCACTACCCGTGGATCCTTGCTCAAGTATACTCGTTTCTAATGGCTGCGATATCCATTGATCTGCTGGAATATTAGGTGCTAGACCTTTGGGTATTTCACTTTGAGTGATAAATCCTGCAGAAGCCTGAGCTAATGCTTTTACTTTGGCCATATTCATAGCACGTTGTTCCTCAAGATCTAGTCTTTTCTTTTCTCTCTTTAATAATCTATTTTGTTCTTCTTGCTGAATCTTCATCTTCTAAAGCATGGCTTTTCTTCGACCACTGTTGTAATGCACAGACATTAGCCAAGTCTGCTTGCACCTTAGCATGCATAGCTGATATGCTTAAAGCGTACAAAGCTGTACTTGCTCTTGATGCCTTTGAAGATTTTGAAGATTTTCCTGCACTCATAACCTTGGAAATACTATAATCAGGATTCACATCTGAACTTTTGATAGAGTCTCTATCTTCTGCATTTTGCTTGGTACAGCACCAGTGGGACTTTAGAATATACATTCATCTGTTCCAGTTCCACTAACCTTTAAGTCAGTTAATTGTGTCCTCTTCTTGGTAGTTGAAGCTGCTTCTTTTAGGGTGGATGGCTCCAATCTCCTGCCAAGCGTTGTTGGTCCATCATGCTGGCTCAACTCACAACAAAACAGTTCTATGAGAGGAGACTTCTTATCCATCTTGGGTTCTTCACACTACAGCCTGTCTTCTCCTTGCTTATCCTGGTTCCTGGGAACTGTAAACACATTTTATCTTGCTTTGTCCATTAAAGAGAATTTCTCCGAATTGTCTTTGTATGGTTCTGCACACAAACTTTCGTATCAGGTGTTTATAATAACTTTAAGAACATATTCTTTAGGGCTTGCTGCTAGATACTGCTAACCAGAGTTGTATCTTATCTTTCCAAGATCACAAGTATCTTCCAAAACTTTGGCTCAATTTTAAAACTGCGCAATTCACCTACATGTTTTTTTTATAGAGGCTTCTGGAATATTATATTTTTACAGCGAGAATGTCTCTTTGCTTTTAACAAGTTGAGTTCTTTCAAACAAATTTTACGAGCCTTTCTTCCAAACAAAGTTCACAACTATAATTTTCTTTGAATCAAAATATAGACCACATTTTCCAGATTCTAGTATTTCCTAACTTCAAAACGTGTCATCTTCAAAGAAATGTGGGAACAATATTCTGAATTATTATCTTATTAATCCAATAAACAAAACTTTGTAGATGCATCTTTATGTAGCTTTAATTTGTTGATATCTCGGCTGCACCATTTCATCAGATGCAAGGATCGACAATGAGATAGACAACAGACTCGCCAAGGCAAATAGCGCCTTTGGAAGACTACACAAAAGAGTCTGGAAAAACAACCAACTGAAAAACCTCACAAAGATAAGCGTATACAGAGCCGTTGTCATACCCACACTCCTGTTCGGCTCCGAATCATGGGTCCTCTACCGGCACCACCTACGGCTCCTAGAACGCTTCCACCAGCGTTGTCTCCGCTCCATCCTCAACATCCATTGGAGCGCTCACACCCCTAACGTCGAGGTACTCGAGATGGCAGAGGTCGACAGCATCGAGTCCACGCTGCTGAAGATCCAGCTGCGCTGGATGGGTCACGTCTCCAGAATGGAGGACCATCGCCTTCCCAAGATCGTGTTATATGGCGAGCTCTCCACTGGCCACCGTGACAGAGGTGCACCAAAGAAAAGGTACAAGGACTGCCTAAAGAAATCTCTTGGTGCCTGCCACATTGACCACCGCCAGTGGGCTGATATCGCCTCAAACCGTGCATCTTGGCGCCTCACAGTTTGGCGGGCAGCAACCTCCTTTGAAGAAGACCGCAGAGCCTACCTCACTGACAAAAGGCAAAGGAGGAAAAACCCAACACCCATCCCCAACCAACCAATTTTCCCCTGCAACCGCTGCAATCGTGTCTGCCTGTCCCGCATCGGACTTGTCAGCCACAAACGAGTCTGCAGCTGACGTGGACTTTTTACCCCCTCCATAAATCTTCGTCCGCGAAGCCAAGCCAAAGAAAACAGATAAACATTTTGCATAACTTTGCAGTAAGATTTTCATAACAATGAATAAACAAAGCATATACTGTATCTAAAGATATAATTATATTCAACTTTAAAGAGTTATACAAGAAGAAATAAGACAAAATAAGATGAATTCAAGGAATGAGATACAAGTTCTAACTTTGCATGAATTTTATGACATATTACATCATAATCATTATGGTATCACTGCAAACAATACTTTTTTTCTTAAAGTGATAGGTAAAAAATTAACTAAGAATGAAAAACACCACCTAGCTCACACTCTGTTCTCAATGATACCATCAGGAAAGAGGTATCGGTGCCACAAGACTCGCACTACCAGGTTCAGGAACAGCTGCTACCCCTCCACCTTCAGACTCCTCAACAACAAACTCAATCAGGGACTCATTTAAGGATTCTTACATTTCCACTTTATTGATTTTTTTTTCTCTGTATTCCACAGTCAGTTTGTTTATCTTTCTTTATTTGTTTGCATGTGTTCGGTGAGCACTGTTTTGTTTGCACTACCAAAAGTGGTCATTCTGCCTCACCCACAGAATAAAGAATCTCAGGGTTGTACGTTATGTCATGTATTTACTCTTACAATAAATCTTTTGAATTGAGACAGTCTCATACCTGAATACCTAAAAATAACCAGAGGGAATGTTTGAAGTGCAGTCTTCTTCACCTGAAAATTCATTTTGATATTTGATTTAATTTGAAATGATATTGTGGGAATAGCTCCAGCAACCATAAGTTCTATTGATAATATTACCTGAGCAAAGTTACTTTATTTTCTTTATTGTTGAACTCTTTAAAACTGGGCTGACTAACCAAGGGCTTGCCTGTTCAGAAATGGATACAGTTAACATTGTATGTGGAATACCAAATGGAAGGAATTGCAGACATGTGATTTGTACCTTGATTGACCAGGCTAATGAAAAGAAAAGTCTGCCCAAGCGTCCCTGCCAGCTTCTGACCACTGATCTCTGTAACTGTTGTGTGGATGTGGACAAGTTCAGGTTCTGCTGTGAGAGGCTAGTGATCATACAACTCCTGAAACTTCTAAATATTGAACATGTCCATTCAGTTACCGCCTCGGAAAGTTGAATTTTGCTTCCATCATTTTACAAGTAATGCATTTATCAGTCTTGGCAGCGTCTTCTAAACCAGCCATTCTCAAACTATTTTTGGCTACTTTTACCTTAGGACTCTGCTCAAAGTTTTTAGAGCCCCTTCTCTGTGAAGCCTTCATTTATTTGGTTTCTTCCATACTTCTTTCCTACCGACTACAATAAATAAATTTAAAAAATATTACGATTTCAGTCTGTGCCCCCCCACTAAATGTGCTGTGGCCCCATTTGAGAATGGTTATTCTAAATAGACTAATGTATGAACCTTGAAAGAGACGGGTGATCAGAAAATCACTGAGGAATTGGATGGATGGGGTTGCTCTTCTCAGAGCTAGCATGAATTGAATGCCCTCATGCACTTGAACAATTCTACGATTTTGTAGTGGTCGCTTACTTACCTTCGTTGGGAGCGTTGCTGGTAGTCGATGATGATGTAAACGATGCGATCAGTGTGAGTAATGGCGTGCACGTGCAGGTGTGTTAAGCATCGGTATGTGGGTGATCGATCTCAGATGCAGGAGGAGGAGAGTGAGCGTTTCAGGATCACTCGTGTGGCAGTAAGCTAATGAGAAGGTCTGAGAAGTTTGGCTGGGTGGTGTTTGGGGAGTTGAAGAATGCAATGATGTGATTAGTGATAAAAGAAAGTCAACTTACTGGTATACTGAATGAAATGAGTGAGTGTGTTCTTTATTTGTTTGTGAGTTGCGGTAAATTAGTGATGTTATAATTTTATTCTATGAAATCATAATCCAATCTTTAGGTTTTAATGGGATGAAGGTAGAAACCAAACTCCTAGATTAATTGCAAATCTGGCCAATTCCCAGAGAATTTCAGAACCGTTGGAAGTTAGACCCTGAGAAAACTTGATGCCAGCCTGCTTCTAAAGTTTCCAGTGTAGCCTTAGTCCTTTCGGAAATAGTCTCTTTTATTAAAAAGTTTGTTGCTGAAAGGAGGAGCTGTGAGTAGTAAGTCTGGTATGTCAAATCTTGGATCCCAATCTCCTCAGGGACATGATCTGTAGACAGACAATGTTTGAAACACAATGCTGGAGAAACTCAGCTGGTCAAGCAGTGTACTTTGTGTAGCATTACCAAAATTTCAGGCTTGAGCCCTTCATCAAGGTATGACAAAATGTCAGCAGGCTGAGTTTCTCCAGATTGTGCTTTTAATTCAACCATGGTGTCTGCAAACTTTCATGTTTTACATTTGAACAAACAAGGAGAGTAAATGCAATTGACCAACCGTCAGGAGGAGAAAGTCAACTGGTCATTTGGTTCCCAATTACTCATCAACCATCCCTGCAAAAGGGCTTGCATGTGGATATTTGATTGCGATTCCTTTAGAATTAAATATCTTGAAAGCACTTGCTTTAAACAGATGCCATTTGGAATCAGCCCCATTAACACTGGAGGGTAGGAAATTGGATTTGTACCTATGTACAAAATCAGAAGAGATCCGTGCAAAATTGCTGCTCAATAACCAGAAACATTTACAATAACCTCCATACCACTGTTTCTCATTATATGAACTATGACCCTTGAAATAGAACAAACCTTCTCACAGCCAGTTTCCAAAGAAATGGCGCTTCAGCCTTGAGAAGGAATATAATTACACAACTGCTTTGAAGCACCAGTATCCTTTGTCTCTGAAATAGCTATGATTAAATATGTATCCCTTAAAAAAAGCACACTTATTTTTATACTTACTGCATAGCAGTTTTATATTGAAAAATAGTGCAGTCACAAGTTACTGCTCTTTTTACTTTGCTCAGCAGTAGTCGATCCTGTCGAATTAATTCTGGATTTTAAGTTTTGCCAACCATGGATATACTAATCTCACATCTTGCTATTAGTTAATTATACACTGTTCAAAAGGTGGCAATGTTTATATTTTAGTTTTAGTGTAACTGGGGATTACTACCTGGCCTATGATTCTACAAGTGGAGGCGATCATATAAATTCAAGCCTGCATGATAAGTCAGACAAAGAAATGTTGTCTATTGAGTAAAATTTATTCCATATGTTTTTTGTTAGTAATGAATGAAGCATTCTTTGTCTGCCTCATTCATTACCAATAAAGCAACCATTGAATAAAAGTGCTTTGCAATGGGTGGTGAACTGACAGGGACTGACACCAGGTCATGTCATTCCATTGTATGAATCTTGACCCACGCAGAATACAAACCTGTACCTTGCATATTATAAGTTTACCCATGAATTTAGCAATTCTGCAAAGGGAATAAATAAATATTCTTGTGTTAGAATAAAGCGGAGTGGAGACGTTTTTTAAGGCAGCTTGTGTGTGCAGTGTCATATTGCCTTGGAGGAAATAGGAATTGTTCTGCATCAGAATTGTGGTTGTAAAGTCAGCGTGACTGACAGACAACAACTGGAAACAAATTGGATGTCATTTATATATATTTTTTAAAAAGAAAAAAAATACTTGAGCCTATCATGGTGTTATTGAATGCAATGTACAGCAGTGTTTTTTTTCTGCCTACAGTTTATAAATGGTGTTATTATGAATCTCTCAGCCACTATACTCATTACTTGATTATTATTGCTCTATTCAAATACTAGGATCAAATATTATCTTGTCACAATTCACATGAGTGTCATATTTCAACCTTGTGTTAGAGGTGCTTATATGTAAATTGCATTTAAAATAAACCATGTTGTGATATTTGTCTTGCATGAAGAACAGGCTCAGATGAATAATTCTGAAACATGTGGTTCTCGACATTTTCTATGAGATTCACCTTTCTGTCGTTTATTTTGAGTTTGTTTCAAATCGATTACTGCCATGAGCACACAAAGCATGAGAGTGAATTATTAAATAACAATAATAATATTTATATTATTAATAATATAATGATACCCTCTGAAGCAATCTTGATCAGACAGAAATATTCAAGTTGTGGCAAGAGATTGGGACCCCTCTGGCAATGGGAGTAAAACAAGCAGTGATATGCATGAAAAGCATTGGGTATTGGATATTGTGCCATCAGTGAGTTTATGGACCACCTTCCATTTGCATCGTTGAGGGCCTAGTCACCACTATTCTCTGACAAAGTCGGCAATGGCTAAAGAAAAATGCAAAACTTGGTTTCGACATTGGCCAAAAAGCTATTTTTACACAGTGTAATTGAAATACCAAATTGGAAGTATTTTTTTAAAATTAGAATTGCTTTGCTGGGGTTCATTGCAGTTTTGAAATCAACACTTTCCATTTTAATATTCACATCATTCGATGTTCATCAGGGACCTAGCTTTTTTTAAATGGCATTTTTTTCTAAATCTTTCTTTCACTCTCAATGAACCCCTCTGGGTATGTTTAATCACAAAATAATTTGTAAAGAGTTTGTTTAATCCTGCCTTTTGATTAACAATCGCATCAGCAAACAACTTAGAGGAATGAGTTGACTTGTCAGAAGTCTAGACAATAATCCTTTTTTCTCAAACATTTTTAGTCATCTCAATATTCAATAAAAATTTAAAGTTTGTAAAATTACAATTTTCAGTACCAACATACAAGAAAATCAATTATAATTAGACAAGATTCTGGCCTGTAAGCCATCTTGGCATTCAAAATCGTGCATTGCAGTTTCCATTTATTCTGACTCAACACGTGCAATGGCATCACACTCAGTCACGTTCACATTAAGAAGCTTGATCAGTTGAGTATTTTTCCGTCTGTTACCATTTCTTTAAAATTGATAGTGTTGTCTTTGAATGGGGTGGGGGGGGGGGGGTCATTGATTGCATTTCGTTCTGAGAACTATTGCAGTTTCTGTTCAGCAATGAATGAAAAGGGGTCATTACAATATACGCCGTTCCTGAACTTGGAACATAAACTCTTTATGCAACAATGGTGTCACTTTGAGGTGTGGCTGCAATTAAAGCAAAGGAGAATGCAGCAGGCAATTTGCTCCCAGGTGTATCAGGTGAGCATTCCCGGATACAATTGTGGTATGGACAGCCCTGCAAGATCCTGCACAACTGGTTTGACACAACAATGCTCACAACAATGACTTCACTTCGTCAGCCTTTCATTAGGAGTGATTTGGGAGGGGTGGAGATGGCAAAAGGCACCATAAATGAGACTAAGGAGCAGCTAAATGCTGTTGTTTAGCCCAGATGCCTTCACCAGGTGGCTCCGGAGGTACATTTACCACCTGAATATTGCACAACTTAAAACTGTTCCCAGCAAGGCTCAATATTGCATCTATACAATGTTTACAGCAGCCTCTTTAATTTAACATGCAAGTCATCTGTTCCATAAATATTGCATTTTCTGTAATAAATATATTTGCATGATGTAAAGCGGAGAAAGAGCAAGTAACAGCTTGATTTTGGTGACCCCTTTTCTTTGCTCTGTATGATCAAAGGATTAGTGACAAATGCAGTTGAACATGTCAGCAATCTTTTGGCACTGCTAATTCTCTGAAGTTTCCAAACAGCTTTTACTTGAACCGAATATCGATTGTCAACATTAAACATACAAAAAGTGAAACATCTGTTTTTAACTTATGACTGGCATTGTTTTGACAAAACAAAAGCACCATGCTTTAAGATTTGTCTAAAAACGCGAGGAGTACATTTACTCCGCTCAATGTTACTTAAGATTTGATTAGTGAGCAATTTGTATGAACTCAACCACATTTACTTTCAAAGGATAGCATTACTGAGTTTGTAGTAAATAGAGCACCAGCTAATTAAAGCAAAACAGCAATAAATCCTGCCAGCTCTCATTAATTCTATCTCCTCTGAGCTTTGCATTATGGACTCCCTTCAAAATGGAACAGAAACTTTCCATATCTAAAGGAGGAGCTTTTTAATTTAAATATTAAGATTGAAAAAATAATGTCCTTCAACAACAGACCTGCCATATGCACATTAGTGGACTCCAAAGATAAACATCAATAAATATCTGAATATCATTAATTTCCAAGGAATAAATGCATTATTGTCAGGTTTTTTTAAAAAAAACCTTGTTCTCTTCCAACTTTGAAATAACAATTCTTCACACTGATTTTTCTTTTACAAGAATGGGGCTAATCAAATTGCACCTGTAACCACAATCCAAGTTTGTGAAAGATAGAAGATAGCACAAATTGCTCAAGGAAAGATAAGATGAACACAAGTCGCTTGATATAGCATGAACAGACCTTTTAAAGTTGTTCCTGCTGTAGGACATGTTGAATATTCACAAATAAATATATGCACACAAAATGCAGGAAGAGTGGTCTAAAAATCAAGTCTAAAAGATTGTAATTGCCACCACCAATGGTAGAAAAAGAGCTTGATAAGATTATTAAAATTAACAATCTAATCCCAATCCAACCTGATTTCCAACATCAGTTAGGAATGCTAACATTAAAAATCACCTCCTGAGGACAGTGCCACTGCAAATCTAAGGTGAGAGATGCTGTCTGTCTATTCCTTCCTGGTTGTTAATTTTTTTTTAACCAAGGATGCCAATAAGGAATTACACCAAGAGGAAAATAATCCAAGAGGCTGGAATCAGATTATAACAAAGGATGGTGGTTGTCAGAGAACAATTATCCCAACCTCAGAAATCACAGCGATAGTTCCTCGAAGCAGAATCATAAAACCTCAGTCTTCATTTGCTTCATCTGATCGGATGTGTGGATGGACACTGATGATTGTGGTCAATACAGCAAGAGTTGGACAATAAAGCTTGTGGCCGATCATTACTGACGAGTAATATTTCTGCTGAACAACTACTAAGTGATGACCATCAACAACATGGAGACGAAACAATCATCTTGGATTTTCAATGGATTACTATCACTAAATCCCTTGCTGTGAACATCCAGGAGGTCACCACAGACTATAAATGTGACTGGACCAGCTATATGAATATCTGGTTGCAATGGTAGGTCAGAGGTTGGGTATGCAGTGATAGACTTGCCTCCTCATGTCCTCCTGACATCCTAATCCCTTTTCAACAACCCCAAGACAGGAGAGCAATGGAATATTCTCTACTTGCCTGGCAGAGTGAAGCTCCAATAACTAGCTCAATTTCATTCAAGAGAAAGTTATATATCCCTCATTCTAAACATTTCCTCCATCACCAGTGTACTCATGGCTACAGTATGCTCTGGCCACTAAGAATTACATTTTAAATTAAATTTAGACATACAGCCCAGTAACAAAGCCATTTTGGCCCATGAATCTGTGCCATCCAATTTACACCCAATTAACCTATACCTCATTACGTTTTGAATGGTGGGAGGAAACTGGAGCCCCCAAGAAGACCCACACAGACACAGGGAGAATATACAAGCTCCTTACAGACATCATTCAAACCCCAATCCCGATCGCTGGTGCTGTAAAGGCTGTTGCACTAGCCACTACCCCAACCATGCTGCCATGGAACACTAGCATCTACATATTCCCATCCTGCTTACACACTGTGGTAATTCCAAAATAAAATCCCTGTTCCTTCACATAGTTAAGTTTAAATCCTGGAACCTCCTTCCTACAGCATTGCAGGAATATCGTGGTGAAGAAGACAGTTGAATTTCCCCTTTCTTGGGGACTATGAAATAAGGGCATTAAATGCTAACCTTGAGAGCAAAAAAAACTCATCCAGCAAGTGTTTCAAAAATTGTTGATGCCAATAATTTATTTATAACTTTATAAAACAAAATTTTAATCACGTCGGGGAGTGTCAACATAATTAGAATGAGATATGAAGAAAGTTTAGTTAAAGGTGGAAAAATGGTCAACCCTATCAATCTGAGATGGGATGCAGGTATACCTTGGATTTGAACAATTAGGCACATCTTACTGTGTTGGTCTTCTCATGCTTGTGCATGTGCTTAGCTTGTATTTGCGACCTCCTCCTGGAGCCCCACTGTATGTTCTCAGCAATGCCAGGACATTGGATGGTACAACAGGGAGTCATGATAATGTTGCAAATTAACCTGTAGAACTGAGTTCTGGGGCTGTAAAAACTGCAGTTGATTTTGAATTTCTTTGCCTTTAATGTGGTGAGACTTGATTTTTTTTAAATTAATTATTAAAAATGTAAATAAGAACATAAACATTTTAAAATATTACCCTCTTAAAATTAATTCACTCTGTAGAGAATGGAGAGCACCAAGTTCTTTGAGATTCATATAACATCTCCTCACTTGTCAGGAAGGTGAAACAGCGACTGCACTTCCTGAGAAGACTGAAGTGAACAAGACTTCCAGCCACCATTCTATCAACCTGCTATCAGAGCTCTATCGAGAGGGTCCTGATCAGCTGCATGAACGTGTGGTACAGTTGCTGCAGAGAAATGGATCGGTGGTCAATCCACAGGACCATAAGGGTCTACCCCCCCCCCCACCCTCCCGTTGACATGATCTACAGGGATCGTTGTCTGAAGAGGGCTTGCAAAATTATTGAGGACCCCTTCCACTCTGCACACAGCATCTTTCAGTTGTTCCTGTTAGGAAAGAGATACAGGAGGATCACCACCTGGCTGAGGAACAACTTCTTCCCACGGGCAATGAGATGCTGAACGACCGAAGGAGCTGCTTGCACTGACCATCTGAGACTCTCATATTTATGAAACAATATTTATTTATTTATTTGTATATATGAATACTTGTCCTGTATATGTATTGTTTGTCTGTGTGGCTGTGTGTCTGTGTATTTTGTGCCGTGGACCAGAGAATGCTGTTTCGTTGTGTTGTATTTGTACCGCCTGTCCCGCATCGGACTTGTCAGCCACAAACAAGCCTGCAGCTGACGTGGACATTACCCCTCCATTAATCTTCATCCGCGAAGCCAAGCCAAAGAAGAACTTGTACTATCATATAAACTTGACTTGATTTGACTTGACTTTCTCTTTTCCCTCTTTAATCTCTGGCTCCACAATCCCCAGTGAAATCTTTGACCCTGCACAAGGTTTCACCTGGCTCTAAAGCAGCGTAGTGATCTACCCAATGTTAATGCAGCTTAAACTCATCATACTGATCTCTGCTGCAGGACTGAGAACTTAGAGCAGTTTTAACGAACCACCACTAGTCATGTTGAGCTCACTAAAGTTTAGGTAACATTGTACAACCAAGCCTTCAATAAGTCTTACAGAAGATACTTAGATATTTGGAGCTTTAATTCTAACTCTTTAGATTTTTATATAAGTATGAAGCTGTTACGTAATATAAATGAAATTAAAATAACTGGCATTATATTTTAATCATATCGTCGAGATTCTCTCAAAAGCTCCATATAATGAATGGTTTGTCTTCAAAATACTGTCACCTTGGTGAAACATATCAATTTGCGATATCAAATGTTTTATTTTTTTACCTCTGATAAATGTTGTCAATGACAGTTATTTGTCTTAATTTTAAAAAAATCCTTTAAATAACAATGGCAAAAAGGCAGAATGAGAAGCAAAAGAAAATCTAAAAATAAGCTGGAAATCTGGATGAGAAAACACGAGAGGTACTCAGATACCCAACAACCCAGGCATCATCTGTGGGGAATGAGCAATGGGAGGCAGAAATGATTTGCCAAAGAAATACAGTTCCACTGCTGAGGATGCAGAACAATGTCTGAATTATAACTTGGGGCATAGGAAGTTGGAGGGCTCTAGAGTGTATTCAAAATTTTATCCAAATTCATAACTCTATAGAACATTGCAGCACAGAAAAAGGTTCTTCAGCCCTTCTAGCCTGTGCCAAACTATTATTCCGCCAAGTCCCACTGACCTGCATCCAGTCCATAGCCCTCCATACCCCTCCAATCCATGTACCTGTCCAATTTCTTTTTAATGTTAAAATTAAACCCACAATCACCACTTCAGCAAAAGAGAGAAATATAAACTGTGAAAGATTATATCATATTTTATATTATATATAGATATGTTTTTGAAGGAGATAGATTGTGGGGGTAGTGTAGATCACAAACAAAACACAAACACTTCACAAAACAGATCTAATTTAAAATGCCAGAGCTCTACGTAAGCCAGACAGTCCAGGCTCCGAGGGCCTTTGCAAAAACTTTGAAAAATGCCTCAGGAGACTTCACAAGTCGGTGTTAATTGGACCTGCTGTGGAGTAATGGATTATTGTTTTGAAAGCAACAGATGAACAGACTGAGAAGATTGGGGCCAGTTCCGCAATCTGTCTGGTTGCAGATTGCTGTTCTAAGAAGGTCATGTGGTTTTGCAAGCAGAGAGAGAGAGGAGACAAAACAGGCTTTCTCTAAGAGAGAGAGAGATCTGGTTTCTGCAGCACGGCAAGCTGCAGCTTCTTTAAAACCCTTGTGGTCCACACAAGAAGAAATGGCTGGCTAGAGTGTTTCACCTGAAATAAGAGAAACAAAAAGGAACTCTGTGATAACCGGCAGAAGAAGTGGTTATCATTTGGAAAACTCTGATGGGCAAGTTTCTTCGGCAAGACACTGAAGTGGCAGATCAGAAGGAATCAATTTGTGTGTGCCCAACAAGCAATGAATCTCTCTTTGAAACCAATGAGAATCTTCCTGAGTGGTAACCAATTACTTTTAAACACCAGAGCTTGGTGAAAGTTCACAAGTGTAAAATTCTGTGCACAGTATAAGAATTGCCTGATACTAGTAAACTTGGAGGAGTGAAAAGTGAGATTGGACTATGAATCAAAGAACTTTTCTGAACTTAAACACATTACATACACATGTGCATAGAATTAGAATTAAAAGGGGGTTAGGTTTGATTCTGTTTTTATGTTTAAAGAAACTTAAAAACTACTTTTGTTTAAGTAACCATTTGTGTTGGTGAATTTCTATTGCTGCTGGGTTTTGGGGTCCTCAAAACAAAGAATGTATACAAACTCACTGTGCAATACAGAAAAATATATTCAGTAATTGAAGAGTCATAAGTGAGTCACTAATTAAGTTTGTTGTTGAGGAGTCTAATGGTGGAGGGGTAACAAGTGTTCCTGAACTGTGGTACAAGTCTTGTTGCATCTATACCTCTTTCCTGATAGCTGCAGTGAGAATAGAGCATGTGCTGGGTGGTGTGGATCCTTGATGATTGCTACTGCTCTCTGACAGCAGATTTCCATGTACATTTTCTCTATAGTGGGCTGCATCCACTACTTTTTCCAGGGATTTCTACTCAGATGTATTGGTGTCCCCATACCAGACCAAGATGCAGCCAGTCAGCACACTTTCCACTACCAATCTGTAGAAGTTTGCTGAGGTTTTCGATGTCAGACCAAGCCTCTGCAAACTCCTGAAGAAGTAGAGGCTCTGACGTGCTTTCTTCACAATACCATTAGTGTGTTGGGTCCAGAAAAAGTCCTCCAAGATAGTGACTCCCAGGAATGTAAATTTGTTCACCCTCTCGACCTATGATCCTCCACTGATCACTGGATCATACACCTCTGGTTTCCCCTTCCTGATGTCTACAATCAGCTCCTTGGTTTGGGTGATATTGAGTAAGAGATTGATATTAATGCACAATTCAGCCAAGTTTTCAATATTCCTCCTGCAATATTCATCGCCCCTTTTTATTCAACCTACTACCATCATCAGTGAATTTGTAGATGGTGTTGTTGTCGTACTAAGCCACACAGTCATAGGTGTAAAATGAGTAGAGCAGGGAGGGCTAAGAACACAGCCCTGTGGTGCTCCATTACTGATGGAGATTGTGGAGGAGATGTTCTTACCAATCCTCACTGATTGTTGCCTGGAAGTGAGGAAATTCAAGATCAATTACACAGTGGGGTGTTGGGTCCCAGATCTTGGAGTTTGCTGATCAGTTTTGAGGGGAAGATGGTATTGAATGCGGGACCGTAGTTGATAAAGAGCATCCTGATGTATGTGTCTTTACTGTCCAGGTGTTCCAGAGCTTTGTGTAAAGCTAGTGAGATGACATCTGCTGTAGACCTGTTGCCATGACAGGTGAATTGGAATGGATCCATGTTGCTCCTCAGATAGGAGCTGATATGCTTCAATACTAGCCCCTCAATACACTGTTGCTATCAGTGGTATTGGTTTGTAGTTATTTAGGCAAGTTATAACACTCTTCCTGGGCACCAGTATGATTGAGGCTTATTTGAAACAGGTCAGTACCATGTTCTGCATGAGTGAGATGTTGAAGATATCTGTGGATACATTGGCAAATTGGTCAGCATTGGTTTTCAAAACTCAGCCAGGTACTCTGTCTGGACCATATGCTATACTTGGATTCACTCTTCAGAAGGCTGCCTGCACGCCATCCTCGGATCCAAGCAGAAGAGAATCATTAGGATGCATGGGGGTGCTCAGTGTTCTTCCATGTTCTGGTGGTCAAATTGAGCATAAAAGGCTTTTAGTTTATGTGGGAGTGAAGCTTTGCTGCCTCTTACTTCACCAGATTTGGTTTTATAGCAGGTTATGTCATTTGGGCCCTGCCAGCTGTCAGGTATCCTTTGTTCTTTCCATTTTCGTCTGGAATCTCCACTTCACCTGAGCGATAGTTTTTCATGGGTCATATCTGCTCCTTAAGTAGTTTTCTGGCTCTCCAGACAAATTCCTGTGATGTGACTCTCAGCTGGTTTTGAATGTCATTGTTCATCCAGGGCTTCTGTTTGAGAAAACCCTGAAAGATTTGGTGGGGACACACTCGTCCACAGCCATTTTGGTAAAGCCTATAATGGCCCTGATGTAATCATTGAGATCCTCAGCTGAATTCTAGAATACCACCCAATCCATAGACTCGAGGCAATCCTGTAATCAATTTTCAGCATCCTGTCCTCATCACTGGGGCCTCTTTTTTTTAGGTTTTGTCTTAATGAAGGCAGAAGGAATACAGCCAGGTGATTTGACTTGACAAAATGCGGTCTCAGGAAAGAACAGTAGACCTTCCTTGTCTTGTGTAGCAGTGATCAAGTTTCCTGGGACCTCTGGTGGTAATTGTTCAGGGTTTTCTTGCGACAGACCTGTTTGAAGTCACCTACTATGTTTAATAGAGTGTCAGTGTGGGATGTCTCTTGTTCACTGACCACATCATGCAGCTCCACGGTGCCTGTTTGTAATTGGCATTGGGAGGGATATAAACTCCTGATGAGAATCACTGATGAGAACTTTCAGGGTAAATAGGCCACTCATGCAAGATGGGTTGTTTATTTAAATACATTAACAAATCTGATTGAGCTCTCTACTGTCAAAGGTCTTTGAAGTCTTCAAATGCCTCTCATCAGAAAAATCTTTTATTTTTCCATATCTTTACATCCTTTTTTACAAGGTAAGATTAGATTTAGTTTTAGGTATGTTGTTTCTTTTTATTCTTTTTTTAGATTAACTTGTTAATATGGGTTTAATTATGGTTGTCATAGATAATTAGACAGAACTTAGACCAAGGGATCATCTATTATAATTTACTTAGTTTCTATCCAGAATTATTTTTAAGAAATAGTGTTCAATAAACAAATATGGAGAAGTTTTCTGATTTATATTTATATTAATTTGTGATATGTATTTGACATGGCCTGTTATTTGTTTTATTAGAGACTTTGTGTGCAGAATTTATTTTAAACTCAATACAGTAAAAATATTTTTAAAAGAAAAGAAAAATCTTAAAAACAATGCTGAATTGAAACAATTTTTTTACCAAAAACAATCGACTCAAATATGTTTCATGAAAATGAATTAGAGACATAGGTAAACCACTTACTTGAAATTGTTTTCCCAATCATCTTGCTGAACAGACCGAATGCTTTATCATTCCACCTTCAACTCTGTTCCCTTGTGCTTCATGCCTGGACTCTGTGGCAAGTTGGGTGACAGAACAGGGAGGTCAGATCTGCTGACATATCACCATCTCATCTCCAACTTTGCAGGTACGAGATTTAGGGATGGGTGAGGAGGCGGCACTGGCGTTTCCCAACAAAAACACTGCCCGCTGGCATATAATTATCACCCTGTGTGTGCAGCTGTATTTTTATTTCCAGGTTGGGGTTAGGCTTATGGTTAACACAGCGCCAGCGACCCCTGTTCACATCCAGCATTGTCTGTAAGGAATTTGTACATTCTTCACATGTCTCCGTGGGTTTCCTCTGGATGCTCTGGTTTTCTCCAAAACGTACTGGAATTGTAGGTTTGGCGGCATGGGCTTGCTGGGTGGAAGGGGCTGTTACCATGCTGTGTCTAAATTAAATTAAATTATATTTCTAAATTAAAGGATTGCTGCAGTTCTAATCACAGGGCACTGAGTCTCGCAGTTGTGAACTGGAACGAGGTGAGAACCATTGAATCCACAGGACGGTGACCTTATAGCTCAACAATAGGCCAATAATAACAATGAGATGCTCCTTCAGGTTCTATAAGACAATCACTAAATCCTTCCAACTCCTCCACCATTTGCCAGCTGTAGCCAATCGGCTCGTGATCACAAGAGGATTTGACCCGAACTCTTGCTGGTTTTTTAGTTTCCTCATTTCTATTTTGTTCATCCTCCTCTTCACTTAGATCAGGGAGATAATGAAAGCATGACGCCTTCACAATGGAAAACACATTTTTTTCTGATATATCAGTAATAAATTGGTCAGGAGCACCTCAGTCGTGGTTGTGGATTTGAGTCCCAGTCCAATGGGAACACAAACACAACCGAAGGAAGTGTTGCTCCGTCAGAGTTGCTGACATTTTGAATGAGAACTTAAACGAGGCCCATTTACCTTTTGGGTCCCATGGCTCCATGTGGAAGATCACTTGGAGAGTTGTCTTCTGGACTCCAGCCAACATAATTACAAGTGAAAACAGATTATCTGATGTGGATTTACAGGAATTGCTGTGTTTGGAACATTACAACTTCAAGGATATCACATTCGCTGGAAAACATTTAAGAACATCCAGTGGTATTACAAGGCAGAATATAAATGTAAGTGTTTTATTATGATCCACTACACTGCCATCTAGGTATGAAGATATAAAACAAATCAGAAGTTGTGCCAACATTATTTTAAAATCAGCTCTTCTCAGTATACAGTGCTACAAACCGTGCAGCGGACAAAGCAACATTATTTTAAAATCAGCTCTTCTCAGTATACAGTGCTACAAACCGTGCAGCGGACAAAGCAACAAGACCAATTTGCCCATCGCTGTGCTTACATGGACAAATCTGCCTCTCTGTGTGGCCACTCTGTAAATATGAAAGAATTAGCTTTTATTCCCTATCAATGAGGGAATGTAGAGAAGGCCCCACCCAAACGTGGGGGGGGGGGGTGGATAATAAAATCTTTAAAAATAATAGTCACAAAATAAGGCACTGGAATATGTAGCTGTCTCCAGGTAATAAATTCTCTTTGTGAAATAGATCAATTCATGTCCAAGTGAGACTTGACTCGACATGGTTGAAAGGTGAGAGAAAAAAAGGCAAGAACATTCAGCAAATGGACCAAAAACATTTCATCTGTGATAGCCAGTGAAGTAACTTGGAACTTTAGAGGCAGTTGTCACATTACACGAGAGGGCCCTGTATATTTTGGTAATAACATGAACGAAAATGACCATTCTGTGTTCCAATAGGACGATTTCAGTGAATTCAAATATTCTGTGATTCCTTTTTTTTTTGCAATCAACTTTAATGTTTTCAGAAAAGAATTGCACATGAAATAACAGGCACCCATATTGCAATAAATTATAAAGGAGCTCACAAGTTACAAGTCAACATTAAATAAAGTATTATTGTTATTGCCAATGCATACATGGTCAGTGCTCTGTCTTCATTAGCACAACTTATACTGGTTAATTATTACATTTATATGCCCATTTATTTTATATTTTGGGTATGCTTGGTGTAAGATGGCAAGTTAAAATGATGGAACACAACTGATCATGATCCCAAACATCTGTTGGAGAGACTGATGACTAGCCTGCCAGAAGGCAGATTTCTTCGAGACTGCACCCAAATTGTTATAGATAATCTATTTTTAACAGCAAATTGATGGGTTTCTCAGGCCTTCAAACCCAGCAGGGAGAAGGGTTGGAGGAGATAAGCACCTGAGCAGAACTGCATGTAGACTGGGAGATGCAGCTACGCTTGCTCGGTTCAATAAGCTCACCTTTCTACATGCCCACCATGATCTCTCTGCTAGCTCAATCCCATCCTATCTCCATCTGTTCCCTTCCCCATGTGATCCAACCACCCTTACCTGAAGCTGGAATTCCCTGCTTTTCCATCCATTCTTTCATAAGAGATAGAAGCAGGAGTAGACCATTGGGCCCATCATGCCTGATCTGATTATACCACCTACCAGCCTTTTTCCCATATCCATTAATGCCCTTACTTTATAAAAATCTATCCCACCAAGTCTTAAATATATTTACTGAAGTAGCCTCCTCTGCTTCAATAGGCAGTGAATTCCATAGACCCCCATCAGTGGAAATAACTTTCCTACCTCTATCTTATTTTTCCCAGCACAGTATGATTTAACCCATCTGTTCTCTGATTAATGAAAAAGTGTATTACTTTATATCTTTCCCTCTCCACCCTGCTACCACTCCTACCATCTCCACATCCCCTGACAGGCAGTTTGCTAGGTTTGGAAAATGGCAAATAAAAACAGAAGCGGTGCACTGTCCAATTCTGTTTGTCTGCATTCACAGCCCTATTATACCCTGGATACACTGAAAATAAAAGATTGGAGAGTCTCTAATGTAAATAAATAACAGATGTAAAATCTGCTTCAAAGGACATGAGTTCTTCATGAGTATGAGAAATTATCTTCAGATTGAGATCATTTGATTAATTGTACTTATTTGTGCAATGTTTTCTGTACCTCCATAAATTATTAAAATAACTGTGCCCACACAAGATCTTGCGAATTTGCCCATTTGCCATACAGTCACTTTTAGCTGGATCATGTTTTAAGTATATCAAATTTCTCATGTTTATCCATAAACAGTGGAAATGCTCCACTTAATGGTTAATAATTTAATTTACAAGAAGACTGTTCTTTCTTTAATACCCAAGGTATCAATCCATGATAGAGAATTCAATCCAATACTTTTACTTTCCAACTGCAAATAAATTCTTAGTTCCTCAGAAATCATTGGGCCCAATAAGCTCTCTATTAGAAAGTTGTCAGAAGTTTTGAATCTAGCACTGGCAAAAATTATACTCTAATTGGATACCAGGTACAAGAGGGAGATAGATCAACTCATTGAGTGGTGTCACATGAATAACTTTGCATTCTACGTTAGCAAAACCAAGGAGGTGATTGTGGACTTCAAGAAGTCAGGAGAACATGAACCAGTCCTCATCGAGGGCTCAGCAGTGGAGAGGGTCAAGAACTTCAAATTCCTGGGTGACAACATCTAACAGGATCTGTCCTGGAGCCTCCATATTGATGCAATCGTGAAGAAGTCTCCCTAGTATCCATTCTTTGTGTGGTGTTTGAGGAGATTCGGTACATCACTGAAAACTCTTGAAAACTTCTACAGATGTACCGTGGAGAGTATTCTGGCTGATTGCATCACTGTCTGGTATGGAGGTGCAAATGCTCAGGACAAGAATAAACTCCAGAGGGTGGTTAACTCGGACTGCGACATCACGGGCACCAGACTACCCCATTGAGGACATCTACAGGAGGTGATGTCTTAAGAAAGCAGCCTCTATCCCCAAGGCCCCCCCCCCCCCCCCCACACCATCCAGGCCAGGCCCTCTTTACTTTGCTACTATTGGGAAAAAGGTACAGGAGCCTAACGACAAGCACTCAGCGGCACAAGGTCTTCTTCTTTCCTGCTGCCATCAGATTCCTGAACAATGATCACTGAACCAAAGATGCTGCCTTATTTTGACCTTTTGTGCACTATTTTTTATTTATTTTTGTAAGGTGGTTTATATAAGTGAAGTTGCTGCAAATAAAACAAATTTCATGGCTTGTTCATGACAATAAATTCTGATTCATTTAAGTTTATTGCAGCATTAGTTTTAACTGGGGTTCATTTCCATTGACTTTGAACTCTGTATGATTCTGTGGTGGTATACCACCGGCCTACCGCAGGGGGCAACCTCTGCGCCTGCAAGAGTGTAAGGGGATAGGACAACACCTGGCCGGCTGTCAATCAGTCGGCCTGAAGGGATCAAGCCCCACCCGGTCGGGTGTCAATCACCCTCTGGGATATAAGCCTGCGCCGGCCTCCCGAAGCTCATTCAGAGTTGCTGCAGCCACATCCAGCCTGGCTCTGTGGAAGTCTTTGTGGATTAAAGCCTGTTGTACAGTCAAACCGTGCATCTTGGCGCCTCACAGTTTGGCGGGCAGCAGCCTCCTTTGAAGAAGACCGCAGAGCCCACCTCACTGACAAAAGGCAAAGGAGGAAAAACCCAACACCCAACCCCAACCAACCAATTTTCCCTTGCAACCGCTGCAATCGTGTCTGCCTGTCCCGCATTGGACTGGTCAGCCACAAACGAGCCTGCAGCTGACGTGGACTTTTTACCCCCTCCATAAATCTTCGTCCGCGAAGCCAAGCCAAAGAAGACAGTCTTTACCTTTGTGTGTGTCTGATTCTGGCTAACAGTGCACCACAGTATCAAGACATCCATGTCACCTTCTTCATCCCAGTAGCAGGTTCTGTCATCATAAAAGTTGTTTTTTAAGATCACCTCAATCTTAATAGGCCAAAATTGTTTCTTTTAATCAATAGGCTCTCCAAATGTTATGTATTGACACATTTTCCCCCTCCAATTTGTTATGCAGTTTGGAAAATTATTTCTAGCCACAATATATCTCTCAAGACAGACATACATTCCTCTTCAGCGCTTCCCCAGCAGATGGTCTTGATTGAGTGTTTTCTGTTTATTTGGCAAACTATGCCCCTTTTCCCTACTCAGAGCACTTCAAAATATCCCTCTTGGTTTGGTGTCTATGATAGGTTGCTTTACTTTGGTGTGTTCTGTTTACTTTTTGGGAAGATCTGCCAAATTGCAGCAGTCTCCATGGGATAGCATAAGGAACATGCTGACAAAAAGCTGGTCCTTTCTCTTAGTAACCTCAGCAATTTGCATTTCCTGTTTTCTGTTCCCTTCCCAAATGAACTGCTAATCCATCATGTTGTGCAATCAGTTCTTGTCTGTTATGCTCATAACATGCCAATAGGGTCCTGATGAAACCTCTTATTGTGAACTGAATAAGCTTCTCTGAGAAAGATATTCAATGACGAGATGAGAGCTCACAGTTCCTCACTGTAAATTTTGCCTGAAATCTGTGCAAATTTTGACTATTTTAGCATAGCATAGGGAATGAATCATTTGGCCTTTGCTATCTACAAAATCTTTATTTGCATCCTATTCCCGAATTACAATATTTATCTTGGACTAAAATAAATCTGTACTGATCTGTAAGCTTTTCCAGAAAAACAGAGAAGAGAGATGTGGTGGAATAGCTGAAACAATATTTATGCAATAAAACTTTGATTGGCATGAGTTTTCCTGAAATGAATGATTTAGAAACAAATCAGAATTGGAAAAGTTACAGCACAAAGGAAAGCTATTCAGTCATCGGATCTGTGCCAGCTCAACAAAGGCAATCAAGCTAATCCCACTGCCCAATATTCTTCACACTGCTCGACAATTTATTTCCTTATGAATACCCACAGGATTCCTTTGGAACACAACAATCGAATCTTCCCCCACTTCTAGCAGGGCATTCCATGAGCACACACTAAAGGGAAGAAACATTTTACAAATCACTTCAGTGTCCTTTGGCGCTTCTTTCTTCTGACAACTGGGACAATTTCTTGGGCGATCCTTCATGATCTGAAATACCTGTTTCAGAGAGAACCAACACAACTTCTCCATACTGTCAATGTAACAACAATCCCTTATCATTAATGTCAATCTTCAATACTCTCTGAGGTTTTGTTCCAAAGCCTGACTTTCTGACAAGTGGTCTTTGACCTGAAACATTAATGTTGGTTCTCCTTTCACAGATTCTGCCTGAGCTGCTGAGTGTTTCCTGCATTTTCTGCCTGTATTTACAGTTCCACTGACTGTTTTGTCTTTGTACTGGATGGGGGGGGGGGCGCTCAGGCCCGAAATGTTGCCAATATATCTTTGATGAATCCTATGGATGCTGAAAGACCGCTGAGTTCCTCCAGCATTTCTTCGTGTTTTTATTGTATTGGATGCCCCTTGTTATTATTCTCACAGCTTTCTCAGCCTGGCCTGATTTCAATAGGTTTCATCAGCCCCAGATCTCAGTTCATAAACCTTTTTTGAATTATTCCTTGAGTTTGTATTGCATCTCTCTATTTCTAGTAGCTTTATTTCTTATTGATATTTATATTACAAAACTGAAGTAACTGCATATTTAAATAGCAATAGTTTTATAATTGTTTTTATTCCCATGTGGTTAAATGGTCCAAGGCATTTTGCTGAAGGGAAAAGCAAAGATTTTAATGGGTGCCTGTGAAGGAAGGGAAAGCTGATGTATGACTTTTCCACTGACTTGTCTTGAGATTTATTTAATGTTTTGGGCTTTGTATCTGTGAAGAATTTCCTGATAATGAATCTAAAATAAAATGCCGATGCTGCTGGAGTTGCTGTAGTGGCTGCTCTGCCACTGGTGCAGTCCTGTGGGAATGGGTGCTGCTGCCTAGCTGTAATACTAACAGTAATGGCCCATTAATGGAGCTGATGAGCAACATACAACAAGGGTTTGCAGACTCCGGGGGAGCAGTGGACTGGAGCAGGGCACCAGAAACAGGGAGAACTCCCAACATCCGCCACCCCCCCCACCCCCACTGAGTATGAGAAACGTAGGAAATGACGCTGCAGGACGATGACAAGTTGAGGGGCTCAGTAGCTGAAGACTCACACAGGCTGCGGGCTGCTCAACACTGGCTCATGGGAAACAGCCATCAGAACCAGGATTTGTGAGGGTGCTGAAGGCAAAAAGGGGAAGGACTCCTGAAGGGCCCTGGAGGTTTGGATCAGGAGCTCAGGTTGCCGATAGTTTGAAATTGAGTCTGTTCTCTTTCTCTTATTTGTTAGGGGCACTGGTCAATGCTGATGGCAACTCCTTATTTGTCTTATGGCAGACAAAGCATGAAGTATATCATGCATATTACATTTTAATGTATTATTCATGATAATAATAATTTTTAAATTTAGACATACACCACAGTACAGGCCTTTTCAGTCCACAAGCGGCCGCACAATTACACCCAATTGACCTACACCTCCGGTATGTTTTTGAAGGGTGAGAAGAAACTGGAGCCCCTGGGGAGAACCCATGCAGACACGGGGAGAACGCACACTTCCTTACAGACAGTGCAAGATTCAAACCCTGGTCCCGATTGTTGGTGTTGTAATAGCATTGCGCTAACCGCTACACTAACCATGCCACCCCAAAATGAACCTTAGAACCTTTGATTTGGGCTCCAAGGGTGAAGATCTGATGGATAAATGTTCTGTCACTTGTACCAGAGCAATGGAGACAAACTTTTAAAAAAATGATTGATAGAAAGGAACAAGTCACTGCAGAGATTGGAAGGTGAAGATAATTTTGTGCTTTTTGGTTAATCCTCCAAATTTGGAGTAATGTGTGCAATTCTGGTCACCAAACTACAGAAAAGATATCAGATTGAAAGCATGCAGAGAGGATTTACTGGATGTGGCTGGGTCTTCAGGAGTCAAGTTACAGGGAAAGATTAAACAGGTTAGGAATTCACTCCTTGCAGCGTAGAAGAATGATAGAAGTTTACAAAATTATGAGAGGTATAGACAGATTAAATGCAAATAGGCACTTTCCACTTTGAATAGGAGAGATATGGACATGGCTTTAGGGTGAAAGGTGAAAAGTTTAGGGGGAACTTCACTCAGAGAGTGGTGGGAGTGTAGAGCGAGTTGCCATCTGATGTGACAAATGCAGGCTCATTGTTAAGTTTTAAGAATAAATTGAATAGGTACATGGATGGGAGAAGTCTGGAGGGTTGAATTATGGATAAAATTGTTTGAAATTTCATTTTCAAGGACCACAAGATGTGTATTGAAAAGGTGACCCTCAGAATTTCCTAAATGGATAGGTTGAGCTCTTCTTATCTGTCAATATTTCTGTGACTGTGGTTTAAAGCAATTACTGTCCATGAAGCGCTTTAGGTAGTGGTGTTATTTCAATACCATCTTCATTTCGTAGAAATCCCAATATGATGAAATGTATTTCCTGTCAGTTGTTGCTGATTGATAAGCCTTTTTTTTAATTCCACTGGAAGTCTCTCTTGAAGACACTGGTTCATATTGAAGCATGGGACTTTCTTCCAATACCTCATCAGAAGATTATTCTTCATTTGTTTGCCCACAGTTTGATTAGTGGCAAACCATGATCACAACTACTCATAGTCAAGGATATCTGGTATCCTTAGGCACAAAGGCAAATGATATCATCCTGGGTGCAGGTGTGGGGGCCAGAGGAATGTTTCGACACAGGCTATAACAGTGTTCTATGGTTCTATCACAACCCTAGAGAAGATGTCAGATCTGGGAGCATTCTGGTCAGTCTGCATTAGTTGTATTCCAGGCTTCCATCTAAATTATGTTATATTGAGCCACTGAATGACCTTTGAATCATAAGCTTTGGGAAGTTCTTCCTTTACCTTTAAAATTGCATTGTTCGTTAAGACATGTAGAGCGTATGAAATGTGAAATCTTTCTTTAATCACAATTTTTAGATCCATAGAACACTACAGCACAGAAACAGGCCCTTTCAGCCCTTCTAGTCTGTGCTGAACCATTTTTTTTTTGCCTAGCCCCATTAACCTGCTCCCAATCCATAGCCCTCCATACATTTCCCATGTATGTACCTGTCCAAATTCTTCTTAAATGTTAAAATTGAGTCTGCATTCACCACCTCAGCTGGCAGCTCATTCCACACTCACATCACTCTCTGTGTGGTTCCCCCTCAGATTCACCCTAAACTTTTCCCCTTTCACTCTTAGCCCATGGTTTGTATCTCACCTAACCTAAGTTGGAAAAGTCTATCTACACTTACTCTGTCTATCCCCCTCATAACTTTAAATACACCCCTCATTCTTCTATGCTCCTTTCCCTGTAGCTCAGTTCCTGAAGTCTGGCAACATCCTAGTATATCTTCTCTGCATTCTTTCTATCTTAGTGACATCTTTCCTGTAGTTAGGTGACCAAAACTGCACACAATGCTCCAAATTTGGCCTCACCAATGTCTTATAAAACTTTACCATAGCATCCCAGCTCCTATACTAAATTCTTTGATTTATGAAGGCCAATATGCCAAAAGCTCTCTTTACAAAGGGAATTTTGCATCTCTATTCCCAGGTCCCTCTGTCCTGCTGCACTCCTCAGTGTCCTACCTGCCATTCACCGTGTATGTCCTTTCTTGGTTTGTCCTCCCAAAAGGCAACCCTTCACACTTGTCTGCATTAAATTCCATCTGCCATTTTTCAGTTCATTTTTCCAGCTGGTCCAGGTCCCTCTGCAAGCTTTGAAAATCTTCTTCGCTGTCCACAAAACCTCCGATCTTAGTGTCATCTGCAAACTTGCTGATCCAATTTATCACATTATCATCCAGATCATTGTTATAGATGACAAACAGCAATGGCCTCAGCACTGATTTCTGAGGCACACCACTAGTCACAGGCCTCCAGTTTGAGAAGAATTAATTCACCACTGTTTCTCTGGCTTCTCCTGTCCAGCCATTGTTGAATCCAATTCACTACTTCACCACGAATACCTAGTGTCTGAACCTTCCTGACTAAATTCACATGTGGAACCTTGTCAAAGTTCATGTAGACAACATCCACAGACTTTCCTGGTAATCTCCTTGTAAAACTCTATAAAATTGGTTAAACACAACCTACCACGCACAAAACCATGTTAACTCTCCCTAATCAGTTTCTGGCCATCCAGATAATTGTATCTCTTAGAACACCTCCCAATAATTTACCTACAACTGATGTCAGGCTCACTGACCTATAATTTCCAGGGTTACTTTTGGAGCCTTTTTTTAAACAATGGAACAACATGAGCTACCCTCCAATCCTCCGGCACCAGATCATGGCGAAGGACATTTTAAAAATTTCTGGCAGAGCCCATGCAATTTTTACTCTAGACTCCCTCAAGGTCCAAGGGAATATCTTGTCAGGCCCTGGGGATTTATCCACCCTCATTTGCTTTAAGACAGCAAGCACTTCTTCCTCTTTAATCTGTATAGATTTCATGGCCTTACTGCTTGTTTTCCTTACTTCCCATGACTCTGTGCCTGTTTCCTGAGTGAATACTGATAATAAAAACATCTAAGATCTCCCCCACCTTTATTGGCTCCATTCAAAGCCAACCACTCTGATCTTCAAGGGGACCAATTTTTTCCCTTTTGCTCTTAGAATTTTCCTTCACAATATCTGCCAAAACAACCTCATGTCTTTCATTTGTCTTCCTGATTTCTTTCTTGAGGGTTTTTGTTGCATTTTTTATACTCCTCATAGACTTCAGTTGGTCCCTATAGTTTATACCTGCTATACACCTCTCTCTTCTTCCAAACCAGATCGCCAATATCACTCGAGAAATAGGTTCTCTATGCTTGCTAACCTTGCCTTTAATCCTGACAGGAACATACAAACGCTACTCTCAAAATTTCACCTTTGAACGTCCTCCACTTACCTGGCACATCCTATTAAACTATACTGATGTAGTGTTAGATGTAGCTTCATTGAAAGAAATCATACAGGCAGATAAATTGGATAACTAGGAAGGTTATCCTCAATTATAAATATTTGAACTTATGAAAAAAGATGATAAGCTTGCCGGTGGTGCCATTCATTTCAGTCCCCTTCATCATTCTCACACAAGCATGAATGTCCTTGCTCTTATTCATTACTAGGGTGAGATTAAATGTAACATTGAGAAAAAAAATATTAACATATTATAATTCTCCTTGATCATTTTAAACTCAATGGCATGAACATTACTTTTTCTTGTTCCATCTCTTCTTTATCAGCTCCCATTCTTACTTTCAAACCTTCCAAAAGAGAAATCCCTTCATTCCCCAAGACTGACAGTGAACGCACTGAGATAAATTTATATAAGGACAGATAATGACTCATTTCCATTTCCTCTTTATTGTTAATGTGGTGGTTGATCATTAGTGAAATAATTAACCATCAGCTACTACAAAATAAATTGGTTTTTGGCTTGGATTATACTAGTTTGTTCATTCTGTTTGAATGGCAAGAAGCTGATTACATCATGCATGTTTTCAAATGTAAATGTACCAAACATACCAAAAGTTATGGCTGTGTGTTCCAAAGCTTCATCACATAGGGTTTTTTTAAACTGCAGGCATGTAATGGCACAATCAACAAAATTTGCCATTACATGGGCAGTCTAAAAAGGAAAGTGCAGGAATTTTTAGTCAATTCCTGCACTGTGATTTATCCTGCAGGACCCCTACTACTTTTCGGGGGAAGCCTGCTGTCTAAATCGCACAGCAGAACTCTCCTCATGAATTCGACGACAAGCTGATGACTCAGGCCACGTTGCTCCACATCAAAGCATCGGGACTAACGCTCACAGGAGCTTAAGGCGTGCAGTGTAAAATGACCACAAGGTGAGTAATTATGTTCAATTATGTTATGTTTTTCACAGACTTTTCCAACATTGCTGTCTAAAAAGCACTCATGAAGGCCTATCAGTGGGGCTCTTGTCTTCTGCCTTGGCATTTTATGGCAATTGTCAGTGGTGTATCTTGCAGACCTATGTAGTTGCTGCAAATAAGAATTACAGTGCATGTGTACATTGAACATGTGTGTACGACAATAAACTCTTACATCATTTTCTTCACGAGGTTCACCTACATTTAGGACTTTTCAGGGATGCAATTTCGTCAAGAGCCAGTTGAGGTTTTGCTCATTCTCCAAGGTCTGGATTCTAGGATGCCTCAAGCCAGCAACATGGGCCCAAAGCATCTAGATCAAGTAATTTTGATCACAAATAGTGCTTCGATACATCTGAGACTTTGATCATCATATGGTCTTGAATCCAATGTTAAAATGTAAAGCACTGAAGCTTGCATGTTTAGTTTGGGATTATTCTTATATTGGACCATGTTTAGTTGACTTACCCAGATTTCAGTCTTTTCTGCTTATGGAAAATGAATTGTTTGCACTAACATCTGGTTAACATAGTCAACACTGATGTACTGTGTTCCTTCAGCCTTTGATACCTGAAAGTTTCATGAAATCAAAGAATGGGCACCAATGACTAAAGTTTCCACAGGATCCTGTGTACATCTGGATTAGTTTCTTGCACTCAAGTAATGCAGTTCTATTTATAGATTTGTTTAAACTTGTATCTGTCTAAGTTCTCTTTGAAAGTGCCAGTTCAAAGTGTTCAGTTTTACTTTTCCAGAAACTGATTCCAATTGTTTCCTTAAGCAGTCAGGTTTAAGTACTCAATGAATCAGCCCAAGTCCTGTAAACATTAGCACTTACACCAGTTTAACCTGAATTAGTCTAAAATAAACACTTTCTGGAGAAGTTTAAATCACAGTAATCTGAACCAGTTATTTTGCCACAGGTCATCATTAGCCTGCTAAGGAAAAGGGTAAGCAGTCGTATTCTCATGTCCAGTAAAACACTACACGATTAGAAGAGACAGCTTGGTGTTAAATGAAATATCCCAGAGTACTTGGCTTTCCTCACAAGATTCACAGTGAGACTAAGTCAGAACAGCAAATGGTAACTGTAAACTGCAACTAGGTAAATATACTGTAATACAGAAGCAAAATGCTCTGGCTATCCAGAAAGGCAGTAATACTCAAATAACAGAACAAATTTTTGTTTATTCCCTCTCTTTAAGGATTTCCTGTTCTCAGCCACTAAAATGTATATATTTCAAACCCAAATCTTTTCTATACTAAAAAGTAATATATATAAAATACTTTGATGCCAGATCATTTCCATCTCCAATTTTACACAAATTACTATTTTTTTTAACCCTCTGATGACAGTTTAAAATGTTTCAGATTTTGGCATTCTTGTCTTCCTCGGCTGCTTTATACTGCTTTATAATCAATCCCAGGAATCCATCATCTTAAATGGAAACTGCATGTCTCCTTCTTTGAACTCATTCTTGTTAACAAAATACTTAAGAATCTAATTTCAGACAAGCCCAACTCAGCCATAGAGTTACGAAGTGCAGTACCACCTAAATGTTCCTTGTTAACCTATCAAAGAATGGCCACCAGTAAATAAGGCATTTCCCCCAGAGAACTATTACCATTTTCCCATAAAATTGAGGAGAAACCATAAGAAGTACTTCTACTTTGAACATCATCGTCCATGATGTCCCAGGGGAGGATCTTGGTAAAGTCAGAAAAAAATATGGCTTTTCCTTCTTTTGTCATTCAGTTATTAATATTCATTCATTTTTGGCCTCTTTTTTTTTCCAAAAAAAGTGAGCTTATATTTTCCATGTTTCATCTTTGTGGGGAGAAGTAGAAATTATTTTTTACCTTATTTTTTTATTTGTCCCTTGCATTCTTTCTTTGAGAAGCTAGGTCCCTTTGCTTGCATTGTACCAGGCAGATAGGGACAGAATACCTCATCTCCAGTGATTGGCACAGAGCCCGTTATGGTGGACTGAATTTTTAATCCCTGCTAGAAAACCTGCCAAACAAAAATATACTCCTAGGAATAATAACTAGAACATTAAATCACTATTGAGGGTGGTACAGTTAGCATAGCAGTTAGCGCAACACCAACACCTGGGTTCAAATCCAACACTGTCTGTAAGGAGTTTGTACGTTTTCCCTGTGTCTCCGTGTGTTTCCTCTAGATGGTCTGGTTTCCTCCCCCTGTTCAAAACATACCAATTTGGTGTAATTGGACGGCTCTGGCTGGAGGGCCGATAGGGCCCGAACCATGATGTACAGTACAACTCCGATTATCTGAAATGATCAGGACTGGGCCTATTTCAGATAAACGATATTTTCAGATCACTGATTTTTTTTAAAAACTGCCCAGTACCAACAGCAAATCATTTGTAACAGTGTTTAGACAACAACAAACTCAAGGGAAAGATTTTTAAGCATTAAATAATGTTTAATTCTCACCAAATAAAATCAACCTGAACAAAACAGGATAAATCCAACACTAAAAACTTGAAATTCTACTCAGAGGTTTTACCAAAATTCCAAAACTTTTTCAACCTGTGATGTCAGTTCGGCTCCGAAAATATTTTGGACGTAATTTTGGCTTTGAATTTTTTTTTTGGATAACTGAGGATTTTTGATTGTCTTGTATATCATCTGCCATCCAAAAATTTTCAGAGGTGAAATGACATCATTTCGGCTTCAAAATTTTTCGGGTAAATGAGGATTTCTGATTTTTCTAAAATCTTCAATTATCTGAAAGAATTTTCAGAGCCAAACGGAAGTCACTTCCAAGTCCAAAAAATTTCAGATAACTGAGAATTTTGGATAATCCAATTTCGGCTAATTGGAGTTGTACTGTAATATCTACATTTTTAAAAAAACTTAGAAATATTCACTCCAATGGTTACAGCACAAAAAAAAATAATTTCATGGATAAATTATTTGCTTTGCAGGGCCTGAAAACCTTTAACAGGTGTAGTAGATGCATTTCCAGTTGTAAGAACTGGCAATGTTTTTAGTCAAGTTTGTTTTCACAGACTTTCTCACCCTTGTAGCATTTGAAATATGTCCTATCACAAGGCTTTCCAAAGTTGGCCAATCATTAATGTTAATATTAATCTGAAGGGCAGTTGTGAACATGCTAATTCAATTTAGCCACTTAGTTTTTAGCAGCAGACATTATTATTATTATAAACACTGCTCATTCTGGAAGCTGAGTAAATAAAGACAGAATTAAATTGAATGATGTGTGTTCTTGTATAAATTTATACTTTATAAATTTGCAAATGACATCACCATCTTAGGCCTGATCTCAAACCATGGCAATTGAGGATATAGAATGCTTTGGATTCAGAACAGTAACTCCTCCCGCAATGATAGTAAGACTAAAGAACTGCTCATAGACCTACGGAAGAGTAATGGAGCTCACTCCCCTGCCTGCATTTATGCTGCTGAGGTGGAGATAGTAGTTAGCTTTGAATTCATAAGAGTAAATACCTCCAAAGATCTATCTGGGTCCACCCACATCTTCGATGGCCAAGAAAGCGCATCAACCCCTCTGTTTCTTTGGGCAATTTGGGACATCACCGGTGTCACTCAACAATTTCTGAAGATGCACCACTGAATGGATTCTGTCAAATGCATCGCAGCTTAGTGCAAGAACTGCTCTGGCCAAGATGGGAAGAAACTGCAGAGAGTTGCAAACACAGTTCAGGCCATTTTGCAGTCCCATTGACTCCATTTACACTTTCCACTGCTTTAGAAAAGCAGCCAATATATTAAAATACTCAACCCACCCTGGCCCCACTCACTTCACCACCCCAACCCCCCAAAAAATCAAGAAGTTTCACAAGTCTGATATAACATATGTTATCAGACTCCTCAACAAACAGTAAAATAATGTTTCCCTTGCTTATACTAACTGATCTCTCTCTGTAATTGAGCATGCTGTTCTGTGTTTTAACTACTATGCATGGTTAACCAGCTTGATTGCTTGCAAAATAAACTTTATCCCTCTACCTTGCAATATGTGACAATGAACTTGATATTAGTTTATACTTAGTTTGCCCAAAAGTGGGATTGCATCAAAGCTCCTTTGCTCAGCAGTAGGCCAGGTTTGCCCCGCTTCTACGAAATGATATTAAACTGTGTAAAATAAACCATTGAAACCCATCTCAGTATGAGGTGTACTTGGTTTCTAATAAGCTTCTTAGCATTGAAGGTGATTTCTCTTCATCAAAATCAATTACTGCTCTCAATTTTGATCAGATACAGCTGTCATTTCTTTTGAGATAAGAGGGACAACAGGCACCCCTTTCCCATACTGCATCATTATTGGTATTGCAAACATCAGGGCTTTATGACCAAATAAGATTGTTGATATTCAATAGCTCATTTGTATAAGCAACTATTTACATCAGCATTTGGAGAGATTTTACTTTAAGACTGGTTAACTCTATGGCTGTCATTGAAAATTAAAACAATACTTTACTGTTTCCATTGCCATTCATGTCTACTTTTATTTCAGTCTAATACAACACATTGCTGCAGGGTATTTTCTTAACACTGGCAAGCCTGAATCAGGGTCTATAGAAGATGTTTGTGTTAGGTTAGAAGTGGGCCTGCCTAATAACTACGTGATGATATATACATGAATTCCTACTCCTTAGGTCCTCAGTGCCACACAAATTAGCCTGCCCTTATCTCCTAAGATATCTGGACCAGTGTCTGGTTTTTAATTTCAGAAAATAGTCACAAAGGACCAGAGTTGTTAGGTCCTTTTGATCAAAGTGGAAAAGTGGAATGGATTAAATCATATAACTTGTGGAAGAGTAAAGGTAAGTTTGATGGAGTAAAACAAGGGTCCTGTCATTATTTCAAAAATACAAAGTTATCAATAACTTTTCCCTAAAAGATAATTGTTTATATCTAAAATATGGAACCAGGAAAGTCATGCATTTTACAAGAATATTTTCGTCTCAGCAGTAACAACAGTAAATAGGTGAGACATTGCAATTAATATTAATGAATGACTGGGGTCTTAAAGGAGGAACAGTGCTATCAATCATAGGATGTTTCACTGCCCTTTGAAAAGTTTTAGGACTTTTACAACAGTGTATAAATCCTGGCTCAATAAGTATTGTTTGTGGAGCCATTAAAGAGCAAACAGTTCCAAGATGCATTGTTTTGAAAGAGAATTTTATGAGCTTTCACACAACCATGAGGAAAAATAAAATTGTCAAACTGTGGAGTGAATGAAAGAAGATTGAGGATGAACTGAACCATGTAAAAGTCAAAGCAGTAAAAAAAACCAGAAAGAAAAACGGTTTTAAACTCTGTGATAGCATTTCCATCATTTTTTTTCAGCGTGACGTAAATATATATTTTTCTGATTTGTAAAACCCAGAGTCTTCATTATTAAATCATATGGAATCACATATGTTTTTTACACAGCCACTATATTCCAGGAAATTATTGCCATGTTCCCAGGACACAGTCTGTGTAAAAAGATTCCTGTTCTGATATTTTACCTCCTCGACCTCTAGTAAATTTCCCAGAATGCCTGTAGTCTAAAGTTAACTGCAGGCATTCTGTGACCAACGGATGATGCGCGATTCGCGCACATCAGATACCAAGGTCGACCTCAGTGCAGTGGCTTTGCAAGCCCAACCTCCTTAATTACCATACTTCTGGTATTCTGTCTAAACGCACGGTGTGAAACGGACATTTGGAAATTTGGTCGTTCCTGTGTGAATGGCCACTCCCGGAAGATAGGGAGACACTTCAGAACAGATAAATCACATAAGTTCCATGTAAAAACATAGCAGAGTTCTCCAAAGAACAAATGGCATTGCCATAGAAAATGGGGAGCTTAAGTAAAACTTGCAATTGAGTGGAACTGCCTTGGTAATTTGATAACCTGCTGATTTTGTCACTGTGGTTTACCAACACAACTGTGGAAGCCAAATTGCAGGTTAACGTGAAAAATTGCAAGCTCACATCATGTAACATGCTTTCCGAGCAGAACGAGGGGCAATGTGGATAAATGCTGATAAATGATCATTACCAAGCACAAACTATATTACAATGCATACTCTGAGAAAGTGTAACATTCAGTAAAAGAAAATGGAAATTATAGTGTGGAAATGTTGATGGAAAACACTTTTTGTCCAGTGAAGATAGTAGACAATATTCCAATTCACTAAAACCAGGTCAGATTTCACATCTGAAAAGCTTGAAGCAACACTAATTTAAAAATTGTAAACTTTCAAATTAGACATGGCATTTCCACATGAGAATGTGGATTTCACCCTCCCCTGGATATGAATTTGTAAAGAATCTGTGCTGTATCGCTTAAGTGCAGCAGTCGGAGATGAGACCCCATAGACGATTTATTTTTTTCCCCCTAATTCCATCTTTGGTTTTACTATCATCATTCAAACCTGACCGAGGTGCTTTAATTAAACATTTTCCGACTAATTTGTTCAAGTTGAAACATTTGGTAATTCGATAATTTACAGCTTTCAAAAAAGGAACCTGAAATGGATCATTTTAAATACTTGAAAATGGAAACTTATCAGTTAATGTTTTTCGGAAAACATTTTGAGACAAGAAATGGCAAGACCAAAGATTGAAAAATTTATCGGACTGATTTCCTTGTTTCATCATTGTATATTGTCACTTTATGCCTGAATGCATTGGTTCAGATTTTGGAGTCGGAACCATTTTGAGAACTTCCCATCATCAGTGAGTGAATAATTTCAAGTTATTTAAGTATTGAAATAAGTGGAAGTTGAAGTGTTAGTTACTCCTTTCTCCATAAGTTTAACTGCCGACACATCACCCAGAATCAGTGTTGATATTGCTGAATGGAAGTAAAGTTGTTTACTTGCCCATTAACTGCACACCAAACAGGCGGTTCATTACAGGTGTATCTAATTTCTTAAATTGCCTACCCACCAGCACTCTGGGAGGACCTTCACCAGGTGGGCTGCAGTAGTTCACTTCCATTTTCGCAGTTGTGAATAGGACAAGTAATAAAGCCTGACATTTGCACAGTGAGGCCACTAAGAAAATGGCAAGTACGTTTTCCTCGAGATTTTAAATCTTATTCAAAGGTGAAAGGATTCATCATCACGGACAATGAACTGTCACCAGTGAAGAGACTCGCACTTTTCTTTTGTTGCTGTAGTTTATAAAAACAATTTCTTACACTTTCTTTCTCCTTTCACCTTTCTCTTATTAGCATATCTTTCTCACAGTATCACATCTTATTTTCCCCTTTTATATTGTTTTAAGTACACGATTGTGAAGAAATATCTTTCATCTGAGTTTTTCAGGTTCGGACTGAATGTCTGCATTGATGGGTAAGGGTGAGTGCCTTCAAGTTCCTGGGAGTCTACATATTGGAAAACCTCTCTTGAAAGTCAGCGCATAAAGTCATCCATGAAGAAGGCACACCACAATGTCTCAATGTTTTGAAGAGGTCTGAGGACATTGGGCATGACGTTGTACATTCTATCAAACTTCTAGAGGTGTACTGTGGTGACTGGTTGCAGTACAGCCTGGTTTGGTAATTTGTGTGCTCAAGGTTTCACGGTTAGCTTAGCAGTTGCACGGTTAGCTTAGCGGTTGCACGGTTAGCTTAGCGGTTGCACGGTTAGCTTAGCGATTAGCGCAACGCTGCTACAGTGCCAACGATCAGCAGTAACAGATTAACTATCACCCAGGCCCTCGGCTGAGCTTTAGTAAGCTCCCCCCCAATCTTTCCCCCCTGCCCCAAGGCCCCCACCCTTCAATGAATAGAATAAAGTGATTATTTCCCTGAATTCCCATGAATTCCCCGGCGCTTTCCCAGTTCCTCACTGCCCCCCCCCCCCCACCCTCAGCCAGAGACTTCTCTCCAAGATGCTGATCCCCACCTCTGCCTGCATTGATAAGACAAGCATGACCCCTCCCCCACTGTGAAGCTCCACTCGCACCACTGCCTGTCAGGGTGTTGGAGAGCACCGCACATGCTCCTTAAGTCACTTCCGAGTCACGTCTGCGCCCTCAGCTCCTTCAATGAAGATAAGGTGCATTCTCACCATGGGGTTTCTGGGTATGAAACTGGGCACTGTGCTATTTGGTCTTCTGTGATGTTCGCCCAGTCACTTTTCAAATGACTAAGTGCCCCAGGTTTCCTAAGTCTGATTCGGCATTTTGGAGCCTTAATAAACGGATGGACTCAGGACTAATGCAAACCCATATGGACAGGTGTTACATTAGTGTACCAGAGGTTGTGATGGGCCCTCTTACCTTCCGAGCTCCTAGGCTTCTCAGCCTAATGGTGAATCCATCACTGACGATCAGGACTGGGGATTGAAACCTGCACAGTCTCTAAGGAATTTGTACGCTGTCACCATGTCTGCATGGGTTTTCCCCAGGGGCTCTCAGTTTCCTCCCACCCTTCAGAATGTACCAGGTCAATTGGGTGTAATTGGGTAGCATGGGTTCATGACCTGAAAGGACCCGTTACCTTGCTGTATGTCTGAAAATATTTAAAAGAGCACAGAAGACTGCAGCAGGTAGCAAACTCAGCCAGATCCAACAAAGGTTCCAACCTCCCATTCATCAAAGACATCTATGTGAGATTCTGCCTCAAGAAGGCAGCTTATATTATTGAGGACCCCATTGCCTGGTTGCAACCTCTTCTTGCTGCTTCCTTCAGGGACAAGATGCAGAAGTCCAGCTTCTGTAGAACAGATTCTTTTGGAGACTTCCCTTACTAACTTGATGGATAAACTACTCCGATACCACAGAGAGCTTGTCTGCACTATCTGTCTACAGATACTACAGAGAGCTTGTCTGCACTATCTGTCTACAGATACTACAGAGAGCCTGTCTGCACTATCTGTCTACAGATACTACAGGCAGCTTGTCTGCACTATCTGTCTACAGATACTACAGAGAGCTTGTCTGCACTATCTGTCTACAGATACTACAGGGAGCTTGTCTGCACTATCTGTCTACAGATACTACAGAGAGCTTGTCTGCACTATCTGTCTACAGATACTACAGGGAGCTTGTCTGCACTATCTGTCTACAGATACTACAGAGAGCCTGTCTGCACTATCTGTCTACAGATACTACAGGGAGCTTGTCTGCACTATCTGTCTACAGATACTACAGGGAGCTTGTCTGCACTATCTGTCTACAGATACTACAGAGAGCCTGTCTGCACTATCTGTCCACAGATACTACAGGGAGCTTGTCTGCACTATCTGTCTACAGATACTACAGGGAGCTTGTCTGCACTATCTGTCTACAGATACTACAGGGAGCTTGTCTGCACTATCTGTCTACAGATACTACAGAGAGCCTGTCTGCACTATCTGTCTACAGATACTACAGAGAGCCTGTCTGCACTATCTGTCTACAGATACTACAGGGAGCTTGTCTGCACTATCTGTCTACAGATACTACAGGGAGCTTGTCTGCACTATCTGTCTACAGATACTACAGGGAGCTTGTCTGCACTATCTGTCTACAGATACTACAGGGAGCTTGTCTGCACTATCTGTCTACAGATACTACAGGGAGCTTGTCTGCACTATCTGTCTACAGATACTACAGGGAGCTTGTCTGCACTATCTGTCTACAGATACTACAGGGAGCTTGTCTGCACTATCTGTCTACAGATACTACAGAGAGCCTGTCTGCACTATCTGTCTACAGATACTACAGAGAGCCTGTCTGCACTATCTGTCTACAGATACTACAGGGAGCTTGTCTGCACTATCTGTCTACAGATACTACAGGGAGCTTGTCTGCACTATCTGTCTACAGATACTACAGGGAGCTTGTCTGCACTATCTGTCTACAGATACTACAGGGAGCTTGTCTGCACTATCTGTCTACAGATACTACAGGGAGCTTGTCTGCACTATCTGTCTACAGATACTACAGGGAGCTTGTCTGCACTATCTGTCTACAGATACTACAGGGAGCTTGTCTGCACTATCTGTCTACAGATACTACAGAGAGCCTGTCTGCACTATCTGTCTACAGATACTACAGAGAGCTTGTCTGCACTACTACAGAGAGCTTGTCTGCACTATCTGTCTACAGATACTACAAGGAGCTTGTCTGCACTATCTGTCTACAGATACTACAGGGAGCTTGTCTGCACTATCTGTCTACAGGTACTACAGAGAGCTTGTCTGCACTATCTGTCTACAGATACTACAGGGAGCTTGTCTGCACTATCTGTCTACAGATACTACAGGGAGCTTGTCTGCACTATCTGTCTACAGATACTACAGGGAGCATGTCTGCACTATCTGTCTACAGATACTACAGGGAGCTTGTCTGCACTATCTGTCTACAGATACTACAGGGAGCTTGTCTGCACTATCTGTCTACAGATACTACAGGGAGCTTGTCTGCACTATCTGTCTACAGGTACTACAGGGAGCTTGTCTGCACTATCTGTCTACAGATACTACAGGGAGCTTGTCTGCACTATCTGTCTACAGATACTACAGGGAGCTTGTCTGCACTATCTGTCTACAGATACTACAGGGAGCTTGTCTGCACTATCTGTCTACAGATACTACAGGGAGCTTGTCTGCACTATCTGTCTACAGATACTACAGGGAGCTTGTCTGCACTATCTGTCTACAGATACTACAGGGAGCTTGTCTGCACTATCTGTCTACAGATACTACAGGGAGCTTGTCTGCACTATCTGTCTACAGATACTACAGGGAGCTTGTCTGCACTATCTGTCTACAGATACTACAGAGAGCCTGTCTGCACTATCTGTCTACAGATACTACAGAGAGCTTGTCTGCACTACTACAGAGAGCTTGTCTGCACTACTACAGAGAGCTTGTCTGCACTATCTGTCTACAGATACTACAGGGAGCTTGTCTGCACTATCTGTCTACAGATACTACAGGGAGCTTGTCTGCACTATCTGTCTACAGATACTACAGGGAGCTTGTCTGCACTATCTGTCTACAGATACTACAGGGAGCTTGTCTGCACTATCTGTCTACAGATACTACAGAGAGCTTGTCTGCACTACTACAGGGAGCTTGTCTGCACTATCTGTCTACAGATACTACAGGGAGCTTGTCTGCACTATCTGTCTACAGATACTACAGAGAGCTTGTCTGCACTACTACAGAGAGCTTGTCTGCACTATCTGTCTACAGATACTACAGGGAGCTTGTCTGCACTATCTGTCTACAGATACTACAGGGAGCTTGTCTGCACTATCTGTCTACAGGTACTACAGAGAGCTTGTCTGCACTATCGAAACACCAGATTTTTTTATTGCACCGCTGTAATCGTTAACATTTATCTTTTAATATATATCTTTTATATATATATTATCTCTTTCCATATGGTCATTTTTGGAACAATTTTTTTCACAAAGTGCCTGTTTGCCTGCAGCAAATAAGAATTGTAGACATATATACATTGTTCTTATGTGTATCTCAATAAAAATAATCACGATGATTTCAGAGTATGGCCCTTTGGTCAAGGCAGAAATCTTCTTCTGATTTGTCATAAATCCTATCTAGAGGACACAATATGGTTTTGATTTCAGATTTCAGATTTATTGACAGAGGACATACATGACATCACATACAACCCTGAGGTTCTTTTTTTTTTGCTGGCCTTGCAAAAGAAAAACTGTACACAATGTTCACATGTAAACAGATAAAGAAATGTAAGCAAATGGACTGTGCAATAAAGAGAACAAAAAATATAAAGTGCCAAAGTAAGAGTCCTTAAATGAGTCTAATGATGGGGGGGTCAAATACCTCAGGTTCTGGCACAAATTCCTGCATAAAACCTATCAGCATTGGATATGGAATGGAAAGTGAGCACCTTTCGTTCACGGTTGACCACAAAATCTGGGCCTTTACCTTTCCTTTAATTTAATTTCGACATACAGCCAGAAACAGGCCATTTTTACCCACAAGTCTGTAAATCAAAAATTATTTAACCAGCAATAGCCACAGTTCTGTTATAAAGTTTTTACACATGGCGTTCATTACACAACAATAACATAAACAAATTTAGAAATAATTTCTTACATCCTCTCAGGTTAAAAACAAAATAGAAATTCTGGTGCAAAAACATGCAAGATCACACTCACACGTGTTTAAGAGTGGATTGACAGCAGACAGAGAAAAATAAACGAGAGCAAATGAGACAAAGCACTCAGGTAAACAGGACAAGAATCCAGCTCTGTATTACAGATGGATATGAATGAAAGAAAAGGATTAGAGTTCTTTGTTAACTGAAGAGTAAACCTAAGTGATGGCATGCTTGGTACTTGCGAGAAGCAAATGATCAAAGCAACATTTAACACTTCACAAATACTCTAATCTTCATGTTTACATAAAAGTGTCAGCACTTGCCTTACATCACACAGTTTGGAGTTCTAACAGCTTGAAGATTAATTACCTCCAAAATTTCAGATTACCAAGATGCCATAGGTGAATAATGGTTCCAAAATATTTTTGGATGCAGTTTTCACAAGGTATTGCCATTGCAGTTTATTTTTATTTGGACTCTAAAATATTCCATGCATCTCCTGCCATTACAGGAGGTTGTATATTAAAAGCGCTGAACGCTTCAATACACTTTGTCAGCATGTATCAAAATAAGGCAATCACGTCATTTTAACAATTGATGTTGATTTTATGTTCCACCAAAATTCAACCTAAGTATTTCACTTTACAATACTACTGTTGACATAGCATGGAAGTTACATTCCTTTTGTGCAATGGTTCTTTTCCACCAAACTCTACAATGTTCCCTTGAAATGCTTGAGTAGGCACAACTCAAGATTTTTATGAAATCTAAAAAGCAATTATATCTGTGCACCTGAATTCTCCATCATTAATGTTTACAAATTCATATTTCAAAACAAAAGGCTTGTGAACGGCCTTGCCTCGACTCCAACCACTGTTAGTGGCAACAATGACAGTAAATGGACTTACTGGCAGAAGGCGATGTAGAGGAGGAGGAAAAAGTTGGAATGTAGAGCACTAAAACAACCACACAAACATTTTAGAGGTTCAATCTGAAAAACTGTATCTGCATTGAAACAAAGTTCAGTTTAATAATTAGATTAATATTTGGAAATACTTAATGGAAAGAGCATTACAAAACTGTTGTGTTAAATATAACATGAGAACAATAGTCACCTGAAGGAAATTAAGTATATGTCAAACTCTAGGGACGGCAGAGTTGGTGTAGTGATTAGCGCGATCGGGAGCAGACTGGAGTTTGAATCCCGGTCTGTCTGTCAGGCGTTTGTACGTTCTCCCCATAGCTGCATGGGTTTTCTCCAGGGGATCTGGTTTCCTCCCACTGTTCAAAACGCACTGGGGTTTTAGGTTAATGGGGTGGAAATTGGGCAACATGGACCGAAATGGCTTATTACCATGCTGCATGTCCAAACTTAAATTTAAAATTTAAATTAAAAAATATTACGTTTAAAGAAATTAATGCTGGTGTATAGTCAATAAAATTAATGATGGTTCAGACCAAACAAGAGCACTTGTTCATACCAGCCAAAAGCTATCTGAATTCTCCCTACATGCTCCACTTCTTACCCTATATTATCTCTGAATAAGAATTATATGCCAAAACAATGGGAGGTTGATTATTTGAGAAAATACACTTTGAATTACAGTTTCTTGCCTATTATAATCAAAATCAGAATTTATTGTCACGAACAAGTCACAAAATACATTGTTTTGTGGCAGCGTCACAGTGCAAGCAGATATATAAACCACCTTACAAAAAAATAAAATAGTGCATGAAACATCAAAGTAAGGTAGTGTCTTTGGTTGAATGATCACTGTTCAGGAATCTGGTGGCAATGGGGAAGAAGCTGTCCTTTGCCACTGAGTGCTCATCTTTGGGCTCTGTTACCTTTTTCCTGATGGTAGCAGAGTGAAGAGGGCATGGCCTGAGTGATGGGGGTTGTTGAGGATGCTTTCTTAAGAAACCATGTCTTGTAGTTGTCCTCATTGGAGTGTTCTAGTGCCCATGATATCACTGGCCGAGTTCACAACCATCTGGAGTTTTTCTTGTCCTGTGCTTTGGCACCTCCTTACCAGGCAGTGATGCAGCCAGCCAGAATGCTTTCCATGGTACCCCTGTAGAAGCTTTCGAGAGTCTTTGGTGACATACTGAATCTCCTCAAACACATTGCAAAGTATAGCTGCAGGTGAGCCTTTTTCGTGATTGCATCGACATGGAGGCTCCAGGATAGATTCTTGGAGATGTTGACACTCAGGAATTTGAAGTTCTTGGCCCTCTTCGCAGCTGAGTCCTCATTGAGGACTGGTTCGTGTTCTCCTGACTTCCTGCAGAAGTCCACAATCATCTCCTTGGTTTTGCTAATGTTAAGTGCAAGGTTTTTCGTGTGACACCATTCAAAACGCTGATCTATCTCTGAAGTGCCAGTTGATGAAGTAGACAAAGACGATGTGGTCAAACAATAATCATGGCTTTTATTAGCAGAAACTCATGGTACAATAATGAAAGACAATAGATGCATTTACAGTTATATCCAAGGGGAGTGTCCTTAACAGTAGAGATAATGCACAGCCAATGTTAGTACAACAAGGCTCGCCAGAGGGGAGAATTCACCACAATCTCCCTCCTGCACGCTTCCTCATTGCCGTTTATAATTCTGCTGACAACCGTGGTGTCATCAGCAAATTTATAAATAGCATTGGAATTGTGCCTGGCCACACAGTCATGGGTGTATAGTGAGTAGAGAGTGGGCTAGGCACACATCCTTGAGGTGCACCTATGTTGATAGTCAGTGAGGAGGAGACTTTGTTGCCAATTTATATTGACTGTGGTCTTTCAATGAGGAAGTCAAGGATTTAGTTGCAAAGGCCCAGGGTTTGGAGTCTCTTGACCAGCACTGAAGGCTGAGCTGTAGTCTATGAAGAGCAGCTTCATGTATAAGTTGCTATTTTCGAGGTTATCCAGAACTGAGTGGAGAGCCAGTGATATTACATCTGCTGTGGAGCAATTATGGCAATAGGCGGATTGCATTGGGCTCAAAGGTTTGCTTAGGTTTGTGTTAATTTTGGCCATGACCAACCTCTCAAAGTATTTTGTCACAGTGGATGTTAGTCCTACTGGGCGATAGTCACTGAGACAGCTCACACTGCTTTCTTGGGCACCAGAATGAAGCAGGTGGGAGCCTCTGACTGCAGCAATGAGAGGTTGAAAATGTCCATGAACACTAACTAATTGGTTGGCACAGATTTTCAGTACCCTATCAGGCACATGGAAAATCAAATAAATGCATGAACTGGAAATAATGCATCTCAAATAGTCTAAATGTTTTTGGTTCAGATGCATTGCTATCTACATTCTTAACAGTTTCACTTTGATACAAAGTTTAAGTCATTTAATTTTGATATGTAGTATTTTCCTACAAATCTGATGGCATCAAATAAAGTATTTTTGATCTTGTGTTGATTCCTCATTTTTATGTTGCATCTTTGGACATAGGAAGTTATCTGGCCTAATAAGTGCATGCCTGTCCTCAGAGGATTCACATCAGTTTCAGCCTGCTCCTGTTTATGCTACTGTCAGATCCAGCTCCAACAGTTTCACCATTTACAGATGACACAGCAGTAGTTGGCCTTACCAATAACAACAATGGGTGGATGGAAAAATCTCATGAAATTGTGCAAGGGGTACAGCCTGATTCTCAACATGGACAAGACAAAGGAGATGATCATGGACTTCAGGAGAACCAGGAATGACCACCTCTACTACACATCAACAAATCTGTCATAGAGAGAGTGGAGAGCCCCAAGTTCCTTGGAGTTCACTTAACTAGTGACCTATCATGGACACTCAATGAGTCTTCACTTGTCAGGAAGGCACAACAGTGACAGTATTTCCTGAGAAGACTAAAACGGGCAAGGATACCAGCCAGCATTACATCAACCTTCTGTAGGATCACTATCAAGTGTGTCCTGGCCGGCTCAAACACAGTGTGGTATGGTTGCTGAAGAGAAATGGATCGGAGGATCATAGAGGGTCAGAGAGGATCAATGGAGTCTCTCCCCTCCCCACCCCCCATCATCGACGTGATCTATGGAATAATTGTCTGAAGAAGATGCGCAGAATAATTGAGGACCCCTTCCACCCTGCACACAGCATCTTTCAGCTGCTCCCATTGGGAAAGAGATACAGGAGTATCAGAGCCAGAACCACCAGGCTGAGGATCAGCTTCTTCCCATGGGCAGTAAGAATGCTGAATGATCAAAGGAACTGATCACAGAAAGCATTCAAGGCTCTCATATTCAGGAAACAATATTTATTGATTTATTTATATAGATCAGTGGTTTTCAAACTTTTTCTTTCCACTGACATACCATCTTAAGTGATTCCTATGCCATAGGTGCTCTGTGATTAGTAAGGGATTACTTAAGGTGGGTCATAAGCAGGATAAAAAGATATAGAACCATTGCTCTAGACCCAATTGTTACAGAAATATTTGATTGAGAAAAATTGCCATTGGCACATTTCCTTTGGAGTTATGAAATCATGTACATAATGAGTCAATACACTGTGTATATTTTAATGATGAATATTTGTATATACTGTTATTGACATGGTTCATGGTGAAGTGTTAAATAAAAAAATATTTAAAAATTAGGTACGATTAAAACTGTGGTGTTCAAACTTTTTCATTCCAATGTGCAGGAGGTATGGCATTGCAGAGAAAGAGTTCAGTTAAAACAGTATAAGAGCAACATCATTTTACTCAATAGCAGTATGGAAGAAATTGCCCTTGAATCATTGTTGCAAGTTTTCAAAATTATATCTTCTGTCCAATGGGAGGGAGGAGAAGATAGTGTGATTGGGGCAGGATGGGTCTTTTAATGTGTTGGCTGGTGTCCTGACATAGTAGGAAGTGTAGACAGAGTCAATGAAGGACATGCTGCTTTGTCTGATGGCTTGAGCTGGATTGGAAACTCTGCAATTTCTTGTGTTCTTAGAGTAGTTCCCGTCCCAAACTGTGATGCATCCGGACAGGATATTTTCTAAGGTGCATCTAGAAAAGTTGGTAAGAAACATTGTGGATGTGTCAAGTTTCTTTAAGCTTCTAAGAAAGCTGAAGCTCTGGTGCATTTTCTTGGTCCAGGACAGATTGTAGAAGACATCAAGCTCTCCACCCTTGCCATCTCACAACGATTGATACAGACTAGGGCAGGGCCATTCAGTTTCCTGAAAGTCGATGGCCAGGTCCTTCATTTTGTTGACGTTGAGGGAGAAGTTGTTGCATGATGCCATGCCATGAGACTCTGCTTCTTTCCTGTACTCTTCCAGCCTACAGCAGTGGAGTCATTTTCATCTTGTAAGTGGAGTTAGAGCAGAATCTGGGCAGACATGCTGCATAGTAAGGGAATGTGTATGTAACAGGAGAGCACTGGTGTTGAGGATTGTTCTAATGTCATAGTAAGTGGTATAAAAAATAATTTAGGGAGGGAAGCACAGAGAAGGAGAATTATTACTGTTGGAAAATGGAAAGGAAGATCCACTGATCAGGAGGCCTCAAATGGAAAAGCAAAATGATCTTGGAAGACAGCAAAGCCATATTAGGCTCTTGAATTGCAAAGATGCAAATCTGGAGCAGAGGAAAATGATTTACAAGTAGAAAATGATGAAATTCGGTCCCTGAGACAATCCTCACTGATTCCATTCAACAGGAGGATGAGGATCCAGTTGCCAAGGAGGGTGCTGAGCCGAGGTCTTGGAATTTATTGATGAGTTTGTTTGGAACCATGATGTTGAAGTCAGATTTAGGGTCGATAAATAGGAAACGGTAATTGATCCACGCTGAGCGTAGGATTATTGAAGGAATACAGAATTATTGGATGTACATTATGATTGCTGGCCTTTTATTTCACCATGGCAAAATAATGATCAGTGAACATTGGCCTTACTATTTTAATTTGTTTCAGATTTTGAGTATGTGATGCAGTTTAAGTTAATGCTGATTCTCCTGCAGATTGCCTGTCATTTCCAGAGCATCACTTGTTTTATTTACATCATAATCTTTAGTTGACTCTCTCCTTTGCTGAATGGAGCTGATATCTCAGAAACACACTTTCACCATGAACAATGCTATCAACACACCCTGTTCCGTATGCTCTCACCTTTGCTAGTTTTACAAATAAAAATTTTCTGCCCAGATTTAGTACCATTCTTTCCTTAAGAATGATGCATGCAGATCATGTCATCTGCTGTTTCTTTGCCGTTTGTTGAATATTTTGTGAAGCTGTTGCCTCAATGCTACAGTAACTCAATCGTGATCTACAATGCCGTCTATGCACATTTTCTGTCTGACCAGAGAAAGTCTGTGCATGTATTCTGTGTGATTACATTAAAGTGTGGTAATGTTTTATTTCTCACTGCAGAAATATTTGTAGATGTTTTGTGTGTAACTACAGAGATATCTTTTGATATTTGCAAATGACACAACTTTGTTGGCCTCACCAGCAACAAAGATAAGTTGAAATACAAAGAGGTGGAAAATCTTATGAAACTGTGCAAGGATATCAGCTCTCATCTCAATATGGACAAGAGAAAGGAGATTATTGTGGACTTCAGGAGGTCCAGGGATGACTACCCTCCATTACAGATTAATAGCTCAGGAGTGGAGAGAGTGGAGATCACCAAGTTCCTTGGAGTGAACTTAAGAAGTGGACCCATACCTCCTCACTTATCAGGAAGGTGTAGCAATGCCTGCACTTCCATAGAAGATCGAAGCAGGTAAGGCTTCCGACCACCATCCTGTCAACTTTCAAGAAAGTCTTGAGCGGTTGCATCACAGTTTAGTACAGTTGCTGTAGAGAATAGATCAGAGGTCAATCCACAGGACCATTTAAAGTTGCAGAGAGGAACATTGGGGTCTCTCTTACCCCCCCCCCCTCGCCCATTGATGTGATTTATTGGGATTATTGATCAAAGAGGGCATGAAAAATAATGGAGGACTCCTACCACACCGTACACACAACTTCCAGTTACTCCCTTCATGAAAAAGATGCAGAAGTATCTGAGTTAGAACCATCAAACTGAGGAATTCTTCTTCCAATCAGCAGTGAGACTGGTAAATGACTGGTAAAACTACTCTCCGTGACTCTACTATTTATTAATAATATTTATTTTAATATTTGTGTATACGTACTGTTCATATGTATCATTTGTCTGTCTGTGTGTTATGTCTGTATGCATATTTTTCAGTGTCTGCACTGTGGACCAAAGAACATGACTTCATCGGAATGTATTGGTACAGTGGATGAAAAATAAACTAGGACTTGAGCTACTGTGTATCCACAGAAATATCTGTGCATGTTTTATGCTTGATACAGAACACTTTGCACATTTTTCGGTGTAACTAGAGAAAAGTCCATAGATGTTTTCTCTGTGACTACCAGAACTGTTTTCTCTGAGTGCCTACAAGGGTTTCCCCTAAATGTTCTGGTTTACTCCGACAGCCAAAAAAAATGCTGCTTGGCCGGTTCATCATTGATTATGTGCCAGTGTGTTGGGACCAGGGAGAGTTGATAGGATCGTGAGGAGAATAAAACAGGTTCTTGTAGCTTAAGTGTAAATGGGTGCTTGATATTTGAGATGGACTCTATGGTGTGCTTCTCTCTGACTGTGCTAATTCTTTTGTTTTTGAAGACTTTATTTAAAATTTTATAACATGAATATAATAGAGAATTACATTTAAAGAAAAATAAAAAAAAATTAAAATGATATGATTACAATATTACATCAGAAAACTACACAAAATAACCCCCCCCCCCGTTAATTGTAACACAATATTAGTAATCTAACTTAAAATTAGTCCAGCCCTCCCCCCCCCAAATAAAGAGTGAAGAGTTAATAAAATTAACAATATTATATATGGAAAAAAAATACCCACTTACAAAAAAAGAGATAAAACTTAACCTAAAAAAAATTCTAACAACAAAAAAATTTTTTATCAATACTAAAATATCACGCTTAAACATATATTTAAATCAAACTTAAATGCATATAATTAGCAAACGGAGTCCACTTTAACTTATAAAAAGACATCTTATCCTGAATTGAAAAAGATATCCTTTCCATAGTCAAACAAAATTTCATTTCCAAATACCACTTATCTAAAGTTAATATATTTTTATCTTTCCAAGTAAGTGCTATACTTTTCTTAGCCACGACTAAAGCTAAATAGATAAAGGAAATCTGATAATCCTCTAAACCTAAATCAATTAATGATTGCATGTTCCCTAATAAAAATATATCGGGATCTAATACAAGATGGATATTATATAAACTGTTAAAAATAGATTGAATACCTTTCCAAAACTGTTGCAATCGATCACAAAGTCAAACAGTATGCAAAAAGGTATTGGCCGTCTGATCACATCGAAAACAAGAATCCAACTTACTAAGAGCAAATTTTTTAAATTTCTCTGGCGTTAAATATAGCTGATGAATAAAATTATAATTAATCATCGCTAGTCTAGCATTAATTAATTTCTGAATACTATTCTGACAAATTTCCATCCAAGCTTCTTCAGCTATTTTATGTCCTAAATCTTTTTTCCATTACAACTTATCTTTATCCCAGTCTTTTTTACTATAAATTTCTTGTAAAATACAATACAAATCAGATATATATCCCTTTTTTGGTATTGAAAGTACATATTCTTCAAAACTAGATTCAGGTAATAAAATCATATGTCGACCACACTTAAAGTTTTTTTAAGGACTTATATAAAGCTATTAGAGAATTCTTATGGAAGGGAAAATTTCCGAGAGTAGCAATGAGAAAATTGATGTGGGATTTTCAATTTGGAGGTTTAAGATTACCGAATTTTCAGCATTATTACGAAGCAGCTCAATTTAAATTTCTTAGTGCATTAATGAATATGGATGACCCACCTAGTTGGTAAAGATAGAAATGGCGGTTATTTTAGAAAAATTTCCTCATGAGTTTTTGTTTCGATGGAATAAAAATTTACTATGAAGTTACGATGTGCCAATATTGAAACATTTATTGAATTTATGGACAAGTAAACTTAAAAAATTGGGACTTAAAATATATATTCTGGAAGATTGCCATTATATAATAATCAATTTGTTCCTTTTATGGTCTCCAATGCCACTTATGGGAAAAGAAGGGAATAAAAAAATTATCTGATTGTTTTTCTGAGGGTTGTTTTTGTTCCTTTGACGAATTACAAACGAAATATGGTATTAGTGGAAATTCTATATTTGTATATTATCAATTAAGATCTTTTGTTGACTGTGCTAATTCTGTCTCATCTTTGTGCCCAAATTTCAATTGCTTTCTATTTAGGAACCATTTTGCTCCGCTCCAGAGAGTTGCAACTTCCCTATTCAAGAACCTAATCCAGTTTTGCGGCCTTCCAAGATCAGTTTGTTTTTCCATTTGAGACCTCCAGCTCAGCACATCCTCCTTTCCATCTTCCAACAGTGATAATTCTCCTTCTTTGTCCTTCTCTCCCTAAATCACATTTTCTATGGCAGTAAAACACTCTTTATAACTTACCTCTTTAATCAAGATGTTAGTCAGTATCTCTTTCGTGACTTTGCATTAAATTCTGATTGAAAACTCTCTTTTAAGGAAGCTCCATCAAAAGTGTTGCATGAAACCAACATTTTGCAAATCGCCATGAACTGAACTGATTTACAAGCTGATAGAAACTCAAAAAGAGAAGGCTGCAGAGAAGAGTAAAATTAATATCTTAATTGTATTTTAAATATCCATTCAAAATAATGTAAATATGCAATGGCTAAAAATAGTCATAAAATGTATTATTTATTGCATTCATCATCAGAGGTGGTGTCTTTCGAAGACATAACTTTTTGGAATTAAAAAGAGAGCTTTGGACAGAATAGTGCTAATTTGCCAGATTTGTTGACAACTTGATTTTACAGTTCTATTCTCATTTCTATGCAGTGTCTGGATTAGCAATGACAACATTCTTTTCAAACTTCTGAATAATCCTACAGTCAGTTGAAGACAAGTTGGGTTATTATTTGCTTTTTTTTTATTGACAGGATGCAAATTTCTTTGTTTCCTCTTGATTTAGAGAAAAAAAATGACATTCATTTACTGAACAAGGAAGCTGATTGTTTTGCAAAATGTTCACACAGTTCTGTAGAAACAGCAGTCTGAATCCATCCATATGTGATCTCAAAGTCTAGCTTGACATGCCTGTCTCACCAGGTCAGACTGAGGCCTGACTCAAGTGATAGACCAGGTGGAAGCTAAACCAAGCAAAGTTTCATCTTTCTATCCTGCCTCAAGTGAATTTTACTGAGGAATTGTGATACCTGATCAAAGAACAAAACACATTTTTACTCCTCGAGTTGTTCCCACCACTTTGGAGTGTGGAATGCAACTCAGGCCGAGAGCAACTCACTTAATACTCCTGGCGTGGTAATGAAATCTTGCTGTAGTTCAAAAAAAACTTAGTTTTCCTGTCACTTAGCAGTTTTTCCCTAAAGGCGTAGAAGATACTCAAATCTGTTCGTGATGATGTGGAAACAGTTCAATTGATTGTTTTGAGCTTCCTTCAAACTGTTTATTCTTTATGTCGTGGGCCAACTGCCGTGAGCAAAAAGCAATAGCAACAAAAGTGGAACAGAAGAGAGAAGGAGGTTGGGATGGGGAGGAAGGCAGGTGCATGACACATAACTTTTATTTTTTTTGCTACCCTCACAGCAGATGAAACCCCTGTTGGCCCTTGCCATTACGATGAGATGCCATCCCACAATCCCCATAGATCAGGGGTGGCCAACCTTTTAATTAAAATTTTTAATTTAGATATACAGCACAGTTACAGGCCATTTCGGCCTATGTGTCCATGGCACCCATTTAACCTACAATCCTGGTACGTGTGATCATTCTTTCTCGGTGAAATCCTTTTTTCTCAACAGAAGTTTAGTAAAGCTTTTTTACAATCCATTATGTGGCCTGAAATGGCCTGTTACCGTGCTGTATGTCTAAATTAAAGATTAAAAATTAAAAGGTTGGCCACCCCTGCCATAGATCAATATCTTTCAAAGTCAGACACTAAAATTCAATAGCAATGGATTTTGATCTTTTTAACGTTTCTAGTAATTTGGCAAGAATTTATTTCCTGCAATTTTTCCCAACATTTCTCTAACAAATATAACACCCCAGTGAGAAATCATACCGTGCATTCAAAGCGAGCCACAAAATCTAGCACCCAAAAGGAGAGGCCAGATCCAACACTCTATCTGTTTTGTGTACATGTGTGCACACACATGCATGCTCAAATGTGCACAGATACTCACCCAGGCACGCACATGTGTGCATTCAAACCTTCAGTGAGGACCATGGGTTAAAACTAGGCAACAGAAGCTCTGGAAAGATGGCTCCTCCTTTAGACACCAAGGGTCATTTTAAATGTCTCTAGCTCCTCCTACACCACAGACTAGGGATGAAATGTGGATCTTTTCTGGGCCTTTTAATTTTAATTTAATTTACCAATTTAATTCAAAGTTTTGAATTATAAAAACAATCAAATAAATTGGCAAATGAATCTGCACTGTCTAAATTTTTTTTAAATTAATGCTTTTAATGTAATTCTCATTAAAATACCCTACCAACATATATGTCGGCATATAAGAGGGGATTTGAACTTTAAAAATGTGAACCCAAAACCGGGGATTGTATTTTATGCCAAATATAAAATCCGCGCCTTAACAGTGAAGTGTCAACACTTCCCCGCGCCGTTTAAAATCTGAACCTTAACAGCAAAGTCTCAGTGCTCACCCACAGGGTCGATCTACCCAGTCCAATTGCCGTTGGCTCTGTACAGGCTTTAAATGGCCTATTAAAGGAGCTGACAGTGGTTCATTTTTAAATATGCTTATAAAATGTAAACTGTTGCTGGATAATTTGCTTTTAAAATATTGTGAATTAGTATATTAAAAGTGCTTAGCAGCACCATTGGTCTGTGGTAAATGCTAGACTTGGGGTAATCTTATACAGGAAGTATTTTTTAGGTGGAAATTCAGGGAGTCGTCTTATACAGACTCAATTTATACACTGGCATATATGGTAAATTTGAATGCTTTTAAATGTTAAATAAGTAGTCAATACACATCGACCAAAATAGAAAAAAAAACAAAGTTGTCACATTTATCTTCCTGTTTTAAAAGTTAACACAAATTACCACAATCCCAGCTGTCTGACTTACTTAGGACATTTCAGTTTATAGGTGGTTATTCTCTGGATTAAGAATTGGGCAGAATTAAAAAAAAACCTGAAATATCCTTAGTTTTTAAACTGTTCAATAATTTGAGTGTTCTGTTGCATTAATGCTGATGGGTTTATATCTCTCTTCCCTCATTTATGAGTCATTTGACCCCTGACAGGGTGCTTCAGGAGCAGATCAATCTGTTTTTAAGACTTCACCATCAAACTTCACAGCAGAACTAGCTGGGGAGATGGCTACAGAAGAGATGGTATGTGCTTCAGGGCATCTGTGCACAGCAGCTAAAGATCTCTTATGTGATAAGAGTTGCACAAGCTAATACCTTGTTTATTATGAGTAGTCTGATCATTCTTTCCCGGTGAAATCCTTTTCTCTCAACAGAAGTTTAGTAAAGCTTTTTTACAATCCATTATGAGTCCTGCATTGTCCTTTCTTCTCTTTGTTTTCTCATTTAACATCAAATCCACAGCCTTTACAGTCTCAGGTGATTTTCCTTTTTCCAATTAGATATTTCTTCAGATTGAGGATAACTGACTTTGCCACAACTGAAATCACTGGCTGATGGAAGAGGCATTTACTTGACAATTAATGCAAACACAAAGTTGAGATATCAACTTATGTTATAGGCAGAGGATTCCAATATATGCCTGTCAACCATTTTGCCCATTTAATTTTAATGGGGTACACTGGTACAAGCATAAACTCCCAAATGAGTAGATTAAGAAATTTTAGCCTGTTGGTTGATATTGTTAGTAGCCCATCAGAAAACTTTCCATTTTTATTTCCAAGTAAAAATCTACCATATATACTTAATTGTCAATACCATGTAATAGTCGACCCGCACCTTTTTTGGCCCAAAATTTGGGTGTATTTGTATGACCTGTGTAAAAGTTGACCCCTCTATCTTTGGCAACCAATCCGAGCTCCCGACTACTTGGCTGTGGACCCTTGCCATGGCCGCCCAGCCATCTGAACCACTGACTGCAGATCCTTGCACCAGAAGCCCGCCGATCCAAATTCCTGAAGCTACGGCCACCCACCCATCTGAGCTCCCAGTGCCCTGACCATGGACTTACCACCCAGTCAGGGCCATACGAATTCCCCATGCCTTGAACAAAGCAGGTACTTACTCAGGTCAAATACTTGACACATGTAAAAGTCAATTTCCCCCGCCCCTACCTTTTTTGGCCTGAAAAAGTGGTCCAAAAATTTTGATGATTACAGGAGTTTGTAGGTACTCTCTTTCAAAATTGTTCTCTGCTGAATAGGGCAGCTTGTTGTAAGGGTCATTTTAATAGGATGGATTTAAATATGTTTACAAAGTATGAAACGTGAAAGTGGATCCAACAACATTTTTCTTCACAGTAATTTTGAAAAAAAAATCACATTACTGTTCTCCCCCTGAATTGATCACAGGAATTTGTAAAATGACTGGCTCATTTGAGGGACAGCAACTGCAGCAGGAGCAGACCAGGGGATAACTGTGGTGGAGATGGTAATAGGAGGTCTTGTTGAGTGCAATCATTGTCCTGACCACCACTTCTTTTGATACACTCCCACCTCTTCATCCCCTCCGCAATATCTTGTGAATTATCAAGAATTTCCTTTAGATATACAATGGAAACATTAGAACCATTGTCTTTGCTCTTCAACACAACTCTCTGCACCATCCACCATCTCCATCACTTGGCCTGACTACTGTGCAAGAAGGAGGTGGATTCTTCATGACTTCCAGATGAACTCTGACTGCTCAAACCTTTCATCACCAAGATCTCCACCTTTGTGGCATAGCCCATATCTGTTAACACAACTTTGCTCAAATTAGCATCGTTCCTCCATTTCCTCTACACTAGGCAATTCCAATGAACTACCTGTACTTCAAGCTCGATGGAATCCTCCAACATCCACCCTCATTGCCCACAGAGCTCACTCAAAGATTTTCACAAGCAATAAACAAATTATTCACTGACTCATGAACTTAATGCTTATTAAGTTGTAGTGCTATTTGGTGTAGTAAACACCTACATGTTAAAATTCAGCTATGCCTGCCTGTTTGTGGGCTTTGTGGAGCAATTCATGCTACAAGCCAACACAAGCAAGGCCTCTCAACTCTTTCTCCACTATATTGATGACAATATCGGAACTGCCTCATGCACCCATGATAAGCTTGTCAACGTCATTGACTTCGCTGCCAACGTCCATCCCAATCTCAAATTCACCTGATCCATTTTTGACAACATTTGCCCCTTTCTTGATCTATCTGTGAGACAAGCTTTCCAGAGACATTTTAAAAACCCACTAAAACTCCCAGAACTACTTCAACTACATTTCTTCACACCCTGTCCCCTGCAAGGATTCTATTCCCTTCTCGCAATTTCTCTGAATCTGCCACATCTGTCCCCAAGATGAGGTCTTCTAGTCCAGATGATCTGTAATGTCCACCTTCTTCCATAAACATGTCTTCCCCTCCACCATCAACTCAGTCCTTACCTGCATCTCCATTTCTTGATTACCTGCCTTGGCCCCCTCTGCCCCAAAACATAACAAATGCAAGATTCCCTATGCCTTTACTTCCACCCTGCCAGCCTCCACATCCAATGCATTATCCTCCAGAATTTCTGCCATCTACAACATGATCCCACCACTGGACACATCTTCCCTTCTCCTCCACTCTCTTCCTCCCATATGGACAGCTCCCTCCATGACACCAATCACACCCCGTGGCATCTTCCCCAGCGGCAGCAGAAAATGCCACCGTTATGCCCACACCACCCTCTCACAACCATTTGGGGCATGAAACAGCCCTTTCAAGTGAAGCAACACTTCACTTGTGCATTCCCAAGAGTAATCTACTGCATCTGGTTCTTTCTTTGAGCCCTTCTCTACATCAGAGACACTGGACACAGACTGAGAGATTGCTTTGCTGAGCACCTTTGTTCTGTCTGCATGAGTGATGGAGACCTCCTAGTGGCCAACCATTTCAATTCTGCATTCCACTCCCATAATCACATGTCTATCCATGGTCTCATGTACTATCCCACCAAGACCACATGTAAATTGGAGGAACAACACTTTATTTTCCATTTGGGCACTCTCCAACCAGATGGCATTAACATCAATTTCTTTGTGTTTCTGCTAACCTACTTTCTATTCTCCCTTTCTTTCCTCTCCCTCTCCACCCCCTCTATTTCCAGAGCCATCCCTCCTCCCTCTGCTTGCTGGTGTACCCTCCCTCCCTTATCCATTTATTACCTCCTGCCTGTGGGTCATTGCTCCTCCCCCCACTTCTCCCCCTTACCATTTTGTTCAGGCACCTACCAACATTTTTCCATACCTTGATGATGGGCTCAAGCCTGAAATATTGGTTATGTATCCTTGCTATATAAAGTACACTGTTTGACCTGCTGATCTCTAGCATTTTGATTTTAACTGATAATTCAACTTCCATGGAATTTAAATTTGGACTCAGATCAGCAGAAAATGCTTTCTCATTGCTTGCTGAGAACTTTGGTATGGCCCCGAATTACAAAGAGAGACACGTGCATGAAAACTAATGATTATCTGTTAAATTGAAAGATCGGAAAAAAATGAACAAATCTGAAAGAAAGTCTTCTCATCTTGACATTTCTTTTATTTTACGATTGCTTCTTGTAAAGATCTTGCAATGTGTCAACATGTCACTGTCAGCTATGGGGCCCTGCTGGCAACACCTTGAGAACTATGTAGAGGTACAGAAAATAAACAGTTCAGGATGTGATTTCAGTGATAAAATACCAGTGTCAGGAGCGCCTCATGGGATCCGTAATTTGGAACTGCCATGTGATAAGGCTTGTCTGTCTTTCTGACGAGCTTGTGTCATTTTTTTTCCCTGTTCTTGGGTTTATCAGGAGTAAAGTTGGTAGGTGAGAAACCAATTAAGCCAATTCTCATCCAGAAATATGCCCTGATATTAAATTAATTCAAAAGCCTGCTTGTTTTGCAAACAAATGAGTCTGGTTATATTATTCAGACTTGAAGGAAGTTTATGGAACTTAACGTATTTAAAAATATCTTAATTTGCCTCACTTTTACATTGTAGTCACATCCTAGTCAGATGGACTTAATGTTGTAAAGAAAAACCATAAAATGGTTTCTGCAAAGATTTATTTTATTGCCAATAGGCTCAGGATGAGTAATTAAAATTATAAGGGAGTGTAGCGGCGGCTACTCTGTTCCTGCAATAACACACGCAACCAGACGGGTTGAGCTCAGTGAGCAGACTAATTTATTGCAGGGTGCTGGGCTGCACTTATACTCCCAGCTCGGACCTGGCTGAGAATGGCGCTGGAGGGCATTGACGTCATCCAGGCATCACGTGATCCCCAAGCGCGGGTTTCTGAGCCCCGAGCTGGAAGGAAGGGAAACCCCCCGACAGCGCCATTTTGATTGGCTGCTCCACCGCGTGGCTAACAAGTGGGGCCGGTTCGCCTGCCTTGTGGTGAGCTGCCACAGAAGAATAATTTTCTTCATTTCATTGTGGTTTGGTTGAAAAATAAGTCTTTATTCTGGACAATCCTTCACTTTTGTCCTCCCTGGACCACTTTTTCCCATCACTAATGTCCCTTTTGGCTATGTAAGCTGTTTTAATATATATTTTTAGGTTAACCATTCATTTTTGCAACTTTATTTTGCAATTGAAATAAAGAGCAGGATATTAGTAGAAATCCCATAATCATTCAATTTCTAATTCTACAGATAGGGTGCAATCTCAACAATCTTTAACAGCATATGTATAATTTGTAATTAAAGCCAAGTATGGGAATGTGAAAGTGCTCCATGATCATAATAATGGAGCAGATTTTGCAGTCACTGGCATCCAACATTCAGCTGATTGACAGCTGTTCACAATGGCATTCCCAGATGTCTTTTAACGTGTTCTGTTGTAGGTCCTAGTAAGAGGAGGAAAAAACCAAACACCCAACCCCAACCAACCAATTTTCCCCTGCAACCGTGTCTGCCTGTCCCGCATCGGACTTGTCAGCCACAAACGAGCCTGCAGCTGACGTTGTCATTTACCCCCTCCATACATCTTCGTCTGCGAAGCCAAGCCAAAGAAGAAGAAGATTGTAGGTCCACATAGTTGATCACTAAAGTCGATGAGTTGATCAAGGATCACTGTGGTAGTTCAACCAGTCATCTTAAAAATTCTTAAACATTTGTTCTTGGTTTGGTTGCACTAAACACATTCTGTAGTAAGCTCTGCTAATTGAATTCTGTCACCAAAATTTGGTTTATTTGAAGTCAATTGAATGAAAAATTTGTGTACAGATATGACTATTATGTACAGTTTTCCGCAACGGTTTGAGAATACCCTTTCTTCCCACATTACAAATGAAGACATATGAAAGAATAGAAAATAAATTAATCAAGATGCAAAAAATAATTAGGATATGTAAATATAATTAGGGATGAAACAACAAACAAAGGTGCTTTTTTTTTAAAGTCAACACTGATTTCTACTTTGGGAACAAGGTACTATTCAGGGTCACAGTTTTTGTCAGTCATTATTGCTTATTCAAGCAATTGAAAGTATTGGTCTTGAATGCTCCATGCTTAAATATTCATCAAACTTAAGGAGGAAACCACTCGCATTCATTTTGTAGACCTGTACATTGGAAAGAACTGAAACAGAATAACCTATGGAGGAATAAGATTTTACTGGAGGCAACCTGCAAATTTCAAGCTTCAATGTTCCTTTATTGTCATATACAAACATAGACAATTTAGTGTGTGACTGGGTGTGGACAAATTCCAGGAGTTGTTATGTGATTCAATGCATTGAAATTGTGAGCACTCCTAAACTATATTATTTATTACATCTGGCTTAGTGTTGCCAAAAATAATTAAAAATATCAAAATAATTAAAATAATTAAGAACAATGATAAACACACAAAATACATTTAAGTGAGAGGAATTAATTAAAATAATATAAAGTAAAACAAAGGAAATAAAACAAGGTATTAACCTTCTCAATCATTGTTGGCAAAAGGTTCACATGTCCAGCATTGGCTTAAAGCCAAAGAGATACAAGCAAAATGCATTGAGCTCTAAACTCAATTCAGTTTAGTGCTTGGTCCAGCAATGGTTAGGGAGGTCAGGTGTTCCACCATGTTACTTCCAGGATGCAATAAGATGAAGTCAATCACTAACACCTCAATCACCAACACTTCTATCAAACAGCAAGAAAAATTGAAATGTTTCAGTCTAAAATCTAACTCACTACACAGACTAACCTGTTTGTCAAAATGACAATATCAGTCCAGTAGGCAGATCATCAAATATGATTTAATGTATAGCTTTCCTTTTATAAGAACAAGAATTATGAGCAGGCGTAGGCTCTCTCGCCTATGAAGATGAAATCATGGAGATAAATTGATCATGACCTGTAAGATCATGACTGATCTCACCATGGACCAAGCTCCACTTACCTGCCCGTTCCATATATTGATCATGACCTGTAAAATCATGACTGATCTCACCATGGACCAAGCTCCATTTACCTGCCTGTTCCATATATTGATCATGACCTGTAAAATCATGACTGATCTCACCATGGACCAAACTCCACTTACCTGCCTGTTCCCCATAAGCTTTAATTCCCCAGTCCTTCAAAAATCTATCTGTCTCTTCAATATATTCAATGAGGCAGCCTCTTCTGCTTCCTTGGACAGAGAATCCATAGATTCACTACTCTCACAGAGAGGCAGTTCCTCCTTATCTCTGGCTTTAATCTATTCCCCTGAATCTTGAGTCTAATCACAAGTTGTCCCAATTCACTCTTATTATAACTATAATCCATAATACTGAAACTATCAAATACAAACTCCAAGTAATAAAATTCTATGACATTTTAATGCTTTGTATGACCATAATCAACAATATGACACTACTCTCTCAGAAATGACAGCTAGTAGAACATAATATGGAAAAAAAGTAGATATTTAAGAGGCTGCAATAGATATATCCAACCTTTGAGAGGTTAATATGCTTACATCCTGACTTCATTCAAAATGGTCAAAGTTGACACAAAGACTTTGATTAGTCATGTAACTTAAGTAAGCCTTTTAATATTACATCTCCACCAATTATGCTGTCCAAGTACACTAATTTTACCTTCAGGACGTTCTGCTTCAGTTTTTGTACCGAGAACAATAGAATACTTTGAGAAGCAGAAGATATGGATACCAAATGAAAGGTTAAGGGATCACTTTACCCATTCATGAGCCTATTACTTGGCACAATCTTACTGTAATAGTTCCAAAACAAAACACTGCTGCCAACAGGCCCATAGCTAGACAGAGAACAGATGATAAGTCGACTCTTCCATTTTCCATATGGAATGATGCCATGGAAAAGATATTACCAGACATGATATTATGAAACAAAGTATATGTCAGCCGTACTCAGGAATACAATGAGTTGCTGTTTATTAAGTGTGTGGTAACTTGACTATAGCAATTAAACCGTGATTTCTGAGTGTACTGGTCATAAAAGTTCATGTTCCTTTTATAGCATAGAAACAGGCCAGTTCAGCCCTACTAGTCCGTGCCGAACAGCTTCTCCTCTTTTAAAATGTGAAAGCCAGAAATAAGAAATAATGCCAACTTAAATCACATGCTGGGAGACTTGTCAATCAGCAAGTCTATTTTTGTCACTCATTCATGAAGGCAATCAGCTTACATTTATATCGTACTTCCCATGTAAGTTAAAATCTCTCAGCATTTAATAAGGTAGAAAGTGCCTATCAAGCAACAAGAAGGGGAGATAATAGGGGAGAGAAGGGAGAAATAAATGGCATGGTTTTGATGCGGGAGGTTTATCAGGAAGGAAAAGGAAAACAGTTAGGGAAAAGAATTCCAGATGAGAGTGTGTAATCACCAGATGATGAGTCTCTGTTTATTTAACTAAGATCCTGCCTCTTGGACACTATGGGGCATAAATATATACACATTCTCTTTGTACTGTTCTGTGTAGATAATGTAACTGATGATTGATGCTTCAAAGTGCAATGATTAGTGATTTGAGCTCAAATGGTGTAAAACACATTTTGTGGCCTTTTGAAAGCTCAGGAGCACAGGATGTTTGTTTTTAATTTTGCCAAAAAATTGATTTTTGTCAAGTATAATTATTTTAAAATACTTCTCGCACTGTACTGCTACTTTCTGAGGATAATTCAGTATCCCTTGAACAGAAATCCATCAATCTGCCTTAAACTAACCTGTCTACCAGCACTGTCAGGAATACAGACAAGTATTCCATCATTAACTCACCAGGAATCAGTTTCTACTCCCCATGAGACATTCATCCCAGGGAGAGCGACTAAATACTCTATCATTAGCTTATTATAGAATTGATGTCCTCAACTCCAAATGTTGTCAAAAAATGTAGACGTACTCTCGATTAGATTTTCAGGATCTAAAATGGTCTACTGGATTATTGGTATTTCCACCAGCTAAACTGAAAGAACAAAGATAAATCTTTCAACATTTATATGAGCATCCATCTTTGATGCTGGTGTTCCTAGTCACAAATTATAGCCATTCAATTAACATTTGAAATGGTGGCAGGATCTAAATGGGAACACCTGCAGTTAAACAACAGCTTTAAATGCAGAAGAGCATCCTGTGGTTTTTAGACTCATAGAATTTTTACAGCACGGAGGGAAACCATTTGACCCATTAAATTTGCGCCAGCTCTTAGTAGGTCAATCCCATCAGCTCCCTTCTCCCATTCATTCCACTATTTTCCCTTACCCAACAAAAATAGACTGATCGGCACTGAGCTGCAAGATGGGTGAGCAAAATATAGTCAAAGATTTGAATTTTCAGGTTAGATCTTAAAACAAACAAAGGAAATGGAGAGGTGGAGGGACTGGAAGAGGAAACTCCAGAGAGTGTTAAAGGAAAATCTGCTAATCATAAGTTCCAAGGGAGGCTTAGGGTCAGGGGGTCAAGGTGACTAAGGGATGAAGGCAAGAATGAGAATTATGAATTGGGAGCTCTGATGGTGAATAAGGAGCAAAATGATGGGTGAGTGGGATGTGGTAAGACATAGATGGTTGTTTTAGTTGAATTGATATTTATGAAGGATAGATAATGAATTGGGTAAGTCTGATAGCATTGAACTTGGTACAATTTATACACACTTCAGATTTATTGTCAGAGTACATACATGATATCACATATAACCCTGAGATTCTTTTATTTTCCTGCAGGCGAGGCAGAATACCACTGAATAGCAGAGCAAAAAAAAAAACGGATTCAACTTTCCACCACACCTGGTAGAAATTTGCCATGGTTTCTGATGCCATACCAAACCTCTACAAATGCCTGAGGAAGTAGAGGCGCTGATGTGCTTTCTTCATGACACCATTTGTAGGTTGCGTCCAAGAAAGATCCTCCGAGATCGTGACTCCCAAGAACTTACATTTTCTCACCCTCTCCACTTCTGATCCCCCAAAGATCATTGGATCATATACCTCAGTAGTTCCGTTATACAATGAAAACATTGAAAATGCATGACGCTGAAGATCATTCTGCCCATTATAAACTGAAACAAAGCCTATCCACCTAATCCAGCATCTGAAGTTGCTTGGAGATGAACAGGATGCCTTAGATGGTGGAATCTGAAGCTGAACACAATTTGCTAGAACAATTCAGTCGGCCGAGCAAAATCAGTAGAGGCTTTTCAGGCTGGATGCCTTTGTCAATACGGTGGTTCTTTGTTTTCCAATGACTACTGCAAACAGTTTTTCTTTTGGAAAAAATTTAAAGCAACACACGTTAGACTATAATTGCCGATATCCTAGTTTAGTTCAATGGGCCACAATTCTCATTCACAGAGTTTGTAATGTTTGCTCAGATTTTTCAATATGCAAAACCATCAACTTTTATATCCTCAAAATCAAATGGAAAAGCTAAGGATCTTTTCAAAGCAATGAAGATTCTTTCCACAAAGCTGAAGGAATGTATTAAAAAAGGCAAAGAACTTCAGATGCTGAAATCTGCAATAAAAACAAAATAGTCAAATACAGAGCAAGTCCAACATACGTGGAGCAACAAACAGAATGAATGCTTTAAGTTGATGACCTTTCTCAGTGGTTGAAGTCAGACTGGGCATTTCCATAAGGTACTGTAATAATAACACATAATGAATGTTGTTTGCTTGTGTATCGCACCAGCACTTAACCAATAACTAATCTTAATGTCCTTGGCTAATTTCAATAAGTTAAAAAAAAATCACACTTCAGATTGTGTTTTATTGTTCAAAAGAAAGAGAAAAACAGTTAAATAAATAATAATTTTTCACAGTTGGCCATAGTTCAAAATATGTGCTGAGTTAATAGTGCACAGATCTTTTGTGGTCCTGAAGTTTTATGGTTAGGCTTGGAGAGGAGAGCCTAAAAGCTTTTGTGAAAAATAATGCTCTTGACACTGATATAGACCATGGGCTCTAATCTTCATCGTATTCCTCCATATGGTTCTGTAGTCACTTACTGATCATTTTGACTTTGGCCAAAGGGAGGAAATGTTGATTCCTGATATGTGATTGCATAAGTTCCTGTCTGTTCCTTGAACTGTAGGATCCCCATTAACTGCTGATCTTTTGAACATATTCCACCCCCTTCCTCCACTGCCCCTAGCCAAGGTTGCTGAGCCACCTTTGTGTTATGGTCTCGACTCTGGCCGCACTCTCTGGACAATCCTTCTCTTCAGATGTATTCAAAACTGGATAAGATTAGAAAGCAAGATGCAAGGTGTGCCTGATGAGTGAGTGCCCAGCTGATATTGGTTTGGCAATAACCCTTTTCCTTTCTGCCTGTAAAATGACTATCCAGAAAGAGTCAACCTTGCAGATGGAGCACACTGACTTCATCCATTGCACAAGCTCCAAAATTCAAAAATTAGCATCTCCAGTTAATGCCAAATCCTGCACTAGTGTTTATCCAGGACACAAGAAAGCAAATAAACAATATTTATTTATTTATGTGTATATATGAATATTTGTCCTGCATATATATTGTTTGCATGTGGGTTATGTCTGGCTGTATGTCTGCATGTTTGGTGCAGAGAACCAGAGAAGACTGCTTCATCGGGTTGCATTTGTATAATCAAATGACAATAAACTTGACTTGCGAAGCATTCTGTTCATTTTAGGATGTACACAGCACAGGTCTGCAGTGGCAAGCGTACTTCCATTAGTTTAACTCACTTAGCTGAACTAAGTGGAGGGCTAGGATCAGAACCTTTCCAAGCAAATCTGCTGCAGTTGCTGAAGTGGGTTTAAATGAATTTGGGAGGGTGAACAGGAAGCAGAATAAAGATTCAAAAGAAGTAAAAGCACTTTGGGATGCAGGGCAAACAAAGGATGGAACTTATCTCAGTTTAATTCTTCTGATGCCAATTTGACACTATTTCTTTTTAACTGCTTTTTTATTATTATTTGTTCACTGCTTTCAAGTAAAAAAACAATACCACCCAGAACTGGAACAAAAAGGATATGATGCCTGTAACTTTTAGAAGACATTTTCTTGAAAACATATTTTCTCCCACTTCTCTGAGCAGACTCATTAGGGAAGGTTATTCTCCAAGTGCCACTCATGCTCTGATACCCTACTCAAGAGTGGACCTCTGTCACCCACAACATTGGATATAATGATCATGACTTTGAGATACTTGATTGTGGATGGCACTTCTTCTAAATTATGGTAAATGAGCATTTTAGCCCTAAAATGTCTTTTTACTCTATTTCTCTCAAAGCCTTTCCTTTATATGTGGAAGCACAAGATCTGCTAATGTTGGAATAATGAGCAAACAGGGTAAAGGGAGAGGTATCAGTAAAAGGTCCCAACCTGAAATACTTTACTGTTACTACTCATGGATGCTGCCTGACCCATTGAGTCTTTCCCACTCATTGCGGCCAGAGTCGAGACCATAACACAAAGGTGGCTCAGCAACCTTGGCTAGGGGCAGTGGAGGAAGGGGGTGGAATATGTTCAAAAGATCAGCAGTTAATGGGGATCTATGTACCTATGTAAAAGAGTCACAGCCTTCAATTGAATTGTTCACAAATTGGATTTCTTGAACACCAGTTTAAGCAAATTATCTAATGCATAGTTTTACCATACTGCTGTTTGCATGCTTTTTAGCGCAACGCAGGTATTGTCATGTCCTGATATGGGAACTGCAGACAATTGCTCAATCATAACTGCAATGAACCCAGTGGATTGAAACTGAGAATCAGTCAATCTTCTAGAACTTGGATGTAACCAATGCAATAGCTCATGCTTTTTAGTGCAACACAGGTATTGTCATATGCTGACATGGGAACTGCAGACAATTGCTCAATCATAACTGCAATTAACCCAGTGGATTGAAACAGAGAATCAGTCAATCTGCTAGAACTTGGATGTAACCAATGCAATAGCTCATGCTTTTTAGTGCAACACAGATATTGTCATATGCTGACATGGGAACTGCAGATAATTGCTCAATCATAACTGCAATTAACCCAGTGGATTGAAACAGAGAATCAGTCAATCTGCTAGAACTTGGATGTAACCAATGCAATAGCTCATGCTTTTTAGTGCAACACAGATATTGTCATATGCTGACATGGGAACTGCAGACAATTGCTCAATCATAACTGCAATGAACCCAGTGGATTGAAACAGAGAATCAGTCAATCTTCTAGAACTTGGATGTAACCAATGCAATAGCTCATGCTTTTTAGTGCAACGTAGGTATTGTCATATGCTGATATGGGAACTGCAGACAATTGCTCAATCATAACTGCAATGAACCCAGTGGATTGAAACAGAGAATCAGTCAATCTTCTAGAACTTGGATGTAACCAATGCAACCAACATTTCAACGTTATAGTGATCCACTGGCACAAATGGAGGGATTGCAACACTATGTGAGATGCTGGTACTCAGTTGAGACTGTAAGGCAAGTCTCCTTTCTGCTCTTTGAGTTGGGTGTATCATCAGATTCTATGACACCATTTGGAAGAAGAGCAAATGAGCTCCCCCACAATCAATATTATTAAATCACATTGACAGCCAGTTATTAAATTTCTCTTTCTGCTATACTCAAATCGGCTGCCCTGTTTTATATACATTGGTCAGGAAGATGCTTTTGGACATGCTGAGCTGTCAAAAGAGCTGTATAAATGCTTTTGTTTTCCTTTCAACAAATAAGAATCTAATGGGAAATGCTTGTACATTACGAGAGCAAATAATATTGAAACAGTTGGGTACAATTTAATAAGAAATTCTTATTGTTTTATTGCCCCTAAAATATAAAATAGCTTGTTAGATCTGAGGCAATGACAGTAAAGTTTGTTAAATCTTGGAAAACATTATCCATCAAATGCATGCATGTGAAATGTGGGCTCCTGTTGAGAGCTTGTGGTGCAGAGTAGTGAAGTAATGAAATGCTAATCAATCACAGCTGGTAAACTTAAAGCAGAATGTTTCCTCCTTTTGCCCAAAAGCTGCATATCTCAACAAGAAAATCGATGTGTTCCCAGGGAGAAGAAAAACAATGCAGTTCCAACCTACCTAATTTTAAAGTTTTAGCAAGCTCTAACGTTAAGCTTATAAACTGAGATGTTTACTTATCATTTGCATTGGGGCTGAATGGATGTCAATCTTCAATGCTAGAAATGATGATAGGTGACATGGAGTATCACAAAAATGTCACAACCACAAGCCATATTTATTTTCAGCCCCACAGACTATTTGAGCTGCAAAAGCAAGAATATCCCAATAAAAAGTGACATCTCTTTCAACATCATACTCTTGGATTTAAAACCTCATTACTGTCACCCACTGCTTAAGTTTACCACCTTTAGGAACAAATGTTTAATATAATGGCAGTATTGATACAGAAACAAAGAGCTAGGTGGTTGGATAAATTTTTGTTTTTATGTAATTTTTATCTTCCTGGATAGTTGACCAAGAAAAGAACAGTCAGAAGTAGATCTGGCAATGCGCTTATCAAATACACAAACACACATAAAAAGCCATTAATGGACTAGCCCCACCCCCCCCGCCCTCCCCCCCCCCCCCCCCACCTCCTACATAATTGATCTCCTGGTGCCCTAGTCCACTTCAAGACCCATCAGATCGGTCAATTTCGCTCGCTTGGTTGTTTGACTTTCAAATCACAAATTCAGGGGAGATTACACCTTCACAATTGCAGCCCCCAAACTTGGAACAACATTCTTCCCTCCATCAAATCAGCCACTTCCTTTAACTCAGGTTGAAGTTGTATTTTTTACTGACAAGCCTTTTTAAGGTGATTGTTGATTGTTACCATGTTGTATGTACAATTCTGAACTTCGAGTACTCATTTTGTGCTGCACTTTAAATATCTGCTTAAGTTAAAATGTAATTTATGATCTCTGCAGCACTTTGGTCAATGCAAGTTGTTTTAAATGTGGTATATAAATAAACTAAACTAAACATATTTCCTCACAATCCATCCACTAAATGCTAGACACCTGAAGATATCTCCTATAAGTACGTCAGCTATAAGAATAGTTTAACTCTAAACAGAGTAAAATGCCAAGAATCTGATTAATTGTACAATAGTAGTTTAATGAGATACTGGTGTGAGGCACCAATTTGAAATGAGTGGAGAGCGGTCAGTTAAAATTCAAGCACATTTCTTATCCTTGTCAGATGTATCAAATGGAAATAAAATTCAGAAGGAATATGAACTATGTTGCCGATTAGATATCACCTGTTTTGCACTACTATACAAAATTTAAATCCACCCCAAGTGATTTGATTTTTAATATGGTTGGGGAGATATTCTTACCGCCCATAAATTCTTTAGAATTTTCTCATTCATCTGAATTGGTGCATTAACTGAGTTTCTCATATCCTTCCTGTAAAGTGATTGGCGGAACAGGAGCAGAGGAACAGAGAACAGGATTGTCTGATGTATTGTTTTTCCTTTTGACTTAACACTGCAAAATGTGACAAATTTACAATTGTACCAGGACAGTCAGTACCTCTTAAAAAGAACATTTGATGGCAACATTATACCATCCATTGATAAGAATTGGCTCAAGCCCACAGTTCCTCATCAAAGGGTTTATTAATCTGACTTCATCACTCACTAAAAAGAGATATGCAATGTATCTGTCAATGGTTCTTCACCACATTAGATTTCATCAGGGACATAAAAGGAAGACTCTGCCACCATTAAACTCAAGACTTGCAAATAGAGAAAAATATCGACTGGATTCTATTAGTAAATAGAGTGAAACACTGTTATACCGCAATCATCCATAAAATCTCTGCGATAAAGCGGGGTTGTGCTAAATCAGGGTTTCACTGTATTTCCCTGTTTAATTTCCATTCCTCCATTATTTCCTATTCTCCTTTATTTGTAACACTCCAGTTATTCTGTATGCATTTAAAATCAATCCAAGAACCTGAAGTATCCGCTCCTGCCGGCAACCCGATGTCCCCGCTCCTGCCAGGAACCTGAGGCCCCCACTGCTGCCGGGAACTCGGCGTCCCTACTCCTGCTGGGAGCCTGACGTCCGAGTCCAATCACTCATCGTGTTATATCCAAATTTGCATTAAATCGGAGTGTATTAAATTGGGGTTTCACTGTATGAAGCAGTGAAAGAGGGCATTACAGAAAAGAGAAAAGTAATTTGAAAGTAGGTCATTGACCTGCATTGGATTCAATTTTGCATTTTGCTGCACTCAGGTATGATGCAGCTTTGACTGATTTTAAGAACTCATATTCCAATAATTTACACACATCATTTAAACATTATAATGATGGTGCAACTTACTCTAAAATTCACACTTCATGCATCCACAAAGCAATCTGTGAAAATCAGATTGTGAAAAAGAGCAATTTTTTTTGATGAGTGCAGCAAAATGGTCAGAAATGGCAGCACTCATCTCCTCACACAATAATCCTATCATGGTATCTGATTGCATTTTCAATAACTCCAATCATCAAATGTTATGGCACAAAAACAGGTCATTCACCCCATCAACTTTTGTGAGGGCTTTCTGTCACAGCAGGCCATTTAACGTAAGCTTACTATTTGACAGACCCCTCTGAGCTTTATCTTTCAATAATTAGCATGATATATTTATTTTAAAAATTGATATACAGTAAGATTGGTGACATTTTGAACTAAACTGGTTCATAGACACGTCATAGATCTCTTCAGCAAATTAGAAGCATTGGAGAAGAAACTGGATACTACTGGAAACATGCGCTGGGATTGTGATGTGCATATCAGCTCGGACAAATTGTCCTTGAGTGGACACTCACAAAATTCAGGCTTTGACCTCATTATTATCATTTTAGCACCCAATTGCTACTTACGACTCTGTTTATTTCCTCAGTGTGCGTCGGCAGGTTGCAATGTCGTGAGCGGTCACGTTGCGCTGATTGAAATCAAGCCCCAGACCCTGAGAGGGTAGATGATTTCTGTCTCCATCTGTAGGGTGTCATCCCAAAGGCTTAAGGACTGCTTGAACCTATGTCAAAACCTGAGCAAGAGCCTCCTTTGAGTGTGTTAGTCAATGTAGTGGAGAGAAGAGGCCCAATAAACCCTTGAACACGTCCTCCAGACAGAGAGGCAAATTGCAATAGAAGGAGGTTGCATTCATGATCAATGCAAGGGCTGAATAAGCAAGGACATGGATTATGGTGCCAGATGAAGTTTAACGATCTTGTTGGGCCTCACTTAATGAATCGGTCTTGCTCAATATTCAGGATTTGGTAGGTGCCCTCAAAGGAGTCTTGCAAAGTGCCACAGTGTCTTCTGCAGGTGGTTTATCTTTTTATGGTTGAAGAGGGGAATGATGGTGAATAATGTATCAATCACATGGTTTGATTTGTCTGGGTTGGTATGGAGTTTAAGTTGTTGATGTAACACTCAGCCAGACTCATGATGAAAGTTGTATGATATGTCTTGCACATTATGTAATGGCTTTTGAGAGTCAGAATCCTTCACTGCTGTAAATCCATTCTCTGGCTAGGTTTTGGTCAATAGTAAGGCTGTTAAAAGTCAAGGGGAAATGATTAGATATGCTCATGAAGGAGATGGTCATTGCTTGGTAATTATTGGTCACTTATCCTTCCTGATGAATAGTCTCTCCTTTGAGGCTTCACTTCACAAAAACATAGAAAACTTACAGCATAATACACAAATTATTGTGGATCCACAAAGTTGTGCCGAAACATGTCCCTACCTTAGAAATTATTAGGCTTACCCATAGGCCTCTATTTTTCTAAGCTCCATGTACCTATCCAAAAGTCTCTTAAAAGACCCTATTGTGTCCACCTCCACCACCCATTGCTGGCAGCCCAAAAGTGTAATGTTTTTCCACCCATGATTCTCGGTGAATACAGATACATGCCCTGCATAACTCCCACCAAGTGGCTCAGATGGTGGAAGTATTAGTAGAGAACGTAACTCTCGTCATACCATTATGTGAGATGTGGATTGGGGTTGATGAGCAATGCATTGGGCAATGATCCCTTTGTGCCAAAATAGACACTGAGTTATGTGAAAAATAGTAAAGCAGTGTGAACTGTCATGTGAAGAAGTCATGGTTGCTCCCTGGAATGTGGAGAAAAGGACTATCTGCTGGAACAACTCTCAGTGCATCAAGTAGCATCAGAGGGAGAGAAAATAAAATGAAGGGTTCCAGCCTGTAACACTGTCCATTCTTTTTCTCCTACTCGACCCATTGAACCATGATACCAGATTTAAAACGGCTTGGCAGACAGGCAAAACTATAGGTCATCCCAAGTGTTAAATTACATTGACCTCATGAACTTACTCCTCATTTTTAAAGAAAAATAAATAAAAGGTTTTAACAGTCCCTTTCAAATAATGCAGAGGATGTCAGTACTGTTAAAAGATTTGACAAAACAACTGAAATCTAATCTTAAACAGAACAGTCCTTTCAGTCCTGTCCTAATGTGGAGTATATTATATGGCATTTTATTCCAATCCATAATGGAGTAATTAAACATGTATTATCATCTGTAAGCATACCCTACTGTGGTTAAGTGATTTCTTTTGATTTTTAAAGGCGTGAACTCTCATTTATCAACAAACCACAACAGAAGATTTAGGTCAGAAGCCATTCTTTTCATCCACACTGGATCCCAGTTGATGGAACAGCAAAATGGTAATTCTGAAAGTGTGTTGAGATGAAATTTTCTTTCGAAATTCTATCACAAAGAGAGCACTTGTCGCATGACTAATATCTTGGTCTTTGAATTGGTTTCTATGTTGCTATTCTATTTAAATGACAGAGAATTTCAACTTTGCAATGTATCTGGAGGCTGAGAACAAGAAATGTGCATCTGTGATGCATATGATATTCAATTTTAATTGAATATAATTATATTTCAGAATGACACAGATTCAGGGACAGATAAATTTTCTCAGTCAGTTAATTATTGGAAACAGGTATAAAATGTAACATTCATTTCATATATTTTTATTCACCATCTGCTGTATGTTTAATATTCCTCAATTTACTATGGTCTTTTCAGGTAAAGATTGTTTTTCTTTCTGAAGGCACTGACTGTCTAATTACAATATGGTTCAACCGATGGTTATCTGCTAAGTTACAAGCCACAATTACAATTATAAACACACATACAGGCTAACATTTTTTGGGGGGAATGGATTAGAAAAATATCACAATAATATTTGCAAAAGCAATTGCCAGAAAACATTCAAAATAAGAATCCTGGAATATTCCGATCGCTGGCCCAGAATTATATCCCCTTTGCAGTGACATCTGCTGCCATTCAAGGACAGGTTTGGGGAGAGCAGTGAAACTTATTGGTTGTAGGATCCAGGATCCAGAGAGTTTACCTCTCAGCAAAGTGTTGTCAATGTGAAGCAGATACCCCACTGTTACTTCTTTAGTCTCACCCCCAAGTTGAAACTGACCAGCTAAGATTTTCCTTTAATCAGAAGAATGAAGGACTCCCAAAAGGGTGAATAGGTATGAGATATTTGGTGTGTTTACATGAGGTGAGGCCCAGGCTGGTGAATGCATGTGAAGAGCAGTCATTGAGAACTAGAAATATATAACTTAGAAACAAGACTTTAGTAGCTCATTGAGTCAACACCAATCATTAACCATCCATTTGTACTCATCCTGCATTAATCCCCATCTTCATTCTTCCCACATTCACACTCCCTACACACTAGGGGATAATCATAATTCTCAATTAACCTCCCAACCATGGGAGGAACCTCATGCAATCACAGGGAACACGTTCACATTCCACACAAACGGATCCCGACATCAGGATCCTGCTGCTGTGAGGTAACAGCTCAACTGCCTGCATTACCATGCTGCCAACAACACGCTAAAAGCTAAATGTATAATGTGTTATGACTCATGATGTTCTAAAATAAGCTTGATAATTTAAATCAGTGAATATTCCTGGCTATCATTTTTAAATAATTCATGGGAAGTTTATACCTGGGCTTGCAACCTTTGTGAAGCACATCTTTTGGGAACCTGATGATGCAGATAGAAAATTAGTAATAAGGAAAACAACTTTAGGCATGTCCAATGGACCACATTCGCCATATTGATTGCAAAGCTAATACAATCAAGAAACAACGTCCCTTTCTTTCATTGCACTATACTACTTAAGAAATCTAAAAATAAAGATGCATATTTCTTCTGATTATTAACTTAAATAAAAAATGTAGATGTAAATAAATGAAAAAATTCTTACCATATTTGCTTATTTATATTTGTGATATTTAAAATCTATTCTTAATCATTCAGCCATCATAAAATACATAAAAAGACATTTACAAGAATGCATTTCTCCTTTTAAGGGCTGCCAAGGTTTTGCTGAAGGCTCAAACAGAGTAAATCGAACTTAATTGTGCAGGGAGAATGGGAAAAGCAAGATCGAGTTCACATTCTGCATTCTGAAGAAGGGTAAAGGAAGAAAGGGTAAGATTAGAAAGACATTGGTCGTACTTTTCTTTCATACAACCTAACTATATAACATTAGCATGTAGCAAATATAATTACTGTAACCCTTGAAATACTATTTTTATGTGAATTGACATCATACAAATTATATATAATTTGAATGATATTTGTAGCTAAATCAATTGGACCAATATATTAACTTTGTATAATATAACATAAGTTGTTAGCAATAATGTGATAGAAGTTTGAAGAATTCATGTTTTTAAAATGTTTTAAGTATTATAAAAACTGCTGCTTGAATTTGCAGTAGTAATGAGTGACTGTCTATATAACTACTTGTAAGGAAATTAACCAAAATCAGACAGTAGTTTTGTTGCAAATTAGTGCAAAGTAGTATATTGACAAAACTTTTAGTGAGATTTATCATTTTTCCACAGCATGGGTACGCCACTAATCATCTTAGTTGTACTGCACTAGAACCTTTTATGGATGATCTGTGTTTGCATTTCTTTCAATTTAATTATCTCAGTTCATGAAAATATATCACTTATTTCCATCTATTCCTGTTATTTCAAGAAACACTTAGAAATGAAGAACAAATTTCCATTGATACCTGGGAGCAAAAGAGGGAAATGTTGGTCCTTTATTACTGGTAAATACACTAAACTGATGTAGTAGACTTTACTGCCCTTTGATATTTCCCTTGTCATATTCAATTCAGTTGACCACGTGAAGTTCCTGATTGCAATATTTTCCCATAAATTGTTAACTTTTGGTCATCGGTATATTAGAAGATCCACAGTTGTAGCAGAATTATAGATATCAATAGAATAAAGCCCAGCTCATCAACCATGAAATGAAATTGAAACTTACCTTGCAGGGTCCTCACAAATACAAGCTTCAAGTCTGGTTGCACGCCACAGCACATATTTATGCAGTGACTAAAGGATTGATTAGAAAATTTGTAAATGGGGAAATGGACAAATTTCTTTTGAAATTTTCATATGTTAGATATTCAATTTGGCAATATTTTCAAGTATTTGCAAAAGAGCATGTTTTAATTAATAGCTAACAAGTGAAGTGAAGCAAGAAACTGATGTATGGTGTAACCCAGACATTATTGAAATAAAGGCTTCTAGAGCAATTGTAATTCAGTTACCTCACTGGAATGCCCGAAGGTTTGACTGACTTCTCATTTACTGAAGTGAGTTGCACATATTATCAAGATAGCGCTCCACATTTACAGCGTACTTCATCTTCAATCCTGATAGAGTCATGGATTTGAAACTTTAACTCAGCTTCTCTTTCTGTGGATACAGCCTGACCTGCTGTGATTTTTCAGCATTCATTTTTTTTTTAAAAAAATGTCAGGTATCAAGCATTTGTAAATGTTTGATTTTCACAGTTTAATCTTGCTTTTTTTTTTAATGAAAAACAGCATCAACCCAAATATTCAGTTCATGATGCTTTTACTTTCCAAAGTCTGCTCAAGTAGCCCCTGTAGACCTCAGCCATTCAAATTGCCCGTGTTCACGTCACCTACTCATCAAAGAACAACGTAGAAATGAGAGCAATTAATATTTGAATTATAAAACAACATACTACCTGCTACGGAGGCACCAAATCTCAGGACAAGAATAATTTCCAGGGGGTTGTTAACTCGGCCTGTGACATCACAGGCACCAGACTTCACTCCATCAAGGATATCTACATGAGGTGGTGTCTTAAAAAAGCAGCCTCTATCTTCAAAGACCCCGACCACCCAGGTCATGCCCTCTTCTTCACTCTGCTACCATCAAGAAAATGATACCGGAGCCTAAAGATGAGCACTCAACGGCACAAGGACAGCTTCTTTCCTGCTGCCATCAGATTCCTGAATAACCAGTGAACCAAAGACACTGCCTTGCTTTTCATGCATTATTATTTTAATTTTTGTTATTTATTTTGTTGTAAGATGGTTATAATATGAATGTTTACACTATGATGCTGTGGCAAAACACCGAATTTCATGACTTGTTCATGACAATAAATTCTGATTCTGATAAAACAATTTCTTATATTTTATGTTATCTCATCATTATGTTCAGGACATTATTATTAAACTGGATTGAAAATTCAGTGACAAACAGCAAACCCGTCTTCAGGACTATTCTGAATTGTTCACAAAAAGAGAATATTCAGTTTTTGTGTCAGATAATTCACTATAAGCCTTCACTGAAGGAGAAGAGGCAACAACTACAATTCAGAGTGTCAGATGTCATGATGAGTGAATGAATGATGCAAAAGTGCCCAAGAATTCTAGAGATGGGTTGAGAGGAGTTACGCTTAATATCAATAAGTATTCAATGTGTACCACAGAGTAAACCTGAGATGAGGAAGAAAACCTTTGCTAAGCCATTTGGTCAACTTGATGGACAAGAAAGAAATATCTTCCTTGTTTCAGTTCATGAACAAAAATCAATACCCAGAAATGGAATGAGCCACCCTTTCCATAAAACATGTGTACATTTGCCAGCTCTATTAGTAAATATCACATCTTATCACCCACTCTATTTGATTTGGGGGGCACTCTTCCCCAAACCAAGGGGGTTTCTCTGCAGATTCAACACCAGTTCTCTTATTTTCGCCCAATCCAGGCTCGCTTCACCTGTCTACTGTGGGCCATTGCTTGAAACTGACGACATGGCACAGAACACATGTGAGGTGTGACTGAACTGGAATCAGGTTACAGTGCCTCTTCCTCCAAACTCACCCAGAGAAATTATTCCAACTGAAAGATATATTCATGGCAGTCATAGCACTAAAGAAAAAGAATATTAAGCTTATCATATCTACCATCACATGGGGTTAGCTGAAAAGGGTAAAAAAAAATCTAGAACACTCTCAAAAATCATAAAAGACCTTACATGAACTGTCATGTTATCTCTCAATCCTCTGCACACTATCTTCTGAATTACTGAAACACTGACATACTGGAAAATTTACTCCTTTGTTTACTGGCTCATTTATCTGAAGTGTCAGATAGGACTTTGCAAAGCTTCAATCCAAATCGCAAACTTTTATGGAAAAAAATTATTACCACTGAAGTTTATTCTGCTTGCATTTTTTTCATACGGTGTTGAAGGGCTCAAGGCTGAAAGATTGCTTATCTTTTGGTACCGCAAGGATGGCAGTCTCTTCAATCTGAGGGGCCTGCAAGCTCACACCAAGACACAAGAGAAACTTGACCGTGAACTACTCTTTACAGACGATGCTGCTTTAGTTGCCCATTCAGAGCCAGCTCTTCAGCGCTTGACGTCCTGTTTTGCGGAAACTGCCAAAATGTTTGGCCTGGAAGTCAGCCTGAAGAAAACAGAGGTCCTCCATCAGCCAGCTCCCCACCTTGACTACCAGCCCCCCCACATCTCCATCGGGCGCACAAAACTCAAAACGGTCAACCAGTTTACCTATCTCGGCTGCACCATTTCATCAGATGCAAGGATCGACAACGAGATAGACAACAGACTTGCCAAGGCAAATAGCGCCTTTGGAAGACTACACAAAAGAGTCTGGAAAAACAACCAACTGAAAAACCTCACAAAGATAAGCGTATACAGAGCCGTTGTCATACCCACACTCCTGTTTGGCTCCGAATCATGGGTCCTCTACCGGCATCACCTACGGCTCCTAGAACGCTTCCACCAGCGTTGTCTCCGCTCCATCCTCAACATTCATTGGAGCGCCTTCATCCCTAACATCGAAGTACTCGAGATGGCAGAGGACGATAGCATCGAATCCACGCTGCTGAAGATCAAACTGCGCTGGGTAGGTCACGTCTCCAGAATGGAGGACCGTCGCCTTTCCAAGATCGTGTTCTATGGCAAGCTCTCCACTGGCCACCGAGACAGAGGTGCACCAAAGAAGAGGTACAAGGACTGCCTAAAGAAATCTCTTGGTGCCTGCCACATTGACCACCGCCAGTGGGCTGATATCGCCTCCAACCGTGCATCTTGGCGCCTCACAGTTCGGCGGGCAGCAACCTCCTTTGAAGAAGACCGCAGAGCCCACCTCACTGACAAAAGACAAAGGAGGGAAAACCCAACCCCAACCAACCAATTTTCCCTCGCAACCACTGCAACCGTGTCTGCCTGTCCCACATCAGACTTGTGAGTCACAAACGAGCCTTCAGCTGACGTGGACATTACCCCTCCATAAATCTTCGTCCGCGAAGCCAAGCCAAAGAGAAGAGATATAAGAACACGGACCTGCTGAATTTTTCCAGCATCTACTTCAATGTCAGTGTCAGCAGATTTTCATTTGTTTTAAACCTACATAGAATCCTGTACAATTAGAAAATTAATTCAACTTTTATTCTCTTCTTTGGCTTGGCTTCGCAGACGAAGTTTTATGGAGGGGTGAAGTTCACGTCAGCTGCAGGCTCGTTGGTGACTGACAAGTCCGATGCGGGACAGGCAGGCACGGTTGCAGCGGTTGCAGGGGAAAATTGGTGGGTTGGGGTTGGGTGTTGGGTTTTTCCTCCTTTGTCTTTTGTCAGTGAGGTGGGCTCTGCGGTCTTCTTCAAAGGAGGGTCAGTGAGGTGGGCTCTGCGGTCTTCTTCAAAGGAGGGTCAGTGAGGTGGGCTTTGCGGTCTTCTTCAAAGGAGTCTCAGTGAGGTGGGCTCTGCGGTCTTCTTCAAAGGAGGGTCAGTGAGGTGGGCTCTGTGGTCTTCTTCAAAGGAGGGTCAGTGAGGTGGGCTCTGCGGTCTTCTTCAAAGGAGGGTCAGTGAGGTGGGCTCTGCGGTCTTCTTCAAAGGAGGGTCAGTGAGGTGGGCTCTGTGGTCTTCTTCAAAGGAGGGTCAGTGAGGTGGGCTCTGCGGTCTTCTTCAAAGGAGGGTCAGTGAGGTGGGCTCTGCGGTCTTCTTCAAAGGAGGGTCAGTGAGGTGGGCTCTGCGGTCGTCTTCAAAGGAGGGTCAGTGAGGTGGGCTCTGCGGTCTTCTTCCAAGGAGGCTCAGTGAGGTGGGCTCTGCGGTCTTCTTCAAAGGAGGGTCAGTGAGGTGGGCTCTGTGGTCTTCTTCCAAGGAGGGTCAGTGAGGTGGGCTCTGCGGTCGTCTTCAAAGGAGGCTCAGTGAGGTGGGCTCTGTGGTCTTCTTCAAAGGAGGGTCAGTGAGGTGGGCTCTGTGGTCTTCTTCAAAGGAGGGTCAGTGAGGTGGGCTCTGCGGTCTTCTTCAAAGGAGGCTCAGTGAGGTGGGCTCTGCGGTCTTCTTCAAAGGAGGGTCAGTGAGGTGGGCTCTGCGGTCTTCTTCAAAGGAGAGTCAGTGATGTGGGCTCTGCGGTCTTCTTCAAAGGAGGCTCAGTGAGGTGGGCTCTGCGGTCTTCTTCAAAGGAGGCTCAGTGAGGTGGGCTCTGCGGTCTTCTTCAAAGGAGGGTCAGTGAGGTGGGCTCTGCGGTCTTCTTCAAAGGAGGGTCAGTGAGGTGGGCTCTGCGGTCTTCTTCAAAGGAGGGTCAGTGAGGTGGGCTCTGCGGTCTTCTTCAAAGGAGGATCAGTGAGGTGGTCTCTGCGGTCGTCATCCAAGGAAGTTGCAGCCTCCTTTGAAGAAAACACATGTCATAGTTTTTCAGCTTATTTTCCTGACTAATTAATATTACCCTCATGTCACGAATTATGAAAGGGCACGAAAGAACATCTTGCCACAAAATGTATAACTTTATAATGATCTCTAAAGCTGCTGTTAAATCAACATACATTGGCACTATTAAACATCAGAAGACAGTTACTTTTCTTTTAACTCTGGTTTCCCTCTAGTAACTATAAATTTTCACCTACTTCCCGAGAGGAAGGAATTGAAAATAAAAAGGTAACATGTCCTCAAGTAACTCTCCTGTGCTTCTCTGTACTTGTTTTGAAAGCAATGTTTTTGGAGCTGTGGTAGAATTTTGGTTATTTCAATCAATCATGGAAGCAAAAATAATTAAACATGTGACAATATCTTTTCTTAAAAGATAAACTATCACAAATATAGACAGAAATATAATTAAATCTTATAAAGTTCAAAATTAGAAACCATTTTTGAAGATTTTGCTGAGGAAACTAAAACCCACGATTTGCCTAGAGAGGTTAGCGATCGTGCTAATTTTGCTAATAATGGGCATGTGTGCATCAAGCCTTCATTCAAGTCAGGAGCACACTGTCTGAAGGTAACAGATCAAAATCTAAGCAAGATAGATTCTGCTTGATTTCTCAGAAAAGACAAGCTGTAAGATATTGAATATTCATTCTCTGATTTAGAATCTTTACATACATTTCCTTCTTAAATTTGTATTTACTCAACTTAAATGAATAATGTGGTTTCTCACATCCTGCTGTCTCTTTCCATTCGAAGTGATTGCTGCAAAAGAATATTGAGTAAAAAGATCACCAAAATAATTTTCATTACAGTTCAGGATATGTCAGTGACCACTTCAATCAACAAGATTGAAAATAATTCAATCAAGTATCATTAAATTTTCTCTACTGTTCATTGTGTGTTATAATGCGCGGGATTAATTCTCCAGCAAATCATCTTGCCTTTCACTCCTTTCGTTATCACTCCTCATTAACTGCTCACTTGTCATTTTATATATCTACAGGTAAAGCAGTGCATTCATTAAGAAACGAACAACAGTGCTTCAACCGCCCCCCCCCCCCCACCCCCAACCCCAGTCACACCCCATCAAGGGCAGTATTTTAGTGAAAACAGTTGTATGCCATGAATATTTATTTAATTGATGAACATTGTTCAGTTTTAGCCTTGGGACCAGAGAACACAGGCTAATTGTAACAAGAATGTTTCTAAATCCAAACAGCTGCCCTGCACTTCCTTAAATTTTTAGTAATTTGTAACTAACCTGAGGGTCATTCCAGGAAATAAAATAGCATTAGATAAAGCAAAGGTTAAAGGATTTAAAAACATTCCCTACCTTCAGGATAACTGATGTGTGCACACACCCACTCACTACTCTTCAAAATGAAAGGCACCACTCTAATGCCTCCAAACCAAAGATCAACCAGTACATTTCAGATTAGTCATAAACGTCTGTCGGGCAAAACCACAGTTGTAATGACAAAAGCTAAGTACAGTTAGTTTCTACAAAGAGTTCAATATGCAGCTCTACTCACACAAAGAAATTAAATCCTTCCCAAAAAACACTAGAATCTTACAATTTTAATACAAAAATGTGTCAATAATTTTCAGTTCCAATATAATTTATGATATGATACTCTAATTTGTTTTGGATCATGAAAGTTTCTGTAACCCTGTTCATCTCTGCCTTGATGTTCATATCACATGAATAGAAACACAAATGACCTCCTTCATATTACAGTTTTTGCTGATTTAATGAACGAAATACCCAGAATAAGAGAGGTCAAACCAAAGGAAATGATTTCTTTATCTGATTCATAGCGATCTGGTGAGACATATGTTGAACATGAGAATCCAGTCAAGGTTACTACGACGCAAGGAAGACATTCAAACCCTAGAACTTTCCAAGGGAAAAGCTGCGAGACAGGCGAAAGTTTGCATTGACGGACTGTTTTTTTAGGCAGATGTGGAAGGCTCGAGGTTTTCAATCTTGGAAGTAGGTAGATCAGAAAAAAAGTTGGTTTTTGTGTTTTTCTATCATGAAACCTATGAAATATAATGTTAAAGATTAAAACTGCTGATGTCAGGAAATTATATTTGTAAAAAATCCCCATTAAAAATTGAGAAAAAAAATTAAATGGAATGATAGACGACTGTAGAATTTTGCTAAAAAATGAGCTAATCTGGATTATCTTTCCAAACATATGTGAATTTAACTTGCAAATAGGATGAAGATGGCAGCAAAAAAAAGCTATAGGCCAAGGGTTACAATTAAACATACAAGTCTTCACACAGAGTGTGGTGAGAGTGTGAAATGAGCTGCCAGCTGAAATTGTGAATTTTCACATTTAAGAAAAATTTGGACAGGTAGATGGAGGGAAGGGGTATGGAGGGCTATGAGCTGGGTGCAGGTCAGTGGGATAAGGTAGAATAATATTTCAGGACAGACTGGAGGGGTGAAGGGTCTGTTATCTATGCTGCAATGTTCTATGGTTCTAAGTGCAATTTTGTAAATAGCGTAAGTGCTTTGTTGAGAAACCTTAGTACAAGAAACAGAAAAAAATGTTCCAATCCAAGTGAACAACTGATAACAAAACTTTTTTTTTCAAAATAATAAACCATTTGTTAAATAACAACAAAATGGGATTATCTAATGTTGAAGTTACCTTTATTTCTGATATTTTTTTCTCCATCGACTGCCCATTCTTGTATCTGTCATTTTAGTTGCCATGAAGAACAGCAGTTGTATCTGCTCCATTCAATGCCATGTTACTCCTGAGACTGGTGATCCATTCCTCTCACCTCACAACCTGAAAGTTGTATTCAGTCCAGGAATTACAACTTAGTGTGGAATGAAACTGTATTTGACTCACCTAATCTTACATTTTCAATATTAATTCGTTGTGTTTTTACAACTTTCGGCCAATATCTAATTGTATTGATGCCAGGCAAAACTTGGAGTAGAATAATGAATCACACACCAAGAGATATTAAAGACCATGGGACTTTTTAAATATTATCCTTCAAGGAAAAGCAGGAGAAAGATTTAAACAACCTAAAGAGCATAAAAGCATCACAACTTATTATGCCCTATTTGCAAAATGTCATTTTGATAAGGTTTGAAATAATATACATTATGTAACGTGCAAAAATACTTATATCATTCTTTAATCATCTGGAATAAAGAAATGCAATGAATACCCAACAAAATTGCAGCTGAGATCTAAAAACTGTGTAAAGAAAAATCTAATTACTCTATTTGGAACATGGTTAAGTGATGAACAAATTGAGCATGCCTTCTATCTCATGATCCACTGGCTCACACCGAGTGATATTGTAATGAAGACATTATGCTCAGCTGGTATCCTTGTGCTGTAACTAGAATAGTGAGACTGCCTGTGTGGAAACCGAGCAAGCCTCATTTTCCTGTGAATGCCTTTATGAGTGATTTATAGGACTGGTGGTTACTATAAAGTACAGTCTGCTTATTGAGGGGAAAGACGAGTATCCAGAGATTGATATTGCCAAAAAAAAAATTAACACTGAAATGTGGAAAATAATTTGCTCTCAATAAATAATGAATTCTGTCTTATTCATTGGTATTTTAAAAGTCACATTTATTTTGGAAGTCCATGTCTTTTCTCACAAGATATTGGTAATATTTTGTGTCCACTTCCCGAGTGATTTGTGGCTCTTATTCCTATAATGCTTGATTATATATTGTGTTTCACTTGTTTCTAACAATCCTTCCTGTGTCTGTTGAACCTTTTATAAAACACTGGTTCAGACCTAACTTGACAAATGTGTCCAGTTCTGGACAACACACGTATTTGTAGACTTTGGAGAAAAGATAATCCCTGGATAAGGGAATTTAGTTTTAATTGAAAAGCAGAGGTTGTCCTCCTTGGAACAGAAGTTGTTGGCAGGGGATTATACAGAAAAATCTAATATCATATTGGGCCAAAGGCCTGTTTCAAAGCTGTAAAACTGACTCTCATATAAGATTATAAAATATAGGAGCAGAAAGAGGCTATTCAGCCCATTGAGTCTGCCCCACCATTCCACCTTGAGCTGATTCATTTTCTGATTCAGACCCATTGCTCAACATTCTCTCCATAACCGTTGATGCCCAGGGTAATCTAGAACCTATCAATCTCTGCCTCAATATACCCAATGATTTGATCACCATAACAGCCAGTGGAAACAATTTCCGTAGATTTCCCAACCTCTGGTTGAAGAAATTTCTCCGCTTCTGTTTTAAGCGGAAGCCCTTCAATCCTGAAGTTGTGCCCTCTTGTCCTAGAATCTTCCACCATGGGAAACAACCTATCTATATCTACTCCATCCATGCTTTTCAAGATTCCAAATGTTTCAATTGATTCCCCTCATTATCCAAAATTCCAACATGCAGGCTATCAAACATTCCACAGAACGTTGAATCAGAATTTGTCATGAAATTAATTGTTTTATAACAGCATAACAGTGCAAAATTTCTATCAATTACTTATTAAAAAAATAAATAGTTCAAAAGAAAAGAAAAGCAAGTTAGTGTCCATGTTTCATTGTCCATTCAGAAATCTGATGTCAGAAGGGAAGAAGCTGTTTTTGTACCATTAGGTGTTCATCTTCAGGTTCCTGTACCTTTCTAATGTCAGCAGTGAGAAGAGGGCATGGCCTGGGTGGTGAGGATCCTTGAGAATAGAGGCTGCTTCCTTGAGACACCACCTCTTATAGATGTCCTTATAGAAGACTAATGCCCATGATGGCACTGGGTGAATTCACAACTCTCTGTAGCTTTTTCCTGTCCTATGCATTGGCACCTCCATACCAGAGAGCGATGAAACTAGTCAGAATGCTTTCCATGGTTCACCTGTGGAAATTTGCAAGAGACTTTGGTGACATACTAAATCTCCTCAAATTCCTTGCCCCTGGCGATACCACTGGAGTAGCATTTCTGTGTTTTTACTATGATCAGAGCGCCTGCAGACTTTTGTGTTTTACTTAATTATTTTCCTATTTATTTTACATTGATGACCCCTCCATAAAAGAGAACAGCCTTCTTTTTTTTTCCAAACTTTATTTATTGAAAACTTATTGGTAATTATACAAAATATACTTCACAACAAAATTTTTACATATATATGAAGTGAAAGCCCACCCCCTCCCACCCCTTCAGCCAGTTCTCTTAAGGAGAGCCAAAGAAACATATATATGAAAAAAAAACTAAAAAAAGAATAAAAAAAATCAAAGTACCTCTAAATGCATATATTCCAAATATAATGACCACTTATTAACAAAAAAAAAGAATAATTATCATGCAAAACATAAGTAATTTTATCAATAACAATGCAAGCTTTCATTTCATTCTGCCATCTCATTATACTAATCACTGTATTATCCTTCCATGTACTTGAGCTACGGACAATGCTAATTATACAAATGCAATTTGAAATTTATCCAACCCCAATCCCTTTAACGGAATCACATAACCCAGTAAAAAAAAAACAGATGGATCTAATGGTAACTTAATCTTACACAAATTTTTCCAAAATTGACTTAATTTCTTCCCAAAATAGTTATACATACATACAAGACTAAACAGCATATAAAAAAGTTCCAACACACGTACCACATCTAAAACAGAAATCTAAGTTACTAAAGCCATATTTTTTCAATTTCTCAGGAGTTAAATATAACTGATGCAAAAAATTATAATTAACCATTCCGTATCATGCATTTGTCAATCTAGTAACACTATTATGACACGTATCCATCCAATAATCGTCAGGAAAAACAAAAGTTAAATCATTTTCCCATTTAAACTTAGATTTCTCCCATTCCGACTTGTCCATATTATCTTGTAATACTTGATAAATAACAGAAATATAACCCTTTTTATGCATAGAAAAAATCAAAGACTCAAACTCCAACAATACAGGTAAACTCATCTCTCTACCATACATTATTTTTTAACCAACGATCGAAGTTGATAATAAACAAATAAATAATTTTCAGCAATATCAAAACATTCTTTCAATTGAGTAAAAGAAAGAAATTGACCTTCTACAAAACAATCCTGCAATATTTTTATACCCTTAAAATGCCAATTCTTTAAATGACTATTATATAATGATTATTATATAATGGTGTTAAAATAGATAATTTACCTTTTGATCCTACAATCTTATTCTTTTTTGTCCATAACATCAATAGGTGTTTTAATATTGGCACATTATACTCCTGTAATAAATCTATATTCCACCAAAATGTACTGCAGTTTCAGAAATACATGCCATCTCAACTTTAGCTCAACTTGGAGATTGATCCAAATCCATCAAACCACTAATAAATTTAAGTTGGGCTGCCTCATAATAATTCTGAAAATGAGGTAATTTCAATCCACCTAATACATATTTCCAAGTAAGCTTATTTAATGCTACCCTTGGTCATTTACCTTTCCATAAAAATTCCCTAGTAGCTTTATTTAAATCCTGGAAAAAGATCCTTGAAAGGAAACATGGAATTGATTGAAACAAAAATTGAATACGTGGAAAAATATTTATTTTAATACAATTAACCCGGCCAATTAAAGTTAACAGAAGGTCTTTCCACTTAATTAAGTCTGCTTTTATCTTTTTCAACAATGGAACATAATTTAATTTATATAAAGATTGATACTCAGTATTCACAATTATTCCTAAATATTTAATTTTATCTGTCCATTTCAAATTAATAACATTTTAATAAATGGAATAATCTCCTTCACCTACCTGTAAAATTTCACTTTTATCTCCATTAACCTTATACACAGATAATGATCCATACTGTAATAAACATTCCCGTAAATGCAGCAAAGATTGTTCCGGATTTGTTAAGTATATCAAAACATCATCTGCAAATAAATTAATCTTATACTCTTCATCCAAAACTCTCATCTTTTGTGTCTGGTCATTTTGCCGTACTGTCTGGATCTCTCATCATTTTACTTCTCTTGAATCTTCCCTCAGTCTGGTCATCAGAGGAAACTACCAGTGCAAAAAGTAGAAGCTGTAGTAGAACAACCTGTGTTTACCTTCCATTCAGTAAGTGATCATCAATCTGAAATTTGAACTGTTTCCATCATTTGGTGCTGTAATAGCATTGTGCTGACCACGACGCTAACTCTGCCGCCCTTATTAAGCAAAATTAAAATACACAATCAGTACAGAAAACCTTATCAAAATCCCTCTGAAAATTCAAATGCTGACCAATACAAAGAACACACACACACACACACACACACACACACACACACACACACACACACACACACACACACACACACACACACACACACACACACACACACACACACACACACACACACACACACACACACACAGTGTGGCAGGTTAAGCTCACTCACTTTATTAGGGCTGGAAAGGCTGCTTTTATACTGTTCAAGTTCCCGCCATTTTTGCTGATTGACTGAGTCAGCCCTATGAACAACAATAGCGGGCGGGAACGTCCATGTATATGAATGCCCTTCTTCCCCAGCCAGTTTCTGCTGAGTAAGCTGGGCAGCTTGACCAATGCCATTTTAGGGCTGTTGGTCTGATGCTACCTCAGCTTCTACCCCAGTTCCTACTGGTTCGTTGTCCTGGGTATCACTTTAGCGATCTCTGTTCGCGTCTGCTGGCCGGCATGATCTCTGCAATTGCGGGCCGCCACAACATCTACTGGTTTGCCCTTCCCTCTTCTGCTAGTTACAATCTCAAAAAGATTTCAACAAATATATGAAACGTGCTTTCCCTTTTGTAAATTTGTGTTGATTTTATCTGATATTGCCATTATTTTTCACAATGAGTCTGCAGTTGAAAAATAGTGGGGATGGATAAGAACTTAAACAGAAATATTACAAAGTGCACCAGACAAAGAAGTGCGAAGTGGTTTCCTATTGAAGAACCAGAGCTGACACTAGAATAAAATGTGCCAAATATTCCTTCTCTGTTCGACAATATTATTATGCTGCGTGGGGGGGGATTTTGAACCGAAGCAAGGCAACTTCCCACCAAACACGTTTCATTGCAATATCCTTAAGCAACAATAAGGGACCCAAGAAATTGGAGGAAGTAAACCAGCTGAAAATATCAATGGTAATAATGAAATTGAGTAAATTTTTAAAAGGATGCTGATTAGGAATGGACTGAGTGCATTAAAATGTATTTGAGTGAAATGGAAGAAGAGACTGATCATATACCTGCAATGCTAATGGAATATTTGGCTTCAGTTTTTACAATCAAGTTCTATATAATGCTCAAGGTAGGAAAAATAATTATATTATTGTGAGGGAGCAATTAGAAGTCATTAATATTAACATGGATGTTGAGGATGGAGCGGAGACAACGCTGGTGGAAGCGTTCTAGGAGCCGTAGGATCCTCAACATCCATTGGAGCGCTTACATCCCTAACGTCGAAGTACTCGAGATGGCAGAGGTCGACAGCATCGAGTCCACGCTGCTGAAGATCCAACTGCGCTGGATGGGTCACGTCTCCAGAATGGAGGACCATCGCCTTCCCAAGATCGTGTTATATGGCGAGCTCTCCACTGGCCACCGTGACAGAGGTGCACCAAAGAAAAGGTACAAGGACTGCCTAAAGAAATCTCTTGGTGCCTGCCACATTGACCACCGCCAATGGGCTGATATCGCCTCAAACCGTGCATCTTGGCGCCTCACAGTTTGGCGGGCAGCAACCTCCTTTGAAGAAGACCGCAGAGCCTACCTCACTGACAAAAGGCAAAGGAGGAAAAACCCAACACCCAACCCCAACCAACCAATTTTCCCCTGCAACCGCTGCAATCGTGTCTGCCTGTCCCGCATCGGACTTGTCAGCCACAAACGAGCCTGCAGCTGACGTGGACTTTTTATCCCCTCCATAAATCTTCGTCCACGAAGCCAAGCCAAAGAAAGAAGAATATTAACATGCAATTAAAATCATGGAAATGAAGGATCTGGATCACATCTACCAGGAACATGAAGAATATTTGCATTTTGGGGATGAATCAAGTCACAATTTTCCAAAGTAAACCATATACAGTAAAAACCCCCTGTTACCTGAAATTCAGGGAACTGACAAAAAAGATACAGGTTTAAAATTGCTCCATCTCACCATTGGTTTCTAATCAAGCATCACACAGTCTCAAGAACTGGAAAATTCATTAATCTGGCATATACCAGTCCCCATAGATGCCAAATATCAGGAGTTTTACTGTACATGGATACAAAAATTAAGTTGCATATTTATTCCCCAAAGAAATAAAATCATTCAGCTCAGTGTTATCAGCAATTTTACCAGTAATGATTTCCCATGGGGAAACCCTCTTTTTTGCAGCATCACTGAAGCCACACATTGAAGTATCCAAAATCTGACACTGGAATTTTGTCCTGAAACACGAATGCTGAGGTTTTTCTGCCTGTTCCCAGTATTTTCTGTTTTTAATTCAGACTTCCAGCATCTGCAATTGTTTTGATCTCTAATGAAGGTCATCATTCTGCAATTGAAAAATAACACAATAAAAAGTAACGAGGGGAAAGCCTGAACAAAAAGATATTCAAAATACAATGTGTAATATGCAACACACATGCTGGAGAAACTCAGCAGGTCATGCAGCATCCTCCGGATGTGAAGTGTAACCAACGTTTCGGGTCTGGGCTCTTTATCCTTTACTTCCTATGGATGCTGAGTTTCTTCACACGTTTCTGCAGAGCCCTCAACCCCAGCATTCTTGTTTGCAATCTTTCTTGTTCAACTTCAAAATACAATGCACTGACTCATGATCAAACTTCACTTACGAGTGCCATTATTTATCCACATTCTACTTGGTAAGAATTTACCAACATTTGAAAAATGCCACAGGGAAGATGGAATGAAAGCAATTGAATTGAGTTATTTATTGTCACCTGTACTGAGATACAGTGAAACACTTTTATTTGCTTGCCATCTAGGAAAGCATACCCATACATAGTACAACAGAGGATAGCATAACAATAAAACAAAAGGGGACTGTCGTATTAAAGAGAAAAGTGCCATTAAGCAGTGCAAGGCATCATCTTTTGCAGAATAATTAACATTTCCTTCTTGCAGAAGGGCAGAGTCCAAAGAACTCAATTGTAAAACTTTGAAATAAATCTGTTAAATAAATCCACAGGAACATTCTTCACAATAAATATTGTGAAAAGTTGGGACACATTAACCTGGAAGGACAGGAAAGAAAGGCTGATAACACTTTAAAAGAGAATGTGTGAATATAATGGTAGAACAAGCTTAATTAAAATAAACACCTATGGGATTGGGCAAAACGTTGTAATTCTATTTCTGATTAGTGTTCCAATTTGAAAAGTATGGCTTCTTTCCCTGGGTGAGGTGGGAGAGGGGTGCCGGGGGGGGGGGGGGGGAGGGTGGAGAGAGGGGTTGGAAACAGACATTCATGTTTAAATGTTGCAAACAGCTAATTAAAATGTAATTTCAGACCCCTTACTGCATTTACGTAGAACCATTCACATCGTCAATGAAAAAAAGCATCTTGCATTACCAAAATACAAAGGATGGCTACTGCGACATTGATTTATATATAGCATGACCTCACAAGAAACAATTTTATTGCGAGTACTGTTGGAGAGATTGATGATGGAGAACTTTGTTCTTTAAATATTGTCATATATCCTGGTTAATAATCCATCTTTGACTTTATTCTTGTGATTTAAGGCATTTATGAAATAGGTTTTTTATTCTGTGATGTTAAAATATTCTGCCCATATCATCTAATAAGAATTTAATTTGCTATCATTTAACACAGCAGACAGACAGGCATATCCCAAGAATCTTTGCACTTGTCCATATCAATGAAACAATTTCATTTGCATATTTTGCCACCACAGCTGATAGAATGTGCCAGTTGATTAATGTGCTTTGATGTCAAGATACCTGGCATAAACATTTGACTTCTTGATCAATATCTCGTAGGAAAAGTGTCTTTCACCTGCTGTACTAACAAAAGGACCATGATTAATGTAACAGAATGCCGTGGTCAGTCAACGCCACAATTTCTGCTTTTGATTCCATACTAGTGTGAAGCAAAGTCACGTTTGTAGAGATAAATCACTCAAAATTTATTCCAGGTGAGTATGGTCTTAAAAATAGCCTTGTTTGCAAGAGCAACTTGCTTCTCAATGCATCAGCGAAAATGTTGTCTCTGATTTGCTCGTTCTTGACCATTCCAACATTTCTTTCTATATTCTGTTCACATCTTTGAAATGTCCATATTCTAACTAACTGGTGTTATTTGGACCACTACAGAGTAAAATTGATTTAAATTTTTTTTAATGGATTTTTGATCTTTAAAGAGATGAACACGACTGGAGGTAGGAGGAGATTGTTCAATAAAGGTCAAGCATGTCAAGAAAACGGCAATGATCAATATATAATTTCTAAATATCTCCCATAAATTATGAATTTAGTGGTACTTTTTAATCTAATGTACACATTTTTGTTCTGTATCCAGGCTTGGAATGTTGATAGTAGATGAGGAACAGACACAGGACACTGTAAATTAATAGTGTTTTATAATCTTTGAGATGATGAAAACAGCCTATAAGCATAAGTAGACTTTGTGCCTGAAATGGATGATTTTTAATGAGGACTGTTGCCATCACTATTGCCAAAGATGCAGGCATGGATGGGCATTTTAATATGGAAAGCCTTATGCAAGAATAAAGAATTCTTAAATGATATGAACACTATCAAAGAAACAAGGAAATGTAAACTTAACTACTGTAGAGATATTGGGGAAAAATTGTGTGTGCAAAGTGGATCATAATAAACAAGTAAATCTATGCTACCTCTGCTCTACTTTCTGATGCTAAAGAAAATTTTTTAACATTGATTTGGTCTGATTTAAATGATCTTGGGAATTTATTTTCATGGCTAAATGTAATGAAATTAACTAATCTCATAGAAATGGTCATAAACAGTATGATGATAAAGCTTTTGCTCTTTTCAATTGGGGCAACATCCACGGTGTGCCATTTAAAACTCCCTTGATTACCCAATGGGGAACATGTGTCAGAATTGTAATAAGATGGCTTTATATTGAAGAGTGAAAGCAAAATAATTATTTTTATCTATTTTAAGATGACTTTCCCAATGTTGGTGTCCGATCATTTCTATTCCCTTCTTTGAGAGAACTTGTTCAAAGCCCCTCACCCAATCCAATGACAATTGACAATCATGATTGAGTGGTTCATTCTCATTTTCTTCTGCTCTTAAAATGTGCCTTTCTTGTGCTCATGGCTTTATTATACATAGCCTGGCTTTATTATATATAGCTGTTGTAGCAACCTAAATGACAGAAAGCCAGCATGGCAACAGCATCCTGCACCAGCATAAGGCTGCCACCCTCAGACTGGAGCTTCAAAGAATTAAAAATATATCCTCCGGTCACTCATGTCTTCTAAAATGCTTCCTTTAATTACTTTTGCTCACGAGTTCCCAAAATTGAAGCTGAGGAAAAAGAAAACAGTTTGATGATAAATTATCTTAAATTGAGGAAGAAAATATTCCTCTTTTGGCTAATCTGGCAGGACCACGTGATGTGGGAATGTCCAAAGGTACAAGTGGGATTGTTGCTGATAGCAGGTTATATGATGAAATTCCAGGAAATGTCCAAGCAGCATTGGCAATGATGTGACCCACCCTGAAGTACATTCTGTGTTCACATTAACAGCTTTAAAATCCATGAAAGCAATTCAAGCTCTGCTGCCTTGTGCGGTATGATATCCTTGTGCCTGTAATGCTGCACCAGTATAGTTAGTAGAAATGTATTTTACATTGATCACTATAACACACAAATTCAACTACCAATAACATTCAAGGCACCTATTCAATCATATACTGTTTCTTTGTTGCATTTAATGACTTAGAAAACCACAGTTGTTCAGAAATCAATCTACATATATATTGATGATTATTACATCAAACTATGTACAGACAATTTTTGTCGCTTCCATACACAGGAAATGGCAAAGATTACTGAGAAAAGTTTAAGTAAGAGTATAACCAAAGTTTTACATTGGTTGAATGTGACATTAACTGCACAGATAAAAGAAAATCAATACTAATTGGATCTAGTCAGCACCAGGCAGGGGTTGATGATATTCTCTCTCGGTGGAAATAGAGGATAAAATCAAATATCAATGGCTACCTTTAGATAATGTACTTTCTTTTAAATCACACTATTTGATTTAACCAGCATAATTGGTTTTCCTTTAATTGTTTAGCCAATGCCTGCTATACTAAAGAGAGCTTTGGCTCTATATAATGGTTAAACCAACCATTACTTAATCTGTGTACTGTGGACACGGAATAAAAACATAAAACATTAAACTGAAAGAGACTTGTTTAACAAAATTAAATATGCTGAATCCTACAACTATGTGACCCCCCAATACTTTCCGACTAATACACTGCCACAACGCCAACAGCTATCAGTAAAGCAAACATTATTATTTTGTCACAGTGATTGCTTGCACTAGATTCAAGGTAACAGTTAATTTCCTCAGTTCTCAAAGTCAATAGTGCAACTGATTTTTAAACGATGGTAACATAGCTTTTATGCAACTCATCTTGCAACAGATCCTAATGTAAATGAAAAGTTTTACAAAACTTTAAAAGACTTTGCACTTGGATGTCTTAGTCATTTCTGAAGTGCAGCATTCCTAATCATTAACAGAAATCGGAGTAATTACCTGTATTGTATTGTATTTAAATGGCATTGAAGAACATTTGGGCACAAATCAGTGAATACAGTTTCAGCCTTTTAAGCAGTTATTCAAAAAAATTGTTTTTAATTTTCCTGAGCAATTATATAATAAGCTGTGGGCTAATGGTTGGATTTATCATTACCATTCATGAATTTAGTAACAAATTTTAGAGCCCCATTTGAAGGTTAGACATAAAATGTTGCTGATGTTGGAAGTCTGAAATAAAAACAGAAAATGCCAGGTCAGGAAGCATCTGTGGAGTAAGAAATATTTTAGACTTTAGGATTCATGACAGGCCATCTGTCTGAAAATCAACTTTCCAGATCACAGAACACATTCAGGAGGTCGTAAACACGTGTGTATAATCTCGGCCTGCAAAAACGTTGACTTAATGGCAGTCACGACTAAAAGAGAGGCATGTGGTGACACCAGAAATGTAATTATATTAAACTTGTATCTATTACAGTTAAACCCCTGTTTTCCAGAATTCAAGCCGGTTTCCTCCCACCATTCATAAAATATACCGGGGGTGTAGGTTAATGGGGTATCAATTGGGTGGTATGAACTTGTGGGCCAAAGTGTCCTGTTATCATGCTGGATATCTAAAAAATTTAAAACCTCAAGCAACTGGGGAAAAAAAGAGGAAAATAAATAAATGTAAAAATAATAAAATAAATAAAAATAAATAAAATTTAAATAAAAGTTTAAAATTGTAAAAGAAAATGTTCTCTGAAGTAACACATAAACCTTTGGTAAAAATGGAGCAAATATTTAGCCAGCGGAGGGCCTTGCTCGTAATTTTCTCTTAACAGCTGTTTGAATAAAATGGCGTCAGCCAGGATGAAGAGTTGGCTGATGCTGCTCGCTGTTGTGGTGTCTCTTTTAAAGTGTCTCCTTATCCCTGCTTAGTAAGAGTCCTTATCTCTATTAGTATATTATTAAAGCTTTATCTGTAAACTTGGGGGAGGCTGGGGTTAATTATCTATAATCTCTCGGTTGCCTCCCTGTAAAGAACCTGCAGATGCAGTGGCGATGAAACATTTTCAAAGAATGTGACTGAAAATAAAGTGAAATACTTTAAGGTTTATATATACATGCAAGTAAAGTTTGATCAGTACAAGTACAGTAAAGTATTTTTTTTGTCTTTAAAACTGTTTATTCTTAATGCAGATATATTAGTTAGACATTGTAAGAATAAGTCTCAAGCAACCAGAAAACTCACTTCCAATTCCTCATGGGTGCCATATTCCAGGGGTTTTACTGTATAATGAATACAAGCACATAAAACATCTCCAAGAATCATAGACAGTGGGTAGATTTAATCAACACCTTCAATGTGGGCCCAAGTTCCACAGAGAACTTCCATTGTAAATATTCAGCAGGTCTTACACTTGCTCATCCATTCATTAAGTCAAGTCAAATTTATTGTCACCTGATTGCAAAAGAACAACCCAGCGAAACAGCGTTCTCTGGTCCACGGTGCAAAACATGTAGATACACAACCAGGCATAAATACACACATACGGTCAAACAATATATATGCAGGACAAGTATTTCATCTATACAAATAAATAAGTAAATATTGCTTTGTACATATGAGAGTCTCAGATGGTCAGTGTGAGCAGTTCCTTTGGTCGTTCACCATTCTCACTGCCCGTGGGAAGAAGCTGTTCCTCAGCCTGGTGGTGCTGGCTCTGATCCTCCTGTTTCTCCTCCCTGATGGGGAAGCACAGAAGGACTAATGGCACTGGGACAAACGCCAGCACTGTCATTGTACTCAGTCCTGCATCTGGTGGTAGCTCTTGGACTTACTGAGGTCAGGGTTTGGTTGGAATTACTGGATCCATTCCACTTAGAGTTCAGTTTGTATGCACCACAGACAGTTTGTTCATGCAGCTGAATGACCAAGGAACAATGGACTCAGTTAGCGAAGGCCAAGATGTGCCACACACCTCAGGCAGAACTTCAGTCACACAGTTGTGCCTGGATTGACATGCCTGCATGCCACTTTCACTTTGAACTTCTTTGGGATGGAACAATCTCACGTGATATCTGATGGACATCTTGTTTCCAAATGTGCACACTGCACAATCAGCTCAGTGTCAACCTGCACTTCACAGGTTCTCAGACTGCCTGGACAATACCACAAATCTTTCCCATGTAGAGGATTCATAATTTTGAATGAGAGCTGCTATGTGAAACACAACGCTTGGGCAACAAGTGCATGTTATTCTCTCATGTGGCCCCAACTGCATCCCTCTCCTTATACAGTATTCACCATGATCAGATCCTACCTCCATGTCACACACCGATGTCTGTGAAATGTTGGTGTCTGACATGAATGATGCAGTTGAAATGGTGTAGTTGTGACCTCTTCCTCCTTGGAACAGGATGGCTCTGTTGCCACAATCAGACTGGTAATGCGCCCTGGGAATCTGGTGAATGATTTGAGGTCAAGGCACACTGATGAAAAGGGAAACATAGGAAGGGTTCAGTTGAATTATTAGGATGTTATAAAACAAACTATATTGTAGGATGAGAGGGAAGCGAATTATAAAAGGGGCACCCCATCATGCATCATGGAAAAGGTGGGAGTGTCAGAGAGCTATGGTGCATCCAAATAGGCTTTCGGCCATCATTTATAGCCCATCATCAAGCATTAATTTTGCACTAATCCCAGACTCCCCCAGACTCTACCAATGAATGGAAATCCATTTGTTGGCATTGGGAATTGGCCAAAACACAATTGTTCTTACCATTCTTTTAGGAGTTCAATTCATGTGAGTTAAATCAATTGGTGTGCAGGACACCTGAAATTGCTCACATTTTACATATGTTAATAGAGCTGGTACCTCCGCACAAGTCCTTGAAGAAATTGCGTGCATGAGTCACCCATGGGGCAAACTGATGCCGGTTTGCCAAGTCATAACATTTTAGTGCCTGTTTTATGAGCAAATGAATTTCTAACCTCAAACCTCCTCCATTACACCAAACAGATCAGAGAACTAGCTTTTGCATTTAAATTACTGGATGTAGTCACTTCAAACTTATCATTTCACTTGACGTCATATAAATAGAGCCAAAGCATATTTGTAAAAAAACCTAGGTTTTTTTCACATTTTCAGAAATAAGTTTTGAAGCAGCAATGCCTTACTGAATAATGCATTGCATCTGAATCTGTTTGCAATCTGGATCTTTGTAACTGTGCGTAGGCTTTGAAAAAAATCTCAGAATGCCTTTAAGTGAAGAAAGTTTACAGCTGTAAGGCAACTATTTGATAATCTTTTTATCACCTGATGGGACTCCCAAGAGTTTTCACAACTTTGTTCTGTGGAAAGCTGTGTTAAGCCAATGGTTACAAAGAAACATTTGGCATGAATTTCCCACATATATGCCTGAGAGAACCCAATAAAATGATCAAAAATTATGTGCACTCATTGAACTTCAACATGCAAAGTCTTGCATCATATTCTTGGTACAGCCATTCCCCGACAGGCACATGTCCGATTTCTATTCTGAACGACCGGTTGGATCTCGATATGGACACAAACCGGACGTATGTCATGGCATGTAGAAGTCGTGTACCTGAATAGCATTCTTTGGAGTTTAATACAATGATGGTTTCATCCAGCCCAAAATTTGATTAGATTCACTTGAAAAATGTACGCTTACCAAATGGCAACTGAGACCGAGAACCAAGAGATATGCCGTGAAGTACACAAAGCTGGGACATCATCTGACAGTCAGTATCATATGCACGCAGCCGTTAGCACTGTTGGACATATGACCAAGCATAATTTTTATATTTACATATATTTTTTTTATTTTGTAAAATTTATACAGTATTTTTTTCAGTCGTTTGTGCAGATGGTCGTAAGTTGCATAGGTCGTAATTAGGGGGTGGGCTGCAAAGATCTCTGTTCTAAAAGTAGAAATTCATATTTCTGCACCACAAAACCCAAGATTAATCTATGACATTAATTCAGGAAAATTAAAGGTCCATACACTACATGAATTAACCCTGAGGCATTTCTCAGTACAAACAATAGCGATTACATTTGTTCACATCATCTTAACCTGAACTAAATATGATCAAGTGCAGCTGAATGAATAAGTGGTATTTCTTATATATAAAAAACATTAAAACCATTGCTGTACAATTGAATTCAATTTTTTAACAACAATTCACAACAGATTAGTACAATCTAGCCAACAACAATTCCCACCTGACAGTCAAAAGTCTTGTGTTAAACCGACAATGTAAAAATGTATTTGAGGTCATCAGTTTTAGATTTGGGTCAATAGGATTGGGGTAGACCAATAATAAAGATCTTAAATCAAATTAAAGGAAGGAAGAGCTGATGGACCTCACACCTGTCATTTTGTTGAGAAGGTGGTGGAGAGAGTCAGAATCTTCAAGTTCCTGTAAGTCTGTATATCAGAAGACCGTCCCTGGTGCCAACATATTGAGGCAACTTTGAAGAAGGCACACCAGTGACTTTATTTTCAAAGGAATCTGGGAGATTCTGAGTATACATATTGTTGTATACTCTATCAAACATCTACTGCATATTATGATAAATATACTGGCTGGCTACATCATAACCTGGTTTGGCAATACAAGTGTCCAGGAATGCAGAAGGTAATAAACATAACCAGGCCCATTACAGGCTCCAAGTTCCCATCCATTGCAGTCATCTATATGAGGCCCTGCCTCAAGAAGGCAACCATTGTCATAAAGGATCCCCATCACCCTGGTCACAACCTCTTTTCACTGATACTTTCGGACAGAAGATACAGAAGCCTATTGCTTTCCAACAGATATCAGACTCCAGAAACCACCCCCCCCCCCCCCCACACCGCCCCAGTACATTAATCATGGACTGTGTGTGCAAAATTTTTTTTGTACTAGAATGACAGTGAATATTTTGGGCACCTGTACATTGTACAATGTATATTAAAATTAATTCATTAGCCCCACTTAATTTAATGATAATTTCATTAACTTAAGAGAGGACTTGGCAAAGGTAGATTGGGCACTCTTAGTTATACATAAGTCTATATCTAAACATTTGGATGCATTCAAAGGAAAAATAATAAGAGGTTTCTCGGAAGTATGAAAAGTATAGGGAGGTGCTCAGAAAGAAAATTAAAAAGACTAAGAAGGGTCATGAAAAATCACTGTTAGACAGGATTAAGGTAAATCCAAAGAGCTGCATAAAGAAATCTTTGCTCTGAGAGATCCAGGCAAGACAATGAACTCATTGTGACAAGCAATTTTGAACTAAGAATGAATAAATTTGTAGAACAGATGCAAATGATTCCTCCATTCCTGCCTCATTAATTTGGGTTCTTTTTTTTTAGCTTCTTGACCAAGCCTTGTGCCTTGGTAAACTTGTTGAACTGCCCATACCTACAATTTTAGTCATTCTCGTTTAATACAATCCAGGAGGGAGGCAAGAATAGCAGTGAGAAGACCCGTATTTTAACTGGGAACAACAATTTAAGTGGAGGACAATGAGGAGAGCATTATACCTCTTGATTTCAGTAATGCGAAGCCCAACATTGATTCCTTCTGGCCCCAGCTAGATGCCACATTTGAATAGTCCACCCAGAATTCATGATAATTAGTGGAAGGTTGGGAATATTGTGAAGATGGAAGGAACAGTATGCAGAAGGCTGACACCCCCAGTCAAAAGCCAGCAGTTAAATCACAGGAGAAAAGGTAGGATATGGAGTTGGCATTGGAGTGAATCTTACCAGAGAAGGGGAAACCTGAATTCTTCTTTGAAGGCTCAAAGCAGGACTCCTCTTTCTGGCCAAATAAACTAATGAAAAATACCTCTGTAAAAAGCATCTATTTAGTTCTCTTCCAATCAGATCATTTCTGTTGCATAACCTCTTTAAGAAAACTCATTAACTTCCCTGGCCAGAAATTCAAACGTATTTAAAGAAGGGCCCTGCTGACCTCAGGCAGATGGCCTCACTGCCTGATCAGAAGAGGCAGCCAGTGAGAAGATGACAATGTCAATGAAGTATCTACAGCAGTGGTTTTCTGTGGTTCACCATAGTTCTTTGTGGTTGTTAAGGGATTACTTAAGGTGATATGTGAGTGGGAATAAAAGGTTGAGAACCATTGGTCGAAAGCAAGGAAGCTGGGGATTCAGCCTCTACGTGATATGTACAGTAATTTGAACAAAGTAAAAATCCAAACTTTGAATTGTAAATCATTTTTGTAAGTTAAGAATTAAGCTTTACCCTATCGTGGATATAAATATTAAAAATACATTCAATTAAATTAAAAGCATTGCCTCCATAACTCAAATACACTGTATCATTTACTTCCAGTATACATGTGATCATTCATGTAGGGTTTCAGTACCAGGCATCTTTTCAGAAGATACTTAATAATATTCCTTTGGTCATTGCAGGATCTTTTTCAGTGAAAATGGTTTCTGTTCTCAGTGGTGTACTACAGAATAGAATCCAAACCACTATGCGGAACCCTCATGGAATCTAGTGTTACACTGTAAATAGTAAGCACTTGTATATTAACCTCATTTACAAAGTAGATGCCATAAAGGCCTAAATTTATTACCTTCTGTTTCCTTGACAGAGAGTTCAAATGAAGAGTTTCCACTATTTAGAAAATTAATTATAATATAGACACCCCAAAGGGACAATTTTAGTTACACTGAACAACTAAGAGGCATTTGGAATAAAAAGACAAATCCTTTTGCAAGTTTACTTTTTAAAAAAATACTTAAAATGTAATTTAGTATTTTTATATTTTAATTACAATCCATTTGTTAGCCTACACAATCTGTACTACACAATTTTTTAAAACAATTTTCACATGTTACATATTTATTCTAAATTAGAATTAGAAATTCTTTCACATGAATCAAAGTTTTAGTGCATTGGTAACTAGAATTTAACCAAAACATTTGTGATTTTTATCCAAGGTCTACAAGTAAAAATTCATAGAGCGACTAGGTTCTGGACAAAACTGGAGTGGACACATTGCTTTGCTTCAATGTGGCTCCCTAGAGAGAAAAATCTCCACCCTAATATGTCTGACAAATATGTTGTCAAAGGTGTTCCTAGACTTCACAAAATCTTTGAATGTATTCTTACTAAAAGACTGAAACATTAACTTAATATAATTTTAAAAAATCAATGTAACATTCTTTTTTTCTTCGGCTTGGCTTCGCGGACGAAGATTTATGGAGGGGTAATATCCACGTCAGCTGCAGGTTCGTTTGTGGCTGACAAGTCCGATGCGGGACATGCAGACACGGTTGCAGTGGTTGCAAGGGAAAATTGGTTGGTTGGGATTGGGTGTTGGGTTTTTCCTCCTTTGTCTTTTGTCAGTGAGGTGGGCTCTGCGGTCTTCTTCAAAGGAGGTTGCTGCCCGCCGAACTGTGAGGCGCCAAGATGCACGGTTTGAGGCGATATCAGCCCACTGGCGGTGGTCAATGTGGCAGGCACCAAGAGATTTCTTTAGGCAGTTCTTGTACCTCTTCTTTGGTGCACCTCTGTCTCGGTGGCCAGTGGAGAGCTCGTCATATAACACGATCTTGGGAAGGCGATGGTCCTCCATTCTGGAGACGTGATCTACCCAGCGCAGTTGGATCTTCAGCAGCGTGGATTCGATGCTGTCGGCCTCTGCTATCTCGAGTACTTCGATGTCGGAGATGAAGTCGCTCCAATGAATGTTGAGGATGGAGCGGAGACAACGTATAGATAAATGGTTTATATAAACAAATGAAGCAACAAGCTGAAAGAAAAATTGTGATGAGTCTTGCTTAGTCAGTTGCCAGAATAAATTTATTCTTGGTGATTTAGAATCAGAGACTTGATACAAATTCATTTAGAAAGGCTGGTGAATCTGATATTTGCCAAGGATCATTTTTTATAAAAAAGCTGCATTGAATTGGAATTGAAAAATGATGTTAGAAGAGGTTCCTCCCTGGTACGGTTAGCTTAGCATTCAGCGCAACACTGTTACAGCGCCAGCCATCAGGACCGGAGTTTGAATCCCGCACTGTTGGTATGAAATTTGTACGTTCTACCTGTGTCTGTGTGGGTTTTCCTCAGGAGCTCTAGTTTCCCCCCACTCTTCAAGGCATACCAGGGGTTATAGGTTAATTTGGTGTAAATTGGGGGGCATGGGCTTGTGAGCTGAAAAGGCCTGTTACCGAGCTGTATGTCTAAATTGAATTCTAAACAATAATAAATAAAAAGTATATGTGTCTCATGAATGTGCTTGAACTGGCCATGAGTGAAGTTGTAAATGATCCATCAGGGAAGAATTAAAAGGCATTTCTTAACAAATCCATTAATTGTGTTATGTAAGAATAAAGCAAATAGAAAATGTCATGACTGCTAAACCAGAGTATGGATGAGACGATAAAAGACAGAAATTATGCAGAACAAGTCATTTGGAAATAAGGAAAATATTTGTCCTGCAAACCTTGTTCTTATATTGAAGTAGCTATCGCTGACACTCTTTGCTTCCAAATGTTAGAGTAACATTTTTTATGATGTAGTGATGCACATCAATATTTTACAGAGGTATGTGCCACTTATCACACCATTGATGAAAAGATCCTGAGATACACTTCCTAACTATCAAAGCATAATCAAGTGTCTAAGATACACATCGCACACAGCTGGCAGCATTGGTGGTGGAATTTGATCTCATGGGAAAAATTAATATTTTGATTACTTTTACTTTATTATACTGTTTTAAATTATTTGTAGGCATTTTAACCAATATATATTTTAAATATTTGAAAGCTTTACTTTTAAATTTACTTGTCCACTCAAATACTTGCTAAGTATCTTTGAGTATCAGAGACTTTGTGGCGACTGGATCTCAGTAGCACAGTAGACCAATCTCCATGGTGAGGGCAAAGGGCCTGGTGGTGACACATAAGCCACCATAGAGCTGAGTGTTGGAGACAGGCAAGAAAATAGATATGGATAGAGCAGGATATAATTGGTTTATATAAAAATGGAGTCAAAGCAAAATGAATAGAATTTGTTGCAGCTTTGGATACAGGAAGTAGAGATTTGTCTGAGCTTTAGTTTATTGACTGTGAAAAATGGAGCATTGAGCAGAAAAGCTCTGGAATAGTTATATTTTGCATCTAATAAAGGCATAGATCAGGGCTTGCCAAACTGCAGCTTGCGAGCCACGTGCAGCTCTTTGACATACAGCGTGCCACTCGCAGCACTTCTGAATATACTGTTGCATAAGGTGATGCGTGAAAATTAAAAACTTCACCTTTAAATAGGGTCATCCTATATGCCCGGTCTAAAATCCATACCTTGACAACAAAGTCTCTACTCTGCTGCCGGCTTTGATACAACTGTGCATGCGCCATTACATTTTAAATTAAATTTAGACATTCAGCACTGTATCAAGCCAATTCTGCCCTTCAAGTCTGTGCTGCCCAATTTACACCCCATTTTCCTACACCTCGGTATGTTTTTGAAGGGTGGGAGGAAACCGGAGCCCCCTGGAGAAAACCACGCAGACACGGAGAGAACACACAAACTTCTTACAGACAGTGCAGGATTCAAACCCAGGTCCAGTCCCAATCACTGGTGCTGTAAAGGCTAACCGCTACGCCAACTGTGCCAGTTATTTGCACAGTTCCAATGCTCCTCCGCAAGATCTATGTGCTCGGTCCGACTGCTGGCAGCTCTGTACAGGCTTTAAGCAGCATGTTACAGGAGTCAACAGTGGTTTATTGTAAAGTATCCAAATAAAATTTAAACCTTTTAATGATAATTTGTGATTAAAATCTTGTGATTTGCTTTTAACAGCATCCACTGGTCAGTGGTAAGTGCCAGATTTCATTGGGGGGTGGGGGGAGGTTCTCTTATTCAAAGGGTATCACTCAAAACCAACAATTTAGGTGGAAATTGCTGAAACGTCCTATACACGAATTGCCCTATACAATAGCATATACTGTAGGTTGGCTGAGACAGGAATCGGACAAGCCACTGCCCACAATGGTAGTTATAGTGGGCGTGGCTTGTGATCATGTGATTGATGCGACTCTCAAACATCTGAATTTTATCCTATGTGACTCTTATGTTAAGCAAGTTTGGCCACTCCAGCATAGACATTGATTTCACAGATGATCTTGTAAAGCTAAAAATTCTGGGGTTAGCCGTTCTCTTCCGGATCAAATAGTAAGACACATTGTTGGTGATAGTCCTGTTCAGCAGTCTTCTTTTATATTCATGTTATACTAAAATATACTGAGCAATGTTAAAGCAGCAACTTAGTTATGAAATTGTGCTACTGGGGATTTTATCAACATCACAGGTCGATTCATTAAAAGAGGTCCCACCATCCCTGGAATTCACCACGACTTGGCCACTTACTGGTGTTTTACAGTGCTCTCTGTGAGAGGAGGGGAAAAAATGTGACAAAATTGACACAAGGAAAAGAAAAGACTGATCGGAATATGCATTAAGTAGTAAAGCCTAGGGCCATTCTACAAAATAAATGAGTGCCGGAACCCTGAATGATATACAAAATTACTTGAACAGAGAATGTGCAAAGTACAATGGGAAAGTATTGTCCATTTTCTTGCCCAAAGTCTTGGTTACTACTGTTAGACTCATTTCCCCAAATTATCTCAGTCATTACTGTTGATAATACTATACCATAATCTTCATCCCAAGCATGTCACAAAACTACATTCCTGCCCCATGCAGAGTAAATTGGCTACTGCACTCTGTCAGTTCAGATGAACCATTTCTGCTGAAACTTTAACCTACCTCTTTTTATATGTTGATGAGCTGCTGTGTATTTCTGATATATTCTGTTTTTATTTCAAATTTCCATCATTCCCTATAATCTTTGTTATCTGAGCCACTGCTATTAGCCGTTCCAAAAAAGAACACTGCATCCAGTATCTGCCCCTAAACACAAACTGTTATTTGTAGAAAACCTCCAATTACCTTCTTCTTTTCTTTTGAAATAATCAATTACATGAAGCATACCTCACATTTGGTATCTGGATTGGAAAATACAGTCAAACTCCAATTATCCAAAGTGGTCGGGACCGGGCCAATTTCAGATAAACAATATTTTCGGAGAACTGGTCATTTTTTTAATAAAACAGCCCAGTAGCAACAGCAAATCACTTGTAACAGTGTTTAAGCAACAACAAACAACAAGGGAATGCTTTTAAAACATGAAATAATGTTTAATTCTCAACCTGTGACATCAGTTCAACTCAAAAAAAATTTAAAAAAAATAACTGAGGATTTCTGATTGTTTTGGAAATCCTCATTTAGCCAACATTTTTTGGAGATGAAATGACATAAGTTCAGCTTCAAAATTTTTTGAATAAATCAGGATTTCTAATTTTTCTGAAATCCTCAATTACCCCCAAAAAATTTCGGAGCCAAACAGATATCACTTCCGGGTCCCAAAAATTTTGGATAACTGAGGATTTTGGATAATTGGATTTCAGATTATTGGAGTTGTACTGTATTTAATTAGTGTAGGGGTTAGCGCAACACTATTATAGCTCCAGCGACCTGGGTCGAATCTGATGCTATCATATCTGCGTGGGTTCCTCTGGGTGCTCTAGTTTCCTCCCACCCTTTAAAATGTAGCGGGGCTGTAGATTAATTGGGGTATTTGGAAGGCATGGTCTCATGGGTGGAAAGGGCCTGTTACCGAGCTGTATCTCTAAATTTTAAAAATTGAAAAACCAATTGGTTGACAAAAACTCACTGGACTGTTCCCAGGAATACAGAAGCATGCTATTTCAGTTAGAATTGAATCCGACTTTTGATAATCCAAAGAATTATTTTCATGCCTCAGGACCCACTTGCCATGTATATATTCAACATATTTTCCATGGACATTTCCTTGACATCTCCACTCTGCTTATATTCCCAGGAAACTGGAAAAGAACATTTTATTTTAGTATAGCAATAAGATTTTTTTTAAAACATTTGGAATGTGGAAAAATATACTGAGGGGAATGATGTGAACAAACCAGTGCACTAGAAAAAATGACATGGTGATATTTTAGATCATAATGATTCAACTTGAGAAAATATTGCGAGATGGATTATATATAATAGGTTTGGTTAAACAATGAGGACATTTATTGTTTCTTGAAGTATGGATTACAATGGATAAATTATACTTTTAAATGAGCAAGCAAAACAGAAAAGTTTATGGAATGAATTGCTTGCCCTAGGCACAGCAACCAAGGAAAGGGGTATTTTAAAAGTGATGACAGTAACTATTGAAGCCATTCTGAAGTTCAGTAAACCCACTTATGATCAGATGATAGACAGAACAATTACATGGGAAGTCAAGCGCATTCCCCTGTTGTGTCTTTTTGTTAAAATGAAAGTTATTTCTGAGTTTCTTATTTCATCTATGTAAAAGCCTACAAGGAAGAAGATTTAACTGTAACATGATTCGTCCTCCGAATGGCTCAATGATTTTATACTCTGTATCATGTACACCAAAATGTGCTGACTTTGGCAATTTTAACTGAGTAACAGTTTTTATCAGCACCCTCAATCAAAAAGATATAATCAGCCAGAGCTTTCAGAACCTGGTAACCATCTGTCAAACATTGGAATTTTGAGTGCATTTAATGTGAATGGAACAATGATCATAAAATTATCCTGACAGATTTGGAATGCCCAGTGTTGATCAAATATTACTAAACTGGAGTCAGTGGATGTGGTATCCCATCTGCTTATATCACCTAGTGACACCATCCAAGCTCATCGATTTATGTCGTGAAGAGAGTTGCCACCATACATGAAACTAGCTTCTAAAATAACCTTCTCCTTTCGTCGTTTATAGAATTTCAAATCAAAATGTTAAGCTGATGTATTCAACAAAAAAAATGAAACCTCGCCAACAAAATCACAACCCACTGAATTCTTACCTCATGAATTACCTTCGCAATTAATATTAAATTGTATCACCTTCTCTATTGGAGCAGAATAATTAAACATTCTGGATGGTGAAAAGACAGTGATTGGAATTGGTTAGAGTATTCTACCATCATCCCAAAAATACAAACCTAATTTGATTAGTAGATAAAAGCCAGTTGCTCATCAGATACAAATTATAACTATTAAAGTTTATAAACATGAAATTCAACCCGAAATCTCTTGTGCAGCTAGAGTGCACAATATCTGTTCATGTGTTCAGAAGATAGGTGTTGAAAAGATGTCCTCTCTTCCAAGTCCAATAATGAATTGGGATGAAGTACCAGCTAGCCATGAGAAGCCTTTAAACTGAACAACCAAGATTTCCAAAGTGTATTAGTAAATGCAACTTATTTCAAGTTGGCAAGTACTTAGTAGACACAGAATCATTTTCACTAACCCCAGACAAGAGCATTCATTTTTATTTTATAAATCTATCCATGTGCAATGTTGATTGTATTCTATCCCAAAAGAGTCTGTTCTAGATGGATCATTTTGGATAAAACAGCTTCGTTAGAAATAGCAAGAAGGTTTACTAGAATTATAAGATCACAAATGGAAAGCATGATTACCTGTCAGACAGCAAGGGTTGCATATGGTTCTCTTCGACTGGGATTCATAACCCTGATGCCAATGGTGCTAAATTCAATTGAACAAACTGAAATCCACGATATATTAGACATTAATGCTGCCAGATAAAGACTAAATGGCACCAGTCTAGCTGGATTCAAATCCATGTTACAAAGGATAAAAAGGACCCAGTGAAGGAACAAGTAACCCAGATCTTTAATGGTACTGAAATCCCTTTATTCTTCTTTTCAGCTCTTCAAAAAATCCAAAATATGTTAAAAGTTGCTGAGGATATTCAAGTTTGTATATTAGTGCCATCAATAAGTATATCTACTTTGAATCTTCAGCTGCCTCCAGCAAAGACTTTTTTTTTACGGTTGTCATTGCTGTATAAGTGATTTATCCTAGCTCCTGGAATGCATTACTGCAGGCTTTCAATTCAACTTCTACTGTAAAATAGTTTAAGAAGCTTTTCAGATCTAAAGCCCCATTTATACTTTACAAACCCCTGAGATCACATTTACTTTAGGTCAAGATGGGAAAGACAGAGTGTAATCCTCCAGAGTTTCTAGTCCAGCCAACACTGAGCCACTCAGTGCTAAGGAATATTTCAAATAATGTTGCCAAGAATACATTTTGCATTGTTATTGGTCCGATTTAAGTCTTTTTTAATTTCTTTTTTACATTTAGAATTTTGGCCCATTTGGATCTGAGCCCGTCTGTGGTTATTGTATGAAGCTGCAAAGGAATGGGGTTCCTTTTAGTTTTCTTCTAACCTTGTTCATTCTACTCTCTAATAATTTACAGGAGGAAGGCATATGTATTCTTGGAATTGGTCTATGCCACTTTGCATCCTGGTAGTTTGATTGATTTTTTGTTGTTCATCCAGTCTCTTGTGATTCACTTGAATGGATAGTGGTTAATTTAAGTTATTCTTCATATTGCAGTGCAAAGGTTATTTGACTTGGGTCAAAGCCCTTATCAATATTCCATAGCTATGGATTTATGTAAGTACATGCAATGCAAGTTCATATTCCTTGGTTTTTTTTATGTCATTTTACCCACCTAAACTATCATGAATAAGAACCATCAGAACTTGAAGATGTATATTATGTATCCACATCTATTCCCCTCAAGGAAAGGACATTGCTTGCTGTTAGCTTGCTTTCGGGCTTTGAATTCAGACAATTCAAATTCACCCGAACACTCATTGCCTATTATCTGTTCAGCACATGTGTAGACATTTAATTTATGGGTTAAATCTGTGCGAGATATCCATCAGGCATTTATAATAGCCTGATGTAAACCTTCTGCTTCCCAGCCCCAAATAAAACCAAGTACCGGGAGATTTTATTTCCAAATCCGATTAGAGTAAATAAACTTTTCACTGTTTATCCTTCCCCAGTTGGTGTAATTGTGCTGCAAATGTGCAACACATTTGAATTTCCATCACAAATATAAATGGGGTATCGGGTATTTAAACTGCTGATGTTTAATACTACTTTTCATTTGTACTTAAGAATGTGCAAGATAGCTATTAGCTCTCCCACACACATTGCAAATGATTTATAATCTTTGTGTTTTCCTTGCATGTGTTTTCTTTCATCAGGGGAATTGTTTTAATTAGCATTGTGAATTGCTGGACATCCAAAAGGCTTTTGTAAATACACTTAAAAATTTTGGAGAGTACTTTTAAGGAATTAGAAGGCTACATGAATTATATTGGTGAATGTGTAAATGCTCCTTTGAGAGTTTATCCATCTACATACCTGAAGCAGAACTAAATATCCTTTAGATTTTATGTAGAAGATGGGAGACTGTTCTTTTTACTATTTATAAAGCTTGTTTACAGAAGCAAAATCTCACTACTCCACAGGACTCCACGGCATTTCAGGTTTGAGCTCTGTTCTGTTTGTTTAGTAGCTGAGCTTGAACTCAGACAGGATCCACAGGGACACATCATAAAGCACACATCCCTTTTGGCCTTGATATGCACAACCTACTTCAAAGAGGGACTTCACACCACAGATTGATTGTATGGGCCCTTGTTGAGGCAGACTTCTGCTCTTGAGTTTCGACATTAGTTGAAGTCATTCAACATTTTTCAAGTTCAATTTCACTTTTCTTGTGCTCTGGATGATCAATGGCAGGGAACGGATAAGTGTGCTGTGCAAAACTGGCCGCTGTATATCCATCAACAGTCCTAACACAAATGAATTCAGAATTCAGATTCTGATTTCAGATTTATTGTCAGAGTACATACCTGACATCACATACAATCCAGAAATTCTTTTTCCTGGAGCAAGGCAGAATTACTACTGTACACAAAGTACACATGTAAACAACTTTAAAAAATGTAAACAAACTGATGCAATACAGAGAAAAAAAATCAATAAAGTGCAAAAGTAAGAGTCCTTAAATGAGTCCTTGATTGAGTTTATTGTTGAGGAGTCTGATGGTAACAACTTTACTGAACCTGATGGCGCGAGTCTTGTGGCACCTTTACCACTTTCCTAATGGCAGCAGCAAGAACAGAGCGTGCACTGGGCGGTGTGGATCCTTGATGATTGCTGCTACTCCTCGATAGCAGTGCTCCCTGCAAATGTTCTCAATGGTTTTGCCTGTAATATCATGAGCTCCGTCCATTACCTTTTGCAGGGCTTTACGCTCAATTGATTGTGCTTTTGTAAAGTTTAGAATACTTACAAGATTATAAAACTTTTTGTTTTATTGATGATTTTACACCAATCCCAAAATTGCTTGATAGAATACAATTTTCTAGCATGTAAATAGATATTTTCAGCCACAAAAATGGTGTGATCAATTTTTAATTCTGGTTTCAGTCTTTTGGTAATTTCTCCCAAACCTTAGTGGCTTATCAAAATCTAGTTAAATCATGCTGCTAAAACACTTGGAAGAATAAACCCTTTCAGATATTATCATCACCCAAGGAATATTAAAGATGTTGAATTCCTTTTAAATCCTGAGAATGAATTTTACAATTGAAGAGTGCATTTCACTAAGTAGGGAGCAGAGGATTTGTTTTGCCTGTTACTGGAAGATTTGTGGCCCTGGTTGTCTGTTTGAGCAGCTTTGACTGTGGTTGTGAAGGTTCGAAAAGGTACTGAGGGCAAGAAGGGCTCCTAAAGGGCCTCAGGTGCTGAAGGCTTCCTGATCGTACCAGAGGCTTAGATCTGAAGCTCTGTTTGCTGATGGATCGAACAGGAGTATGTACAGCTGCAGAGGTTGCAGGAGCACTAAAGGCGAAGCCGCGTTTTCCCTTTTGCTTCTCTTTCTCCTGTTGATACATTTTATCCAGTGCTACTACTAAATCCATCCAATTGAGCAAGATTTCACTGATGCAGAAAGAAAGGGTTATCCATTTTTATGGGGCTGTTGTCAAAGTGTAAGATGCCATAGATCACACATGTCAAACTCTGGCCCGCGGGCCAAATTTGGCCCGCGATATAATTATATTAGGCCCGCAAGATCATTAGAGGTGGCCCGCTGGCCGCCGCTCCAGTATAGCGCATGCACAGTAATACAACAAATCCCAGAATGCATTGGCGTCAGCCTGCTAATCGCCCCCACCTCCTCTGTTTACGTTGCAGGGTCTCACTGTGGACTCTGGTTTTGGGGCCTGGCCGGTGTCAGGGGAAGCCAAGGCCGCTTCCCAGTGCCCGGAACCGGAGGCCTCGGGCCTGACCTTGCCAGGACCGTTGCCCACTCCCCCTCCCTGCCGCAGGCCGACCCGCAACTCACGGTGACGGGGCCGCTGATCTGCCGAGATGCCGCCCTACAGCGAGAGCCGATGCCCCCACACTGTCGTTGTTCAACCCGATCGCCCGCAAACCCCGCCCTCCCGCACACAGGCCTGAGTAAGGATTATGAACTTTAATCTCAGGATAAAACGATCTTCCAATAGTTTCATGTCACAGTGATAAATATATTCCTGGTTAAAAATGGTCCTGCACCTGGATACAAGCTCATTAGGCATAAAACTTGAAAAGTGTGCAAATCAAAGGATATCTGTACCAATGGAAAAAGGGCATGGCAAATAACCCTGCTAGAGTTCATGCTCACAATCAGTCACCCATTTGATTGTTTCAGGAATCATGTTATTCTCCCACATTCTCAATAGCCCTCAGATTTTACTATTCGACAGCACACTAGCAACATTTGACAAATCCTCTATAGAGAAATATTATTTATTGAATATTTTATTTCTCATTTGTTAATGCTTCTGGAAAGAGCTTATCCAAAACTATTATAAAACATTTATTTTAATAAGAAAAAGTTTAACATTACATATGTTGAAAGAAGAGAAAACATGCAGATGTTGTTGAAAATTTTCAATAAATATTTAGTTCGGCCCTCGACTTAGTCCAAGTTTTTAATTTTGGCCCTCCGTGAATTTGAGTTTGACACCCCTGCCATAGATAATCCAAGAATTTATTAATGTTTCCATCCATTCGAAAGTCTCGAATACCACTGTTCATTCAATTTTCAACTTGTGTCATGAACAATTGAAGATATGTTACATAAAACTTTTTCTCTCACTTCCGTGCTCCACTCAACCAAAATATGGTATAAAGGCAGACTGGTTAGTTTCAGAGGGGTACCATGTTGCCCATGGAAGGAACGGAGCAGTTTGTATGTTATCGTGCTGCAGGTATTGTTTCATTAAACCTCTTTGTCCGAACCTGCATTCCTATAGTGGATGCATACAAAATGATTGTTTCTTGGTTCCTCTCAGTTGCAACTCATAAATTAAGGCAATGAATTTTTGAGTATTTCTTTTCTACCTCCCTCCAGCTCCCATTTGCCTTCTTTTGGATATTTCCTTCAGGCCTTTCACAGATTAAAATAGGTTTTAAAGGTAAAACAGGAGCCCCAGTGCCAGATAGTATAACTATCTATGGATCCATCAGTCTGCAGAAATCACCAGCCATTCCTCAATTTCTTGTTCCTTGAAATACTTCCCTGCTAACTTCGAAGCATGCCTAGGAGAACTTTATCCATATTGTGTTGGATCTTTACTTATGTGAACTGATCCTGTAAACTACTGCAAGATTGATTCTGGGCAGCATTAGCCAGATCAAGTCCTACCCTAAGTACCCAGATTCCTGGACCTCTGAAGTTGCAGGCTGTAAGGTTTTGAAAATCCCCATTACTGATGGTGATTATATAAGTGTGTGACCCTGGCTACAAGGTTTGTTCTTCATGACAAACTTACTAGTTAAAAGTCTTCTGTGGCCCTTTGAAGCATCACACTGAAGAAGATGGTGAAGAGAGTCGGCATGAGGACACAGCCTTGCTTTACACCATTGCTTATACTGAGAAGGGCTCTGAGATGTCGTTGAGTCTGACTTGGCCATGATGATCGTCCTGTAGCTGGATGACCATGCTGAGGAATTTTGGGGGGCATCCCAGTCATTCCATGATTTACCACAAACCATTCCTGCTCAATGTCAAATGCTTTGGTGAGGTCAACAAATGTCACGTACAGTCCATTGTTCTGTTCCATACACTTCTCTTGGAGCTTCCTGAGAACAAATACCATGTTAATGGTGCTCCTGTTGGCTCTGAAGCCACACTGACTCTTGGGAGTACTCTTGCAAGGATTTTTCCTGTAACATAGAGCAGAGTTAACCCCGGTAGTTGGAGCAGTTGGACTTTTCTCCCTTGTTCTTGTACAGGCTGATGATGACTGCATCACAGAGGTCCTATGGTAATTTGTCTTGTTCTCAGTAGCAGACAAAGAAATCGTGAAGTTTGACGTGTAACGCTGGGCACCCATACCTCCAAACCTCTGGTGGGTTTCCATGGACTCCTATTGCTTTACCACTTTTCATCTTCTCTATGGCCTTGTCAGTCTCTTCCAGGGTTGGAATCTTGTTCCAGTTTTGTTTTCTCTGGCTGTTGTGGGATACAATGAATTGCTGAGTCTTGGGCCATGGAGTTGGCACTTAAGAGAGACAGGAAATGTTCTGACCACCAGTTCATGATGGACACCTTGTCTGTGTAGAGAACCTGCACTGCGTAAGGGACTCTGACCTGGGATGAAGGGTTGTTCACAGTCTTCAGGGCTTCATAAAACCCTCTGTAGCCACGGGTGTCTGCCTATAGCTGAGTTCTCTCTGCGAGGTTGGTTCACCACCTGTTCTGAATCTCTCAAAACTTGCGGTGGAGGTTACTGCATACAAGGCGGAAGACTGCTTTCTTAACAGTGTCTATATCCAATGCCGCACTGATGGCTGCCTATTCAACCTGAGGCTACTACAGTCTCACACCAGACATTGGAGAAACTCATTCGAGAGCTACTCTTCACCAATGATGCTCTCATTGTTGCCTTTACAGAGACAGAGTTGCACTGTTCCACATCCTGCTTTGCGAAGGCAGCCATGCTCTTCAGACTGGAAGTCAGCTTGAAGAAGACAGAAGCTTTCCATCAACCCAAACCTCAGTAAAAGTACCACCCTCCACCCTGCATTATCATCGGTGAGATAGTCCACCAGTTCAGCCACCTGGAGTGCATCATCTCATCTGATGCAAAGATTGATAAGAGATTGGCAAAGGAAATCAGTGCGGTCAGCAGGCTGTACAAAAGAGTCTGGATCAACAAGTTTCTGAAGAAAGGCACAAAGATCATTGTGTACAGAGCCGTTGTACTGACCACCCTCTTGTATGGCTCCAAGTTAAGGGTCACCTACCGTCACCATCCTCAGCATCCACTGGAGTGATGTTGTCACCAACACTGAAGTTATCGAACAGGCAGAGGTTATCAGGATCAAGATTGTGCTGTTGAATATGCAGTTTCACAGGGAAGGGCACATCTCTAGGATGAAGGATCATTGCCTGTCCAAGATGATGCTGTATGGCAAACTCTCCTCCATGACGGAGGGGATCCAAAAAAGAGATACAAGGGATCTGAAGAAATCCCTTGGTGCCTGTCACATTGACCATCACTAGTAGTCTGCACTAGCCTCCAATTGCATGGACAGGTGACACACTATTCACCAGGCTGTCTCCTCATTCGAGAACACACACAAGGCTGGCCTTAAGGACAAAAGGAGAAGGAAGAAGAACCGTGATACAGCAGCACCAAACCCAGAACAGACTTTCCCTTGCATCCGCTGCAGCCAAGCATGTCGGACCCACATTGGCCTGGTCAGCCACCATCAAGGCTGCAGCAGATGTGGACAGCGCCTGTTCTAAATCTTCATTTGCGAAGCCAAGCCATGGTAAATTATTAAAGATAAATTATTTGAATGTGTTAGAAAATATTTTAGTTTAAAGGAGTGCAAAGAATAATGCTTTCTTAAGTGAAGTCACACACAAGTGATAGCACACTTCAGGAGTGCCACATGCACTGTGTGTTCAGCTGTGACAATTGGTACAAAGAGTGCAAAGAGCTCACGGGAATTTCTATTTTAAAATCAAATATTCCAATTTAAAAAATAAATGCACTAATTCTGATACAAGTCTGCCAAGTCCAGCAAACTAATCAAGAAAGCATGTTGACTTGGTAACTCATTTCTAATCAGTTAATGCTCCTTGATTGTCACTTCAGTAGTCAAATCTTCTTCAAGTTTTTCATCTTTTACTCCATAGATTTAAAGCCAGAATTTTAGATTTGTTGTCAGAGTACATATATGACACACATAGAACCATAAGATTCTTTATCCTGCAGGTAAGGGAGATTTACCATTTATTGGTAGTTCAAAACAAACATATACATACCGTACACATGCAAGCAAATAAAGAAATGTAAACAAAGGACTATGCAAAACAGAGAGAGAAAAATAAATCAAATAAAGTGCAAAAGTAAGAGTTCTTAAATGAGTCCTTAATTGAGTTTCTCATTGAGGAGTGTGATGGTGGAGGGGTAGAAGCTGTTCCTGAATCTGCTGGTGCACATCCTGTGGCACCTCTACTCCTTTCCTGAGAGTAGCAGTGAAAACGGTGTACATGCTGGATGATGTGAATCCTTCTGCATTCCCTGGAGATGTTCTCAATGGTGGGGAGGGTTTTGCCTGTAATGTCCTGGGCTGTGTCTACTACCTTTTGCAGGGATTTGCATTCAGGGGTATTGGTGTCCCCAGCCGGTCAGCACACTTTTCACCACACATCTGTAGAAATCTGCCAGGATTTCTGAGGACATACCAAACCTCCACAAGCTCCTGAGGAAGTTTGCCATGATTCAATTTGATAGACAGAATATTGCTTCAGGGAAAACAACGTTAACAATTAAAAACTGAAAGTGTTAGACATGGTCTCAACTACAAAGTGACCCAGGGATTTTTAAACCTCCCAAAGATACTGCAGAAAGAATTGTAAGTATTTGTTGGCAGTAGAGGTATGGGTGAATGGGGAGCATGGGGAAGAAAGTGGATACAGCTTGAGACAATGAATAGTGTGAGCAAATGGACAAATTAATGATTAAATGAGAATTTTTATTCTGGAAGCTATGTCTGACTTGGCTTTCCCAGTTTGTACCATCATTCATTGTCAACATTTACCATGAGATTGATTTAATTAAGATTAGAAAAGTAGCAGTAAAATGGAATGGGTCAGTCTGATAGTACCGATTGTCACAGCTGAACACACAGTGCATGTGGCACTCCTGAAGTGTGCTATCACTTGTGTGTGACTTCATTTAAGAAAGAATTATTCTTTGTCAGACAGTGCTTCAAATAAAAATCAAATCTGCGCCACAAAACCTGCTTAAATACTAACGCTTTTCAAAAGCCATACACAAGCTAGTTTTAAAAAAATTAAAAAGCCCTGAGGAAATTTTTCACAATAAAAGATGAAAAAGTGTTATTACAGAATTATTTCACCATGCTCTTTGAGTGACCTTTTAGGCACTTAAGTTCCTCAGCAATTTGCAGAACACAAATCCATTTTTCATCACACAACATCTACAGGAATAATACTCAATAAAATGATTAGTTGGACCATTGGAAATTGGTTAAGGATAGGGAAACAATACAAATACAGATTCAATAAAGGTCATGGCACACTTACCGAACCAATTTCCAAAACTGGATAATCAGTTATAATGGAATAATATTTCCCCAAACCTTAAAATTATTTAAACCATATGAGACAAGTATTACTCCAGGAAAAGATATCTGCTGAATAGTATCTGATAATATGCACTCAAGAGGGACAAGAATCAACAAAATTATAAGTTACAAAACTTCAAAACAAAATTTCAAATCGCTAAAAAATGTGAGAAGACGATCATGACAGGAGGGTGGGGGGGGGGGGGGGGGGAGAAGAAAAGGGTTATTTTGCACAAGTTGGTTGACCTGATCAGAGAATTTTCCAGCAAATTTTGACATACATATATTTGATAGAATTTGAAAGTTCAGCTATTCTATAAGGTTATATACTTTGGTTTTCCATTTGTTTATAATTTGTAACTTATAATCATGCAGTGCAAAAGACAACTATTTGGTCCATTGTCTGCCAGCTGGTAATAGAACACTCATGTCAGTCCCGTTCCTCTCTTTCTCCTTAGACTTGCAAATCATTTTCCCTCAAGTGCCTATCTAACTCTCTTTTGAAATCCCAAATTGATTGGTTCCACCAATCTTATAGCAACGAGTTCCAGATCACAACTACTATTTGCAACAAAGAGATATTTTCCTCAAATCTCACCACCCCCCCCACCCCCACTTTGTATCATTTACGCAAAATTTCAATACATTTTTTCTAGTCCTTGAACTGATGGGGAACAGCTTCCCTTAATTTATCCCACCTAAGTTAAATTCCATTAGCAAATAACTATACGATATTGATTGTGTGATAGGGTTACTTTGGTATCAACACTTCCCCTGTTCTTTCTTGCTTTGTGGTTTATCTGATCCCTCTGGTGAAACTCAATAGAAATCCCACTGGGTAAATGCTTATGGCCTGCGAAAGTTGAATCAAAGAGTGTTGTGATGCCAGTTTCATGGATGCCACTAACATATAGTTTGAACCTTGGAGGTAAGTGGAGGAATCTTAAAGTGGTGGTTGAGGAATACTGTATAAAAACAGAAAGTATATATATGTAGAATAGGACACATTAAGCAGTTTATTGAATATGTTTGCATGACTGATGGAGGTAAGAAAGGTTAACAGAAAGTTTTGATTATACTAGACAACAAATATTTTCAAAAGGTTTACTTCCTAAAAGAAAATGGAGAATTATGCTAGACGACTTCAAACTTAACACAGGGATAATTTCAATTTGCTATATCATGTCAGAAGTTGAAGAAAAATTAAATAACTTTTTATTGAATTGAGCACGTTTAATCGCATAATAATGCTGACACATTGCGTTGGTTCAATTGACATAAAAATGTTTTGCCACTGATTTTTGTTTGCACTCAGGATCTGATGCCTCTCGTGTCAGTGCTCAACAATAGTCGGCCATCATTGATGGATTCCAGTTGCCATGATACCACTTTTCCATGGTCGCAATGTTCTGATGAAACCTTTCACCATGTTTGTCACTGACTGCACCAAGATCAGCAGGGAAGAAGTCCAAGTGCAAATGCAGAAAATGAATTTTCAATAACAAAGGCTCGGCATCATGAGCTATTGTATCCCCCCACCCACCCACAGCACTAGAATCACTAGGGGGTTACGGACCACACTGGGTGACGCCATCAGAGGGGGTGTCACCAAAATAAATCACGTGGTTTCATCTCCACGCTCTATGAGCACACGTGTTTGTCTGAAACACTAGGGGGAGGGGGAAGTGTAATGGCACAGTGGACGGAGGAGGTCCATGGCAGATATGGCACCTCTACTCCCCTCCTCCCACTGAGCGAGTTCTTGAAAGGCAGTTTGTGGCCCCAATTAGATCTCTTCTGATGCCGACTCTGCAATAACATATTGCACTTCATGGTTTTGAAAGCTTGAAACATTTTGTCAACCAGCTGGATGTAGATTGGTGCTCTGTCGTTGCCAAAAGAAATTCTCAACAACATCTTTAAATGCCTTCCAAGCATGCCCAGGCCTAAGACAACATTTACATAGCACCTGCACTGAGTGCATGCCCAGGCCTGCTTGGACTGACCAAAATAGCTTGCTTTGTGGGCAATATACTAGAAGATTTAAAATATGACAGGAAATCACAAAAATATGTTATATCTAAAAAATGGCATGCGTTAATAAAAATATTTTAAAAAGATTTCCTGAATTTAACATCAAAATCCATATTTATGTTATCTTGATAAAGCAAAGCAATATTATAACATATAAAATTAAAGAAAATGCACAATACGGCAAATTTTAAATTTCATCCCTAATTGTTAAATGTGCTCATTTGTTAAAATGATTATGCATATAGATGAGTTAAATAATATTATAGCAACTCTCATTATACCTTAATAAATATCTAAAAAAGTTATCATCTAGGCCAGGGGTGTCAAACTCAAATTCACCGAGGGCCAAAATTAAAAACTTCGACTAAGTCGAGGGCCGAACTAAACATTTATTGAAAATTTTCAACAACATCTGCATGTTTTCTCTCAACATATGTAATGTTAAACTTTTTCTTATTAAAATAAATGTTTAATAATAGTTTTGGTTAACCTCTTTCCATAAGAAGCATTAACAAATGAGAAATAAAATATTCAATAAATAATATTTCTCTCTAGCCTTTAAGCCAAGGATCGCACGTTGCCGAGAAGCATGCCAGGGAGCGGAGGTCTGCAGGGAGCCCTCCCCAGCCCAGCCAGCAAACCTGAGCAGCATCCCCCCCCCCCCCGCCCCCTCTCCCTCCTCCGCCTGCCGCAACCGCCGCCAACAACCCAAGGAGTCCCCGCTGATCTTGCCATCTCACCGGGAATACCGTGAGAGCAGTGGAACTCGTCCGCGACCTCCACCCCAGCGGAAAGTCCGATGCCCAGCAGCACCCGCCCACAGATGAAGCTCAAGGAGACGCGGAGGTGACCCACCACGTCCAGCCACATGGAGCTAGGCGGCGGGTCCGTTGCAGCTAGGTGGCGGGTCCGTTGTAGCTAGGCGGCGGGCCCGTTGTATCGGCGCCGCTGTGAATATCTAATTAACGTTCCCGTTAACTATATCGGTGTCCTGCTGTGCCTGCTGTGGAAGTGCTAAAAACTACTATGGTGGTGCCTGCTGCTGTGCATGTGCTATACTTGCGCGGCGACCAGCGGGCCAACTCTAATATATATTTAATATGATCTTGCGGGCCAAATATAATTATATCGCGGGCCAAATTTGGGCCAGAGTTTGACATTAGGATAATCATAATTAAACCCCATAAATCCATTTATCAAAAAGAAAAAAAAACTAAAACTAATACACTAATCTAACCCCTCCCTCTAATCAAGGTTACAAGAAAAATACAAAGATGGATCAAGTTGCGACCTCCAGAAGACGGACGGATCACCCCCAGAGCACCCAGATCACCGAAAACTGCCAGTTATGGCACTATTCTATAAATCGGCTCATACCTTTTCAAACAGAAACTTTTTATCTTTAATATTATACCTAATTTTCTCTAAACTTAAATATGGCATTGTGGCGGCTCGCAATTGTGGAGATCGGGCTGGCACATCGCGCGGTAGCAGACGCGGACAGAGATCGTTAAAGCGACTCCCAGGACAACGAACCGATGGAGGCAGAAGCTGGGACAGCATCAGACCAACAGCCCTAAAATGGTGTTGGTCAAGCTGCCCAGCGAACTCAGCAGAAACAGGCTGGGGAAGAAGGGCATTCATATGCATGGATGTTCCCGCCCGCTATTGTTATTCATAGGGCTGACTCAGTCAGCAAAAAATTCTTGAACAATATAAAAGCAGCTTTTCCAGCCCTAATAAAGGAATAAGCATAACCTGCCACACTGTGTGTGTGTTTCTTTGTAGCGGTCGGCTACAACATTACATCATGTTGCCACTGTGCCCGAGTCGGTGAGAGTTCATCTTTCCATTTCATTAAAAATGCTCATCTGCGTCAATGTGCTAAAAACTAAAACTTTTTCTTGAAGTGCCAATAAAAGTTTCCTCCCACCGTTCAAAACGTACTGGGGGTGTAGGTTCTTTGGCTTGGCTTCGCGGACGAAGATCTATGGAGGGGTGTAAATTGGGCAGAACAGACTTGTGGGCCAAAATGGCCTGTACCGTATGTCTAAATTAAATTAAATTAGACTGCATACCTTGAGGTGACAAAGGGCAACTGACCATTACTGATATGGCATAGCCTCCAAACATATTTTGGAGAGCGTTCATTGCTTTTCTATCTAACAGAACAGAGTGAAATGATACATCTCACTGCTTTTAAAACTATTGTTGCAGATTTTAAAACAGACAGCATCAGAGAGGTGAATGAAGGCGATGGACTAACTAGAAGGGAGGATTCTTGCTTGGAACGTAATTACATATGCACATCAATTGTCTGAGTACCTGTTACTGTGGTCTACATTCTTTGCAATACCAGTTAAGTTGCCTCATTAAAAGCAAATGAAGACATTAAGGGGTTAGTTGCAGAAAGTCATGAGCAGATAGTTTGTGAGCAGAAGCAAGATTCATTCATGTTTGCAGCAGTCATTTAGAGATTTTGCTGGCTTATTGGTGTAACTAGAGAATTTGACTTGACGATGTTACAGATGCATAAACATTGTAGAAGTACAAAATTTAATAGATTGCTCTGCAAGATCTCAAATTGCCTCTAAATCTATTTTTAAACCATATCCATAAAGATGACTCTTGAAAACTGCTTGCTATATATTTAGTTGCAGTCTTTGTCTGTTTCCATGATGTAAATCAACATGCTGTAAGTAGCCATGCTGTTATCATAAAAGATAGATTATTGTACTGTATGCTAGGAACTACCTTATCAGTACATTTCAGTAGAAGTTCTCCTTTCAGTTCACTAGGTCAATGCATCACCTAAAGTACTGAATCATAGATTCTAGGAAAGGTTCTGTGTTAATCTCTGGCCTGCATTGAATCAGATGGTCCCAGCTGATGCCATGATAAGGATTCTACAATTGACCTTTACATCCCCAGATTATGGAGAAAAGACAAAAAATATCAAACTGCTGTATAATTCATTTCTTTATGGGTTAAGGATATAAAAGTAGAGGTTTTCTTTTTGTAGAAGCAATCAGGTGCCTTTACCTGGTGACATTTAAAAATCACACCAAGAATATGGGCCAGATAGCTGATTTGCACCGACCGGGATGATAGTTTGCACACTACAGTTTGCATTAATGCTGCAAATGAGGAAAAACAAGGCTGGAAACATTAGAGTTCACATCTCCAATTGCACTCCCATGACCCTTGATGGAAAAAGAATGTATTCATGAATGTCAGGCAAGGACCAAGTTGACATCAGCTTCAAAGTTTTCCATATTTTTTTGATCTACTGGTATTATACCCCTGAGCAGAAACCCTGCAAAAGTTAGTGTAACCAGACCAGGACATCACAGGTAAAACCTACCCCACCTTCAAGAACATCTACAGCGAATGCTGCCATCCAAGAGCAGTAGCAGTCATGATTGATCCATGCCACCGAGCACATGCTCTGTTCTCGCTGCTGTCATCAGGAAAGAAGTCACAAGACTTGCACCACCAGGTTCAGGAACAGCTGCTACCCCTCCACCGTCAGACTCCTCAGCAGAAAACTTAATTAGGGACTCATTTAAGGACTCTTACTTTTGCACTTTATTGATTTTGTTTCCTCTCTGTGTTACACAGTTAGTTTACATTTCTTTATTTGTTTAAATGTGTATGTTGAGTCAGGCTTGTTTACACTTCCAATCAGTGGTAATTCTGCCTCCCGGCAGGAAAAATAATCTCAGAATTGTATGTGATGTCTTATAGGTACTCCGACGATAAATTTGAAATTTGATCTGAAATCTGTTCACTGCCAATCAAATGGATAATACATATTGTTTACTAACAAATACTCAAGGAAATGAATGGGAACATTCCAGTTGCTGGGCATATTGAATAGCATCTATGATTTCAGTTTTTGGACAAAATCTTAATTGAATAGAAAGAACAATCAGGAATGTCGGCATACATTTAATGATTGCTGAGGTAAGGAATGAGAATGCTGAGAATGCAGTGGGAGCAAATTATTTTAGGCACTTTCGTATCAACATCAGATATTTCCAGGTCAGATATGGATTAAAGCCATCCCTGAGCTAACATTGTGGCTTTTACCTGACCACAGCAGATGTTACATTAGTGTGATTATTTTTCATTTCCCACATTTCTTTAGCATTGATTTAACAATATGATTCAATTTTGGAAAGTTGGCCATTAAATTTGGATGCTGGGGCTGGGTCACAGAGTGACTGGATTTTAGCAAATTGCAGTCCATGAGCTTGTTACTAATGGGATATAATCATTCGCTGCAGCCCCAGACGCAATCAATTCTAAAATTCAGAAGATCAAATGTCTCGGGTACCACAGGGGTCTGAAGCAGAGTCCAAGAGGAATAGGGAAAGACCCTCACTCAGGGCCAATAAGTCATGAGGGGAGTGGGGAAGGTGTGGGAAGAACAAATAATGGAAAATGTAGAGGGCTGACAAATAATGAGGAACCAGGAGTAGGGCTCCTCAAGCAATATCTCTCCTAATAAGGCATGTTACAGTCAGTTACTACCAAATTTCCCAAAAGTGGTTGGGCAAAGTAAAAATTTGACTGAGAAAAGCCCTGTTGAACTACAGTACTTACTTACCTGGCTTTGTTTCATTATGTTTAGAAAAGTAATGAATAAGAATGATGTAAGTGGGCCAGTTATTAATTTGGAAACAGACAGTAATTTTCAACAGGGGTCATAGCACATTTAAGTAAAAGCTGTGTTTTTTTATTCACCTCACACAACTTAAAATTTTTAAATGTTTTTTTTAAATGTAGTCAGTAGGAGAGAAGTACTCAAAACATAACTGCTTCATGGAGAGGGGGGGATTCCATAAACATTGCACAGAGTCCTAAGGGATGCATAGGCATAAAAAAAGGTTGAAAATGGTTGCCTTAGAGTCATGGAGCCATATGCCACAGAAATACACGTTCCAGATCAATTCATCCATGGGACCAATTTGTTCACCAGAGCTGGTCCTATTTGCCTACATTTAACCTATATCCTTAAAAACCTTTCTAATCCTTATACCTGCCAAAATGTTCATTAAATGTTGTAATTGTGCCTGCCTCGATCACGCGGTCTCTCATTTTATTCCATATGCCCATCACCTCCAAAATAATGAAGGATTTAAACATCTTGGAAGTGGTGCAGAGAAGGTTCATTATGTTGATTCCTACAAGTGGTGTCAGAAAGGTTTGAGCAGTATAAACCTGTACTCTACAGATTCCATTTCAATCGACTGATTAAAGAAACATCAGCATTGTAAAATAAATAGAGGACTCAATAGATTGAGGGAAGATGAAATTATTCCCAAGGTACTAAAACCCCAAGGATTTTGGGGGGGAAAAAATCAAGTGAGGGTATAAGCAATAAAATGATTGAAAATTGAGGAAGAAAAAGGAAAGAAAAGGATAGAAGGTGCTCTATTACTTTATCTCACCAACTAGAAATTGGAGAATTAGGTGATTTGGTACAAATTCAGAAAATTAAAGGATGGTGGTGAAATTAATCTTTTTGTGATTTGTAAGGATCAGGATATTGCCAGGAATATGCTTAAAGCACAATTAAAATTAAATGCATCCAACTATAGGCATATTTAAATTCACATTTCATATTGGTTTTTCTTTTCTCTTGGTGACACACTGCCGCAAGTATAATAACACTGGACAATGAAGATTTTTTTCTTCCTGATCACTTTTGGCTGTATTTAATATATGGGCTGTTGATCATGAAAATCAACTTAAAAATTTCCTATCTCATACAATTTTTTTAGATGTAGCCTATTTTTGTGATTTCCTGTCATATTTTAAGTCTACTAGTATATTTCTCACAAAGCAAGCTGTTTTGGTCGGTCCAAGCAGGCCTGGGCATGCAATCAGTGCAGGTGCTATGTAAATGTTGTCTTAGGCCAGGGCATGCTTGGAAGATGTCGTTCAGAATTTTCTTGGCAACTACAGAGCACCAAACTACATCCAGCTGTTTGACATGTTTCAAGCATCCAAAACCATGAAGTGCTACGTGATATCGAAAATTCATTTTCTGCTTTCACACTTAGATTTCTCCCCTGCTGATCTTGGTGCAGTCATTGACAAACATGATGAAAGGTATCAACAGGACATCGCAATCATGAAAAATTATTTTCAGGGCAACTGGAATCCATTAATGCTGCCTGACTATTGTAAGCATGAGGCATCAGATGCTAAGTACAAACGAAAGTCAGCAGCAAAAAAATGTTTAGGTCGGTTGAACTACCGCAATGTGTCAGCATCATTAGGCAATTAAACCTGCTAAATTCAATTAAAGTTTATTTAATGTTTCTCCAACTTTCAAAGTGATTCAGAAAAATTAAAATTATCTTTGCATTCAACCTGAAGTTGTCTAGCAAAATCCCCAATTTTTTTTTCAGGAAGCCAACCTTTAGAAAAATAATTGTTATCCAGTATAATTTACGGTGCATGCCTATGATTTTTTAATCTACACATGGTAACTTTCAAAATCTCTGCTCTAACACCTGACTTTGTAATGTTATCTCAGGTTGATTGAACGTGAAGGGTGAATCAACTGGACCAAAGGGCAAGTATTCCTAAATTGAACTCCCTGCCTCTGATGCATGGTCAACTCTAATCAGTTACACAACCCACCATAACCATTTGGTATAGGAAATGAAATAGGCTAGAGCAGGAAGTGATGATGCTACTGATAAAGAGTTTATTGTCATATACATAAGTACAATGTACAGATGCACTGAAATTCTGGCTTTCCGCAGCTAAAGACGTGTACAAAACACACCAACAAATAGAAAACAAATTAAATTAACACAATGCACCCATGAGAAAAAGATAATAATTATTAGAGGGTAGCCAGATAAAATTCACCATGGCAAAAAAAAAAGTGCATGTTTAAATATTGTAGGAAGATCTTTGGTGCTCTTGGAATAGTGTTATGGTCAGGGTTGTACAAGGAGGTTCTGTAGAGCAGCTAATAGCTGCTGGGAAAAACATTGTTCTTGAACCTAGAGGTGCCAGACTTCAGGCTTCTGTACCTTCTGCTTGAAGGTAGTAGTGAGAAGAGATCGTGACCAAGGTGATGGGTGCCCTGAATGATACTGGCTGCCTTCTTAAGGTGGCACCCCATGTAAATATATTCAAATAATTAGTATTGTTATTGTAGTAATTTAAAAAAATGCCCATGATGGATGTTACCAGGTCTGCCACTTTCTGCAGTATTCTGCCTTCCTGGCATTCGAGATGAGAGAAACACTTCAAAAACAGATGTTGGCCCTAGGCAGTGAAGGACATGGAGCAACATCATCCAACAGGCAAGGAAGTGGGAACATTATCAAAATTCATGTTTCTGGTCAATTGCCCTAAAACAGATCACTTAAATTAACAGAAGACTGTTGACACCCATGAATTCAAATACTTAGGAGTGGTGTCTTCAAGAGATGGAAGGAAGTGAATAACTGAAAAATAAAAACAATCAAATGAACAATCAAATGAACAAAGAACTACCAGAGAATTTTCGAAAAGTATTTCAGACCCTCATAAAACATTGTTAAGCATTATGCTTATTCAATTCATAACCACAGATGAAGTCCTTTGCAAAATACACAGACTCATATACAAGAGACATCTGGAGATCAAATAGTCTTTTGTAGTTTATTCAAGGGCTCTTCACAGACTATCTCTGGAACTTTCTACAAAGCTTTATTACCCAGTGATAATTAGTTATATGACATAGTTCTTAAAAGTGTGACAGCCTTCAAGTTATAAAAAAAACACTTTTCACCACAAATATTACATTTTCAATTGCAAGATCTCACAAATTTGCAATTTTATCCTTCAATTTTTAATTTGTAACACTGACAGTCATTGTCAGGATATATTTGGATAATTTGACTCCACAATCATTCAGTGACCGTCTTGCCAAACAGATGAATTTGGGGTCTTAATGAAGAATGATCTGTATTACTTCAGCTGCAACTCAAGTTGCAATTTACTTCAAGTTTCATTATCCCTTTCTGATAGCCAAGTTACTGTTCTGTTAAATCCATCAACAATGTATTTTAAGTCCCTTTGAACATGTATCAGCATATCCGTGTCGTTTGAATTAAATGATGCCACTATTTGAGAAAAGCTTGGACATTTCATTAGTGATTTTAATGATTCTCATTAAAATGCCTCAAAATTTCATTTTTAAAAAGTCGTGGTGTTATCAGATTCATGTGAGTCAGATTTTGATGATCTGAAGGTTATTGCTGTAATTGATGCTAAAGGCTTGAACTGTTCTTCTAAGTAGCAGAGTGAACAATATGCCATCTTAAAGGAATCTTCTTTTTCAGAACAAATGAAAAAATATCCCTTGAACCATAAAATTTACTGGGCTTGGAGAACAATGCTGTCTGTGTACTATGATCACACCAACATAAATATTTAGAACCAACTCTGAAGCATTCTCGAGTGTTTTGTTTCTTTTACTGCCTCTAATTCACTTGCTTGGAAATTTTATTGAAGACCAGTTCCTTTCCCTTATCTACAACAGCAAACGATCCAAGGTGAAGTCATTCATGAGGTGCCCTCTTTTCACTGGAGATTTGCTACCTTCTCCATCTAAACACAAGGCAGATTCAGTTGTAAAAACATACAGAAATGCTGGAGGAACTCAGTCCGTCTTGCAGCATCCATAGGTGGTAAAGATTTATTATAGACATTTCAGGACTGAGCCATCCTTCAAGGAATAAGCAAAGTAAAGGAAGCCGCAAGAATAAAGAGACTGAAGACTGGCAACAAAAGGTGCCAGAGCAACAAAAGGTGCTAATTGGATATGGGAGAGAAGAGGTGAGAATTGGCTTTGTGAAAGGAGGCAGAGGGAAGTGAGATTGAGCTGGGGGTGGGGGGGGGGGGGGGGGGGTGGGGAGAAGGAAAGAAGGGAATGGTGGTGGTTGAATGGAGACCAAATAAGTCGATATTAATGGTTTGAGGGTGTCCGGTCGAAAGATGAGGTGTTGTTCCTCCAATTTGCAGGTGGCCTCAGTCTGGCAGTACATAAGACCATGGACAGACACATCAGCAAGGGAATGGAATGGGGAATTAAAATGGGTGGCTAGTGGGAGATCCACGCTATTGTGGTGGATGGAATGGAAGTGCTCAACAAAGTGATTTCTCAGCCTACATCCAATGTAGAGGAGACCACAGCGGATGGTCCCTACAGATTCACACGTGAATTGTTGCTTCACTTGGAAGGACTGTTTGGGGCCCCGAATGGTGGTAAAGGATGAAAGTGGAGCAGCTCCTGCAGTCACAGGGTGGATGCCAAGGAGACATTTGTTGAGGAGAGAGGAATCATGAAAGGAGTGGTCCCTGTGGAAAGCAGAGAGGAGAATATGTGTCTAATTTTCACTTGAACTATGGAAGCTTTACATCAATGGTGAAAACCCACTTCACTTGAACATAGTTAATGGCAACCCCCTGCTCATGCTGACCTTATCCAACTTTGAAACCAATTGGCATATTAACAATATGTACATTGGAGGATCAGCTGCAAAATACTTGGACCAAATAACTCAAATACTTGAAGCTTTTTTTTTCCCCTCCAGTCATCAGAAGTTTATATTTGAATCATATGGAAGACCAACATAGCAAGTGATCCTTGTCTAACCTCACACAAAAAGTTTAATTCAGTCGTATTGAGGCAGTGATATTTCGTGTCAAATTTCACAGTATATATACTTGTAGCTTTTTCTTGCCCAAGGATGTTTGACTGTTGCCAGTGAAGTTATACAACCACTACAAGTTATCCCAGGAAAGGTGGTGCTAGGTCTCCACCCTGCATAGTTATCTTTAGATTCATTACTGCTCAAAGAAGTCATAGTAATGAACATATCCAGCAAGTTTATAATTTCCTTGCATTTCTTTCAGTTCCTTATAGAACAGCCATTCTTTGCAATATATTCTTTACCATTTTCCTTTCCCTCTTGCTAAAACTTTTTACTTACTGTTTTATAATGCAGCCATTGACCAATGAAAATGGCAAAAAGAATGGAATCATTTTTAGTGAGTGCTTAGTCCTAATGTGGGTTTGCTTGACAGACTCCTTAAGATTTGAACCAAATATAACATCTATTCTTTGAAGAATTCTAGGTCGACTTCCCCTGGTCATGAAAGCAATGAGAAGATACACTGGTACAAAAAGTGTTTGCAATTTTTTTGAAGCATTTTAAAAGTGCATCCGCCCCAGTTCTGAGCAGAATAGAAGCCCTCTGGAATTGAATGTTTGTACATGCTATAAAATTAGATTGATCTCCTCACACCATAAAGGTAAAGGACAATCGACAAAAAAGTTTGAATTTATAAAGGTTTTGATAGAGTAATAAAAGGAGACACAGAGGGTTTGCAATATAACAGCAAATATTTTGATAAGTAACAGAAGAATAAAGTGGAGACATGGGAATGAAATGGCTCATGATCTGATGGTATGACTCAAAATGGTGATTCATTTAGATTTTATATTAACTTCCCAAAAGGGGAATAAATTCTTGAAAAGGAAACTTTTCTCAAGCAATAAAGAAAGAGTTGCGATGTAGAGGTACTTGGATAGCCCAATATCTTTATAATAGCCTTAATGATTGGACAACCGAAGGGTGGTAGTGGGGATGAGCTCCCACTGCTACACAAATGATCTTCATGGAGGGCACCTCAAACAGCTTCTGACAACCAAGCTCAACTCCTGGTCTTCATGTGTGGCATGGTTCTTATGCCCGGTGGAACTGTTTTCACTGACAGGAGAAAGGGCAAAGGCAGGCCACTGGCACCTTGAAACCAGTTGCTCTGAGTAGATGGGCTCATTAACCATGGATGGTAGCTCATCTAGGAGAGGGAAACTCCTATTTCAAACTATCACTGGCTTGTGGCTATACCTGCTCATGGGAAAGGCTTTTGGAGTAAACCCCAAGGAAAAATCTGGAGTCGGAGTCCCAAAGGCAGCTGACTGCTGTACCCAGCACCGGCACAGCAAGTCCAGAGATGATGCTGGCACCAAACTGTATCGACTTTCGTTGTTCCTTTGGACCTGTCATTAGCATGGAGATGGGGGAGGGGGGGTGGAGTTCCCACTGCATGACAACAGATGGATCATATCAACTCTGCCTTGGCTTGCTCCCTGGAGAGGCCACTCCAAATTCACTTTATAGCATCAGACACAAACCAGAGAGACATGGGTACATGGTCAACATTGACTGACAGGCCACAAAAAAAAAATCAGAATTCTGAAAGAACTCAAAGAGCTGGATACAAGGAGGATAAATATTTTGAATGAGGGGTCCAGAACAAGGGACACCGTCTCAGAATAAGGGTTACACAATTTACGACAGTAGAAATGTCTTTACTCTGAGGGTAGTAAACTGATGGAATCCTTCACTACACCAGTCATTGTCACTCTAGAAATCCCTGGCATTAATGTCTCTTCCATATCAGTGACCCACCACTGGACTGGATGGTGAATTCAAAGGCATCTGACCTTCGGAATATTTGAGACTTTCTAGGCATTGGAAGCATCCTGGAATAATACAGCTGATAGTTGTTGCTTCCCTATGGGACAGTTAGCTACAGATAAACACAATTCAGACCATGAACATGCCTTTCAAATGCTTTGTACCTGCAACACATCTAGTTTTTAATTTCAGGTTTCCCTTTTTAAAAAAAAATGAATGCATAATTCAATCTAGTAAAATAGGATCCTTTAAATGGTCATAAAATAAATTTTAAAAGATCATGTTATCCTGCCAAAGTGTGTGCTTTCAGTCCCTCACACATAGTGAAATCACTCCCCACCAACACATTCCCACAGAGTCATTCTTGTCTGTTCTTACCCCTACCTGACTCAAATGCAGCTGAAGCGCCTTACATGTGGAGTCCTAGGGAAATCTGTCTTCATTCTGAATTCACTTTTAAATGGTGTAACAGTTTTATGGCCCCTTAATGATCACCAATTACGTGTGCATTGCCAATCAAGGAGCACTTAATGACAAAACAGAAAAATTAACCTCTATTCGCACTGCAGAGTGTGTAATTGCCAACGTTAATGTTTTGGCACATGGGGGTCAAAAAGGAGACTGTTCTGTTCAGTAAGATAAATAACATTTACAGGCTGTTACAGATACCTTATCCTTCCATTGATACAATAGAGTGGCCTCTGAACCTCTCCTTGACCTGTCACAGCCTGAATGACCTTGTCTGTGCAAGTGTAGTTTCTGACACTGCCCCTATAAAAAGCTGGTAAAGCTTTAAAATCTGAGGTTTCTAGAATAAAAGCTCACGTACTGCTATATTCTCCCTTTACTTTTCAGAAGATAAAGGGTGAATGTTGTTATTGTACAACATGTTCACACTTCTTTAAGATGAATGGTGATGGCAGCACAAAATATCACTTTCTGCGATGCAGTTCTGTACATTATTGGGGCAACCAAACAATATTGAGAAATGGCAAATTTCAAGTTTGCTCAATGATACAGATCCCTGAGGAACGTTTCATATCATACTGTGCCTGTGTCCCAACACGATCCCTTCTATTTTATTATCACCAATTTAACAACATGGGACCCTTTTGCCCAATGCTTACCAGAAAATGCATCACTGTTGATAGATTCGAGTGGTGTTTGACAAATGCCGCTGAATTTCTCAAATAATGCAATATGCTCACTGTATGCATGAAGAAAATAGATATTATTATTTTACATTTTTTAATTATGCTATCAGTGCAAGTAAGCTTTCCCTGCAACATCATTCACTAGAGAAAGGGTCAGCAAAAGTGGCATGTACGATTAGTCAGCAGGCACAGGAAAAGAGATATAAAGAATGAGTCAATTAGGAATGATAACTCACATTCTGCAAATGCATCCTCTGGTGTGGAACTGTTTCATACTGACCATAGTCCACCAATGTGTGCTGAATTATCATCTCTGTTAGTGGCAGAAGTCGTGCGATTGGCCTCAGTGTTTTAAACCAAGAAGGAGAAAGCAGTGATAACTGTAGCTCGTTTTTGTATGTGTACCTGCAAGTGTGTGAACAACATAATTCATGAAGAATTTCCACATGAAGAAAAGAACAGCAGTCTGCCAAGCATCCCTGGAACCTTAAGGTGAATCAGCAAAGATGATTGCTTTGGAGGAGGGTGGAGGAGGAGGGAGAATGTTTGATTTTTGGGGGGGAAATTAGGACACTTTCCATGAAAAAATGAAAATTCTTTTGTGTGCATTTAATGCTTTCTGGATAGTCTTAAATCTCCTATTTCATCCTTCCTTTTTAGTACATATTTATCCACTTGCTGTCACTTTCTTCAGTGGATAATGCTACGGGATAACCTTGTTTGCAATTAGGTAAGAGTTGTATGAACTGTGAATCATTGTATTGCATGGAGTAGGGCAAAAAAGCTTGGTGAGAATTTGGAATAAGTAGACTGCCCTGTCTCCATAATGTCAGTGACCACGTAGCACAAATTGAAGAATTTTCAGAAATAATTAATATTACAACAAAAATAACATTCAAATGCTCAAAGATATCAAAATAAAGGTGGTAAGAGAGGACATTTCAGCTCTATTCAGCAGTGACTTTGGTAATGTTATGGTAGATTGGTAATGTTATGGTAATATTACGGTAGATTGGTAATGTTATGGTAATGTTATGGTAGATTGATAATGTTATGGTAATGTTATGGTAGATTGGTAATGTTATGGTAATGTTATGGTAGATTGATAATGTTATGGTAATGTTATGGTAGATTGGTAATGTTATGGTAGATTGGTAATGTTATGGTAGATTGGTAATGTTATGGTAGATTGGTAATGTTATGGTAGATAGGTAATGTTATGGTAATGTTATGATAGATTGGTAATGTTATGGTAATGTTATGGTAGATTGGTAATGTTATGGTAATATTACAGTAGATTGGTAATGTTATGGTAGATAGGTAATGTTATGGTAGATAGGTAATGTTATGGTAATGTTATGATAGATTGGTAATGTTATGGTAATGTTATGGTAGATTGATAATGTTATGGTAATGTTATGGTAGATTGGTAATGTTATGGTAGATTGGTAATGTTATGGTAATGTTATGGTAGATTGGTAATGTTATGGTAATGTTATGGTAGATTGGTAATGTTATGGTAGATAGGTAATGTTATGATAGATTGGTAATGTTATGGTAATGTTATGGTAGATTGGTAATGTTATGGTAATATTACAGTAGATTGGTAATGTTATGGTAGATAGGTAATGTTATGGTAGATAGGTAATGTTATGGTAATGTTATGATAGATTGGTAATGTTATGGTAATGTTATGGTAGATTGATAATGTTATGGTAATGTTATGGTAGATTGGTAATGTTATGGTAATGTTATGGTAGATTGGTAATGTTATGGTAGATTGGTAATGTTATGGTAATGCTATGGTAATGCTATGGCAGATTGGTTATGTTATGGTACATTGGTAATGTTATGGTAATGTTATGGTAGATTGACGATTTTTAAAAATAAAGTATAAACTGATGGCTATGGGAATCTTTAAAAGAGTAAAGATCATCGTATTCTTCTTTGGCTTGGCTTCGCGGACGAAGATTTATGGAGGGGATCATCGTATACAGGCCTAGAATTTCCAGGATGGCTTTAGCTCCACATTGTATCAAATCTGATTTTATCTTCTAAAATAAGTTTCCATATAATTGATTTACATTGAAATATTGGCACACAATTGTCCTTGTGCCTGCCAATATTTTGGATCACTCAAGTTCAGTTATTCACTCTGTGGACTGGTAAATTAATTAAACACTGTAATTTGCCCCTAAATGAAGAATCAGAGGAGTGATGAGAGGAATTTGGGAAGGATTAATTAGTTCAGGTTGCTTGTAAAAATAGGTGCTCTTTGGTCAGCTTGGATAACGCCTGTTATGATGCTGGATCCTCTATGTTTCTACAGCTCTATGATCATTTATGATCGATTTATTTCTGTTGTTATTTATGCATTTCCTCCAATTATGTATTTTTCTCAATTTTCTGATTCTGATTCTGAAAACTTTCCATTGCCCCTAATTTTCAACCAAATTTTGGCTTCTGACCTAAAATCTCCTTGAAATATTATAAGTAGTTCCCAAATCAGCAAATGACTCTTATTAACATGTAAAACTCTCAGACACTTTATTGGCATGGTAACTAGGAGAAACAGATTTTTACCACTTAGTAAATTCCTTTTTGCCAAATGTAGTGTCAGGATGTGCTTTTCTAAAATATTGAAAATTAAAACCATCTATGTACTGGAATTTATTTCACCAACTTATTTCCTTTAAAACATTTAACTGCACTTCCTTAGTGGATGAGCAGGGAAATGCACCATCTGATACATTACTAAATCATGAAGTCTTGGAATATTTCAGGCCTTAAAGTCATCAATGCTATGTTGGCTCATTTCAGTAAGAGGTTAAAAATTAGAGAAGACTGGAAAGTGGCAAATGTTGTGGCTCTATTCATGAAAAGCAGCAGGAAAAAGCTTGAGAACTACAGGCTAGTGAGTCTAACATCTATTATTGGCAAGTGACTAGAGTGTATTCTGAGGGAGAAGGTTGGATGGACAAGGACTCATTAGAGGGATAGTCAGCATTGTTTTGTAACTGGGAGGTCATGTGAATTTTTGGAAGATGTGACCGAAAAGGTTGATGAGGGCAGGCTTGTAGAGGTTGTATCTATGGATTTCAAGAAATCATCCAATGAGTTTCCACATGGTAGGTTGATCTGGAATGTAAGATTGCATGGGATCCGAGGTGAGATAGCAGGATGGATAGAAAATTGGCTTCAAGGAAGAAAGCAGAGGGTGATTGTGGAAGGTTGTTTTTTTGGACGATGCCTGTGACTCATTGCTATAGGGTTCAGTGCTGGCCTTCTGTTGTTTTTTTTCTATATCAATGATTTAGATGAAAATGTTCATGGCATGATTGTCAAGTTTGTGGATGATACTAAAGTGACTGGGGTTGTAGAGAGTGAAGATAGTTTCCAAAAATTGCAGCAGGATCTTGATCAGTTGGGCAGGTAGGCAGAGGATTGGTTGGTGGAATTTGACACAGAGAAATGTGAGGTGTTGGGAGGACTGACATGGGCAGGAAATACACAGTGAACTGTGGGGATTTGTGGAGTGTTGTAGAACATTCTTGTTGTACAGGTTCATAGAACTTTGAAAGCAGTGTCATAGGTAGACAGGGTGGCCAAAAAGGCTTTTGCCATATTGGCCTTCATTAAAGTATTGAGTACAGAAATTGGGAGATCATGTTGTAGTTGCACAAGATGTCAGTGAGGCTCCATTTGGAATATTGTGTTCAGTCTGATCACGGTGCTACAGGAAAGATATTGTCAAGTTGGAGAGGGTGCAAAGAAGGTTAAAAAAGCTAGGGCCTTATTTCTTGGAGTGCAGTAGGATGAGGGGTAATCTCATACTAAATGATAAGAGGAATAGACCATATGCACACAGCAAATCTTTAGCCCAGAGCAGGGGAAATCGGTAACCAGAGGGCATAGGTTTAAGGTGAAGGGAAAGAAATTTAACAGGAACCTAAGGAATAATTTTTTTGTGCACGAAGGGTAGTGGGCATATAGAATAGGCTGCTAAAGGAGATGGTTGAGGCAGACTATTGGAATGTTTTAGAAACATTTAGATGGATACATGGATAGAATAGGTTTGGAGGGAAATGGGCCAAATGCAGGCTGGTTGGATTAGTGAAGTGGGACATTTTAGTCATCACATGCAAGTCGGAAAAGGGCCTGTTTCCATATTGAGTGACTCTATGACACTGCTACTGTGTAACCAAAACCAGCATTTTCACTCCAAATTCTTCTGCAGTGTTTATGTACGGCCTTTGGGTTTGAATATGATCAAGTATGACTTTCTGACAAAGATTCAGGTGATCATAATTTTCTAAGTTAATTCATGAGAAAACAACATCTGAATGAGAAAAACAGGGTTAAAGTCCCATGGATCTGGATCCTATTTGGGAGTGACATCCTTTCAGTAAGGAAGAGTGGGAATATTTAAAAACATTTAAAAAATGGCAGAAAATGAAAATGACCATATTTAGATTTAATTACTTTCCCAATTATGCATTAGGGTTATGCACTTCATTTGATATTTTGACCATGGTAAGCAGACATGAAGAAAGTTGTAAGAGCAGCTAGTGCAAGATGGGATGAGGAAATGAGAGCATTATGAGAAAATCAATTGCACATGATAAATACATTTTAAGGCCTAACATGAGATCAGATGATTTGATGAAGATTGTTGTGGGAACAGCTGATGTACATTAGCTGATGTCCTGTTTAACAAGGAGAAATAGTACAGAACTCAGTGTCGTTTGATATAAGGTGTCTGTGAGGATTCAAGATTAATTTTGTGATTCCTAAACAAATTAGGTATCTTGGGATTTGAGACACCATCGCTCTTTTTAGGAACACCATCTTTTCTATTGTTACTTTGACTCAAGCCTCAGCCTGGTTAAAAGCTCAGTTTTATGTAACTGTAGTCAAAGTCATCATTTATTGCCCATTCTCAGTGTCCCACTGAACCTGCTGATGAGTTATTTTTATGAGAACGACTGTAAGACTCCTGAATAGTGCATATCTTTCCCCAATTAGTTTGTTAGATTAAAGAAATTACTGCCTTTAACTTCCAGGTTCTTAAAATATTAATTCAAGTTCTCCGCACAAATCTGAGAATATTATCAATGTTTACAACAGCAATAATATTCACAGTATTATAATAATAAGATGGCATGGTTAACATAGCAGCAAGCACAATGCTATTACAATACCAGTGACCTGAGTTCGAATCCGATGCTGTCTGTAAAGAGTGTGTACGTTCTCCCCATGTTTGAGTGGGTTTCCTCCGGGTGCTCCAGTTTCCTCCCATCCTCCAAAATGTACAGGATTGTAGGTTGTAGCTGTAATTAGACAGCACAGATTTCAATAGCCAGAATCGGCTTCTGCCATATAAATAAATAATGATTAATAGATAGACAGAAGCATTGATTAAAAAAACCAGACATCAGCACCACAGCACAAGATTTGTAATAACTGCACTAATGCACCAGTGGCATCAAAGGATCTCCAAATCCACGTGATACTAACTGATCTTCTAAAGCACTGTACGTCATCATTGTTGGGCTAAAACAGTAACTTCACCCCACCCCCCCCAAAATAAAACAAATATAAAAACATTCTGATGAAAAAAATTAACTCATCATTCTACTTCATGAAGGCAATGCCATAAGTATGAATGTATGCAGCGTCACTCAAGTCTGCCGACTGAGTAAACTCACCACAATTTTAGTACAGCCAGGAAGGCTGCAACAAAAATGTAACAGCAGAAATGAATTTATAATTGCTTAGGCTTAATTATTAGCTGCTCTTCCTCCAGGTAAGCATCACCCAGTAAAGCTTTTATCCCTACATGCTGTCTGATATTATCTCAGTTTATTACTCTAATCTTTCAATTACAGCCCGTGAGTGGCTAAAGGCATTAGCAGTTGCATTGTTACAAAGTCCGGCTACAGCAGATTTCCAGGTAAAAATTTACTTTATTCCAAATCTCTTCAGCTTTATTTGATGTTTTCTTTCGAAGTGAGTCGAAACTGCTAACTCAATGAATTAATCCCAACACGTCAATTGTATTGAACGGACTGTCACACACATGCTGCATACCTCGAAATTCTAGAAACATTTGTATAGACTTTGCATGACAGTTGATTTAATATATTCATCTATTGGCTCAGTTATCAATATTGGCTCTGCTTGGACTCAAAAATGACTGATAATTGGTCCAATTGACTAATTAGCTCTACTTAGCTTCAAAACTTTAAAATGTTAAGGAAAATAATAAAGAGAAATTTCTTGAGTTCATGAATATTATTATAGTAGCTGCTACCTGGGTTCAAATCCAGTGCTATCTGTAAGGAGTTTGTATGTTCTCCCCGTGACTTGCCTGGGTTTCCTCTGGATGTTCTGGCTTCCTCCCCCTTTCCAAAAACACAGCGAGTTTGTGGGTTTAATTAGTGTTTTTGAGTGGCTCATGGGCACATAAAAGCACATGCTTACTGTTGATGGAAAATTTGATGAGGTGACTGTGTATTTTCACCCATGAGAACACATAGTCACTTTCTTTATAGCTCCTCAGGTGGCGAGCTCTTGTCCTCTGCTGGTGTAGCAGGGAGGGCATTGCTGAAACATATTCCTGCAGGGATCAGAGGAAAAGTTGGGGAAATGAGCCATCCCCACCCCAGCCTGAAGCATGATTGAAGCCTTTGGTCAGAGGTTCCATCTGCTGTCTTATAGGACGGCCAAAGATAATATCAAAATAATTGAAAAGAAATAACCAATGGAAAATTTGAAATCCCTTCGTATATTTTTGACAATGAGGTCAATAGTGAAGGCGCATTATTAGGAAGAATTTTCCCCTCTCTTCTTTCCAGGCCTCTGTTTTAATCAGTCAGTCACATTGAAACTCCTCCCATCAACCAACTTACATTTTTCTCTTTGCCTGAAAGTAATTGATGGAGAACTGCTCCACGATGCCAACAAATGTTCTGGGCAGTGATTGTTCCCCCCACAAACTCTCAGAACATCACATGGGGCAGCGTGATTAGCGCAGCAGTTAGCACAAGGCTATTACAGCACCAGAGCCCAGGGTTCTAATCCAGTGCCATCTGTAAGGAGTTTATGCGTTCTCCCCATGTCTGTGTGGGTTTCCTTCAGGTGCTTTGGTTTTCTCCCTCCCATCAAAATATACCGGGGTTGTAGATCAATTGGGTGAAATTAAGCAGCAATGGTTCGTGGGCTGAAAGGGCCTAAATTTAAATGTAATACCACTATATTTCAAAATATATTCACTCCTTTCAATTAAAATGTTTAACTCTATTAAGGCTGATCCTCCACCAAAGTTTATCAGTGAACAGTCTCTATACGGAGGTCAATTGAAATTCTTCCACGACTGGGATTAGGTGGGATCATCTCATTTAAAGCAGCTCAGAGATTTTCAGGTCAATATGGATCTATACCACACTGTGTCCAAGTTGGACATTTATCCATTAAATTAATACCTGAATAGCTATTTCATCCACTTTCATGTGGTCAACTGAGTTTTTGGAGAGAAATCCAACTCTGCTATTCCAACTTTGCTTACATCAACCTTCCAGTAAATAAATGAGGAAAGATAATACTTCAATGCACTAAGAATCACATTTTGTTAGAATTTAATCTCTTGTGCACTGAAATCATCTGAAAGGTAATGGCAAGGATGATGCAAATTGCATATCTTCACAGCAGATGTAATATTGTTGGCTCTCCACTCAGCCCTGGATCCCCTTGAAAACAACAGTTCATACATTCAACTGTTCTTCATCGACTACAGCTCAGCCTTCACTACCATTATTCCCTCAGTGCTGGTCAAGAAGCTACAAACTCAAGGCTTCTGTACACACCCCCCCACCCCCTGCAACTGGATCCTTGACTTCCTCATCGGAAGATGTCAGTTGGTATGAATTGGAAACAATGTCACCTCCTCACTGATTATCAACACAAGTGCACCCCTAGGATGCACGCTTAGCCCACTGCTCTATTCATTGTATGACTGTGCAGCCAGAGTCAATTCCAATGCTATCTACAAATTTGCCAACGACAGTTGTCGGCAGAATCACAAATGGCAATGAGGAAGCGCATAGGAGGGAGATCGATCAGCTCATTGAATGGTGCAATGACAACAAACTATGTTGGCAAAACTAAGGAGATGATTGTGGACTTCAGAAGGAAGTCAGGGGAACACGACCCAGTCCTCCGCGAGGGTTCAGTAGTGGAGAGGGTCAAGAACTTCAAATTCCTGAGGGTCAACATCTCTGAGGATCAGACCTGGAGCCTCCATGTTGAAGGCTTACCAGCAGCTATACATTTTTGAAGTGTCTAAGGAAATTTGGTATGTCACCAAAAACTCTCAAAAACTTCTACAGGTGTATTGTGGAAAGCATTCTGGCTGGTTGCATCATTGTCTGGAATGGAAGCGCCAATTCTCAGGACAAGAATAAACTCAAGAGGGTTGTTAACTCGGCTTGCAATGTCACAGGCACCAGACTTCACTCCATCGAAGACATCTACAAGAGGTAGTGTCTAAAGAAAACAGCCGCTATCCTCAGGGCCCCCCCCCCCCACCACCAAGTCCATGCTCTCTTCACTCTGCTAACATCGAGGAGGTACAAGAGCCTGAAGATGAGCACTCAACGGCACAAGGACAGATTTTTCCCCTCTGCCATCAGATTCCTAAATGGGCAATGACCCAAGGGCACTGTCTGACTTTGAATTTTTCTTGCAGTTTTTTTATACTTATTTTGTAAGATAGTTTATATACATCTTTGCACAGTGATTGTGCCACAAAATAACGAATTTTTGTGACACATTCATGACAATGACCTCTGATTCTCACCCTGACGAGAAGATTGGGTTCAGTCAGCAGGAGCCCAGTTACAAAAATGACAACCTGGCTGCAATTCTGAAAAAAATATTCAGCAGGTCATGGTGTCAATATCCAAAGACCAGTGTGAAGAGGAAGCTGTGTTGAGGCATATTCCAAATCAACCACCCCAACTGAAACCAAGGGAATTTTTTTTTTAATGGTCAATTCCTCTTATGGGTGGCTAATCTGCAATGGCAGTTTTAAGTAGAGGTAACAAGTTGAAACCTCACTCTTGTATTTATGAGAAAAATAGTGCTCTTTTGCTTGCTTTTAAACATGGATTAATAAAATACAGCATTACCTCACTTAAGTGTCGCAACATCCAAGTGAAAATAACATACAGCGTTCTCTCTCTCTCTCTCTCTCTCTCTCTCTCTCTTTCCTTCTTTCTTCAAACAATTATGCTTTTGTTACACCACCACTGCATTTCAGAAAACTATTCCCATTTTCCCGGAACGCATGCTGTGTAAAAAGCTCAGAACGGGAATGCAAATGCCATTTCCATTCCAGCATTTTACCTCCTAGACCCCTAGTCATTTTCCCAGAATGCCTGCAGCCTAAGCTCAACTGTAGGCATTCCATGGCCAAGGGGCTAATGAATATGATGCAGTGATGATGACCTGCCGGTATGCTGTTTAAACACATGGACAAAAATGGAGATTTGCAGTTTTGGTCGTTCCTGTGTGAATGACCACTGCCAGGATGTCGGGAGACTCTTCCTAACGGTAAAATCCTGCGAAGTCTATGTAAAAGACACTATTGAAAGATTGTCCAACACTTTACTTTTGCAGACAGTGTTCTTTTAATATGTCATTGAGAGGCAGACCCAATTCTTCCTCACTAATTAATAACATTTATTGTGACTGATATTTTTTCCAGGGTATTTCAGGAGAATGAAGGCCAGCAATTCCATTTTCTGTTGGAAGTTTTCAAAGGTCAACTGTTATGCGCTTTCCTTTTTGTCTAAAATATGGTTTTTTTTAAATGAAAGTTCCATGTCTAAAGTTAAATTGATTCATTTTTATTCAGACATAAATCCCCAATGTGATAAATGTAAAACAGGTGATACTTCTTTAATTCATATGCTCTGGACTTGCCTAGAAACATTTTGGAAAAGTTTTTCAAAAATTATTGGCAATTCTTGATTTAAAATTGGAATCTAACCCTTTAATTGCTCTTTTTAGAACATTCCAAAAACATGTTGTGTTTCTAACTTCAATTCAATACCGCATTTTATCTTTCACTTCATTGATGGCCAGACATGCAATTTTGATTAAGTGGAAAGATAATACCCCATCTATACATGCACAATGGCTAAAGGGCTTTATGTCTTGTTTAAATTTGGAAAAAAATTAGATATGCAATCAATGATTCAAATATTAAATTCCAAATGATATGGGGCCCATTCATGGACTACTACCTTAACCTTGAGATTTAATGTTAACATGGAATTTTGGCATTGTGTTGCCCCATCTAGGATTGTGCTACTTTGATTTATAAATGATAATCTTCAACCTTGTTCAGGGGAAAGGGTTTTGAAATTTATTTCCTTTGCTTTGCCCTATTTTATCATCATGTATGTGCTTTGGTACTTTTACTTATGATAATTTTTGTAACTTTTTTATCTTCTTGGTCTTGTAGCACATTTCATAATTTGTATTGTTCAACTTTTCTATTGTAAAATATTAATAAAAATATTTTTAAAAGGAAAAAAATTAAAGTTCCAAAACAAATGTCATTAAGGGCGAATGTTATCCAGATCAATGTGGTCCACCAATAACATGGAGATATTTTGTTTTAAAATTATCGTAACACTGCAAGTCAAAATTCCCCAGATTTCTGTGGGTTTAAATTTTGCTGCAAGCCTCGACTTTTGATCCCTAAATTACAATGTAAAACATTGTCAGTTAAAATCTGTATGGAACAAAGGACACTAGTGTACACTAATATTATCAAAGGGTATGTCAAGTAAAATCTTGATGGCAGTTCTTCTTTGAACAGTGCACAGCTGCACATGTTTGTTATCTTTGGTGTGAAATTTGGATTGACAACAATTAATGCTTCCCATCCACCAGCTTCCCAATGGCCGTGGAGAGAAGCTCTGTTTTCTCCTACGTACATCTGAGTAGGCCTTAGGCCTCACCGTCAGTCATTATCTGTGTGACGGAAGAGTGGCATCAGCAGCTGACAAACTCACTGGTGCCTCCTGAGAGGCCTGCATGATAAAGCGTTCTGTTTAGTGCTGTAATCAGCTTGCTATACATGCATTACTTCCTAATGAGAGCCGTGTTTAAACAAGTGTATAGAACACATCTGTCTGGGCCTTGGGATTCAAACCTGTGTGACCAATTCAGCATCTGAAAGTTAAATTAATGGTAAAGAGTTTAATTGTGAGTAAACAATGCCACATTAAGGACCAGTACACAGTGATGAGTAATGAAACACTAACTATTCAATCACAGATGTGACTGTCCCTGCTTTTTCATTAATGATCATCCCCAGGCTGTTCCTTATGACTAGTTAAAAGGCAGAATGATTCATTTTTAAATGAAGGTCTGTTCATTTCACTGCACCAGCAACACCCACCAACCCCCATTGCTGAAGCTTCTTGCCACACTCCACATTAGTCTAAGTACAATTTAACTCCCTTTACAAACTCAGTTAAACCTGATGAAAATTATTCAACTTACTTATGCAAGAGGCATGTTTAATTCCCACACAAATCAAACAACTTTTATTACTGTAATGATCAGAAACTTGAAAAATAAATAATTGACTCGAGTAAAACACAAATGTCTGCAGACACCGTAGTCGAAGTAAAAGCACAATGTTGGAGAAACTTCATCACACCTTGCTGAAGGGCTCAAGCCTGAAACATTGGTTATGTATCTTAATCTTTGCCCTATAAAGTACACTATTTGGCCCGCTGAGTTTCTCCAGCATTGTGTTTTTTACTTAAATAATTGGCTCAGCCTTGAACAATCCACTGGAATAATTTTTATTGCAGTAAACATGTTGTCATTGATGTGTTTCACATTTTGATACAAAATGATAGTCGAGATATATTTAAAAATTATTAGAAAAGGTATTTTAAAAATAAGCAAAAATTGTGAGAGAATGCACAAGGTGACAGGCAAAATTCATTGTCCAACATACCACAAATACTGGCCATGACATTAAAGAGGTCTCAAATCTCTTTCTATGATATCCATACTGATAAAAGCATTTAATTCCAGAATGAAACCCCTTAACCTCTGGAGGAAATACATGTTTTCTGTAGAAATGAGCAAGGTTGGCCAAATGCTCTGCCACTTGCCTTAATGACCTTTCCACTCAGGTATAAACTGCTGTGTGCTGGAAAAATATTGGTCTTCAACAAGCTGCAATGTATTCAGTGCCCAGAGGGTTAACGCAAAAGAATTGATTGGTTTGGAAACCACAAAGATCTGACTTTGGCTGGAGGCAGAAAAAAATCAACTGTGCAGGCTTGATAGTTGTGACAACTTTATTAAACTTCAGCTTTACCCAAAAGGTATATAATTTTAATCTTCAACTGCATCTTCTGTTTTTATCATCCTGATCTTCTTGCTATCTGTTCACCTGTTTTTCCCATATTTTGGACAGTGTAGTGTTTACTGTTTTCTCTAATTACATTCTCAAACCCTTTAATATTACTGGTCCTGTAAAACAAACAATTGATCCACATTTACACATGTAACCATGTTACTAACACAATTTGCCAATTTGCCAAAGGCAAAAAAAATCTGAGCTTCTTTTATTTGCCTTGTTGCAATATGGTGTCAGCCTCGGTGGCTGCAGTCAATAAAAGGCATGACCTTCTCCCATCTATACAGGTACATACACACAAACACAGGCATGTACGTGTATGTATGTCTGCGAGGGTGTGCATGTGTGCACATGCAGGTGAGTGTGCATGTACAAAAGAATTTTGCTCGTTAGTAACCGGCTGTAATGTAACTGTCTTGCAGAGTAGAAGTAAATAAAAGCTTATTTAGTGTCAGTCAGATAGATTCACGTTTGACTGTGAGTAAAGAAAGGACCTTGGCCAAAGAATAAATACCCCACAAGTCACAGCTTGGTGTTAACTTGACAGATTGCAGGGTCAGCCTGTTTAATTTAGCCCAACATCACTTTTTGAAATCTAGAGACAATCAAAAAAAGGTGATACTAGGTTATGCTGCTGGGCTACCCAATTTACATAATGAAAAGCATCTCCCCTTTGTCGAATTATCTTTCCATGGAGTTGGTAGACAATAGGAAACAAAGTTCAGATATGTTGTCAGAGGACATACATGGCATCACAATCAACCCTGAGATTCTTTTTCCTGCAGGCCAGGCAGAATTCCTACTTATCACTAGTGCAAAAAACTGTACACAAGAGAAAAAAAATATGTATATAAAACAGAGGAATAAATGTAAACAAACTGATTGTGCAAAAAAAATCAACAATAAATAATGCGCATAGAAAGAATCCCTTATGAGTCTAATTGAGTTTGTTGTTTCAGAGTCTGATGGTGGAGAGGTAGCAACTGTTCCTGAAAATAGTGGTGGACTCCTGTGTCACCTATAATTCTTTCCCAATGCCTCTAATGGCAGCATTCCATGTAGATTTACTTAATGCTGGGGTAAGTTCTGCCTGTGATGTACTGGACTGTGTCCACTACCTTTTGCAGGACCTTCCATTCAGAGGTATTGGTATCTTGATGCTACCAGTCAGCACACTTTCCACGGCATATCTGTAGAGATTTGCCAACGTTTTTGATGTCATACCAAACCTCCACGAACTCCTGAGGAAGTAGGGGCACTGACGTGCCCTCTTCACAATATTTTATTTGTTGGGTCCAAGGAAGTTCACCCAAGTGACTCCCAGTGATTTAATATTGCTCACCCTCTCCATCACTACGATCACTAGATTGTACACCTCTGGTTTTCCTTTCCTAAAGTCTACAATTAGCTCTTTGGTTCTGGTGACATTGAGTGCTTGGTTGCTGCTACTACACCATTCAGCCAAGTTTTCATTGTCTCTCCTGCAGGCTGACTCATCGCCCCTTTACCTACAGCCCCTTTACCTACTGCAAGTTGTAGATGGTGTTGTCGCACTGAGGCACATAGGTGTATAGTGGGTAGAGCTGAGGGCTAAGTACATGTCTTGGGTAAACTTATACCTCTCATTTTGTTCGTTTTAGATTGGTCACAGTGTTTGAGCTACCGAAAGAAAATAGACACACACACCTAGAGCAGTTCAGATTATACAAATGTTTATTATAAATTCAAAAGCTGATTTCATTCTACAATATGCAAGCCCTTCCCAACTATACTTATCAACGCTTGGACTAGTCCCAACTGCCAAAGCGAGGCAACGACTGCACACTTGTAGTAGGTTGTCGGGGCGCCGGTAGCAGCTTCTCCACCTCCCCTGACCGGGACGTTGGCTGGACTCTAGAAGTTCTTCTTCTTCTTGCTGAGAGATGTTGCCACCTCTCGGAGAGTCTCTCAAACTTCAGCAGCGGGACCATGGCTTATATTACCCAAAAACTGCTTACCCAAGCACCTATTCCCAGCACAGCAAGAAAGATAAGCAAGCAATCTAGCATGCTAGGCTTCTAACGAATAACATAATTTTCAGGTTATCACTTTGAATACAATGGTTTATTTTGCATCAAGGCTAGGCTTCTGACAGTCTGTGACCAAAACAAGCAGGAAGATTAAATGTTCTTGGTACACAGATGTCCTTTCTTCAGATAACAGCATCTCTGGCCCCTCGGTGGAATTTAGCTTATGTCTGCTGATTCTAAAAACAAGCAGGTTCTCAGCCTTGCAGAACCAAAGGCTGCAAATTTTTTAAAAATCAGGTTAGAATCTTCCATTACATTACACAACCTTGGGGCTCCAGTACTGATGGAGATGGTGAGGGAAATGTTCTTACCAATCCTCAGAGTGTGGTCTGAAGGTGAGGATCCAATTACACAGTGGGGCACTGAGGCCCCAGTCTTGGAGTTTGCTGATCAGTTTTGAGGGAATTAAATGTTAAATGCCAAACTGTCATCGATAAAGAGCATCTTGATGTATGTGTCTTTGCTGTCCAGTATTCTATGGCTTTGTGTAGAGCCAGTGAGATGGCATCTGCCATACACCTGTTGCTGACATCAAGATCAAACAATAGAAAGCTGGATGGGCAAAACAAGTCAGGTAGCATCCATGGAGAGAAATACACAGTCAATGTTTTGGGTCAGGGCCTTTTATTGAGCTTCTTATAAGGGATACAGCCCCAAACGTTGACTGACCATTTTTCTCCATGGATGCTGCCAGACCATTTTTATCCCTCCAACTGATCATTAATTATTGGAAGAACCAAATGAGTTGACCTGTTAAATCTGTTATATGATCAGTGGCAGTGATTGGGACTGGGGTTCAATTCAAATCCTATGCTATCTGTAAGGAGTTTGTACTTACTCCCTGTGTCAGTATGGGTTTTCTCCAGGGGCTCCAGTTTCCTTCCAACCTTTAAAAACATACCAAGATTGTAGGTTAATTGGGTGTAATTGTGCGGCATGGGCTCATGGGCTGAAAGGGGCGGTTACCATGTAATTAATAACTTCGTAAGAGCAATGAATTCCATTTATATCTAAAATGCTTAACTGAGATTATTCAGATTGTATGCAAATTACTAAATTTAAATGGTCTGATAAGATTAAGTACTTGGATGTAATTGTCGATAAGGAGTATCAAAATTTATATGGTTTGAATTACTTACCATTGTTAAATAAAATTAAGTCTGATTTGGATAGATGGAAAGATTTTCCATTAACATTGATTGGATGGGTAAATTGTATTAAAATGAATATATATCCACGTATTCAATATTTGTTTCAATCTATTCCCAGTCCTATACTGGGGAAGTTTTTTAAGGAATTGAATAAAATAGTATGTTTGTTTTTGTGGAAAGGTAAGTTAGCTAGAGTATCTATGCAAAAATTGACATGGAAGTATGATTTGGGTGGCCTTCAACTGCCACATTTTCAAAATTATTACCAGGCTGCACAGTTGAAATTTATTTCTAGGTTGTTTGATATTGATCAACTGCCGATGTGGGCTAATGTAGAAATGTAGAAAGTTCAGTTAAGCATTTTATATATAAATGGAAATCATTGCTCTTACAAAGATATAAATTACCTGTGTTAATCTGTTACTTGACTACCAATACTGACCAAACTGCTGAGTACTTCCAGTGTTTTTTGTTAATTTATATGTTGTTAGGCCTCTTGAACTTGTATTAATCTAGCATATTACTGAGTGGAATATACAAAAGTGCAGGAGAAACTCAGCAGGTCAGGCAGCATGTATAGGAAGTAAAGGGTAACCCATGTTTCTGGCCTGAGCCCTTCATCAAGCTCTGTGACCCAAACTGTTGGTTGAGAGGCTCCGGTCTGAAACGTAGGTTACCCTTTACTTCCTATAGCTACTCTGTGACTTGCTAATATTTTTTTAAATTAGAATTTTTAAACAAATTTAAATTTTCAATTAAATATAGACATACAGCATGGTAACACACCCTTTTGGCCCATGAGCCTGTGCCACCCAAATGCACCTAAATGACCTCCTCTCCCTTATGTTTCTGAAGTTTCTCCAGCACCTTTCTGTATTCCACTCGACCCAGTGTCTGCAGATATTCTTGGTTAATACTATTGAGTGGGATTGCTGCCCAAAGCCCAGATCTCTCCATTGGAGAGATGTGCTTGGTGTGGCATCACAAAGCACATAAATCGGCATTAATTTAAATTTCATCTTTTTTTATAGGTACTGTATTTTCATTTTAATGCCCTGGATCACACTGATGATAATTCTATTGAAAATAGTTGGCTGCATTCTTGGATCACCTGATTCTGGACTTCTGCCCCAGTGCATTGCAGTGTGGAAGAATGGACTGTAATGAAGGCCACAGGCACCAGTCTGGGGATGCCTCTTAGCCTGGTAAATTGACAGGCTGAGTCCACAGTATACTGAATCTCATAACATATCTGGTAAATCTCATCCCATTCAATTCAATAGTGTTGCTATCCTTAACTAATGAGTTCAACTTTGTTTTATTTCTTCATGTGTTTATTTTTAATAACAAGAATAACTTCATGTGCTTTAAAATAAATGGATTTATTTGAATAATTTAAACTTTAATTGAATAATTTTTAATTATTTTTTAAATGTAAATATTTTTAATTTTTTTTATATTTAAAATTTAGTCATACAGCATATTGGCGGCAACTATCGGGCCTCAAAAGATTACAAGATGGGGGACAGTGTGGGATGAGCACAGGTTGTGGTTCAAAACGTGCAATACATGTCCCAACTTTTCTAAAGAACAAATCAACTTTCAAAATGTCTCTGCATTCCGGGACAAATGAGCAGATCCCTCCAAATCATTGATGCACTGAATTCCACCTGAATTTAGGCCCAACATACCATCAAGCATATCAAACCAAAGCTTGCAAAACCAATTTCCATCATTCAGCTTTTCAAATCCCTTAAAAATAAGGAGACGCAATATTAAAGTCAAGAATTTGAGAAGAGAAGGTCAAAGATCTGAAGGGGAGATAATTTTTTTTCATAATCTTCTAGTTTATGAGGGCTCCTTACTGAAGGAAACATATGGATCATCAAGAATCCACACCACCAGTTCTGTTCCTACTGCTGCCATCAGGAAAGAGAAATAGGTGCTACAGGAATCATATCACCAGGTTCAGGAATAGCTGCTACCCCTCATGTTCATTCAGGGACTCATTTAAGGACTCTTTGCTCATTATTTATTCCTGATTATTTTTTTAAAATGCATTTGCGCAGTCAGTTTGTTTATATGTCTTTCTTTTGTAGACATTTCTTTCTTCTCGAGTACAGTTTACAGCTACCGGTAATTAGAAATTCTGCTGACCTGCAGGGAAAAAAAAATCTCAGGGTTGTACGTACTTCAATAATAAATTTTAACCTTGTCTTTGGCTTTAGATGTTCCTGGTCTTAAATTCATTCCAGATCACTAGGTGGACTCCTCGAGTTTCATTGGGTTACAGATGTAGCTGTATCAAATGTAAGGAAACTCCAAAAGAGTTCCTAGGTATGCCATTTCTGCTTGTGGGCTTTATAGATGCTCCGAACCCCTAAGATCTTCCAAGATCATTACACATTTGGTCAAACCTTGGTGTAGATATATTCTGATCTAGTTCCTTACAATTTTAACAGAGAGAATGGAACTGACGTGCCCTAAAAGTGTACTAGTCGTGGATTGTAGAGCACAGAAAGTGGCCTTTCTTTGCATCATGTCCATGCTAATTGTTTTGCCTATCTGGACTAATCCCATTTGCCAGCATTAGGACAGTTCAATGCCGCTTATTTACCTCAATTAACTTCGTTCTGTAGATTAAAAAGGTGCAGTCTGAACAAAGCAGCACAGAAACAATATATTTACCCCTCCAAAAGTAGCAACTTTATTAGAATGTGCAGATTAAAGTCAGAGTTAAAATTTTCTCTGTGTTATTTAAAACAATGACTGCTGAGTGAAAATAAAATAACCAGAGATTTAAACCATTACTCCCAAGGAGAAAGGAAACATAAAACATTAATTAGCAGGGTAGCAAGCCGTCTATATTCAATCATTGTATTTACCTGTGGGATGCTCATGTGGAACTCCAGTAAATGACTCTGAGAGGTTTTATTTAAGTTAACAGGTGCTAGAAGGATCAGTGATATCAGCTTCAGTATTTGTCACATACATCAAGGGAAGAATAGCAGGAAAGATTATGAACAGGTGAGTGTGAATTGACTGAGGCTGGGATTGTGGCATTAAGAAGGAGGGTTGGACTGGGTCTGGGAGATGATTGGGAAGACTTCAGTCCTCAGCAGTGAAAAAGATGGGAATGGGATTAAATAGCATAAGGAAGATCCATTAAAAAAAATAAACCAATTAGTACGAAAATGGGCACTCAATTTCACACAACTCCCCATGTCAGGTCAGGCCCCTACTTAATGTCAAAGTATGACTCTCCCTCCAATAAAAGCCTGCTTTGATCTGCAAGGCCCAAGACATTCGTGGACTTCACTTGTAGAGTTTTGGACAAGTGACAGCAAAACAAATGTTTGATACCACCTGAAATCACTCCATATGCTGTGAATCAAGCTTCTAGGTCAGATGTGGGACAAATCTCTGGCTCATCCCTGATCAGATTTAGCCATCAGGTTTTTCATAAATTTCTATTAAGTAGCACATAAAATTGTACTGAATTTCTAGGCCGAAGAGATTTGACAAGCATGTAATAAAAGCAGAGCGCTTTTAATGAAGCATTTTAATTTGACCGGGATAAAGAGACCAAGTTGTGAAGGAAAAGTAGTGAATTCTTTGAGTACGTATGGGACAGTTTTTACAATAGGTCCCAGTGCCAGTGAAAATTAATGGATGAAATAGCTTGTCAATCAAAATATGATTGAAAGCTTTGTAATTTTCAAAAAGGAGAAACTCAAAATAGGTTTGGATAAGGTAGATTTTGAAGAATTCATAAACCTTGTACAGTAAACTGAACAAATTTGTTCATGGCTGAAATGACAGAAGATTAATGGGAGGTATTCTATAAAACAGGTTAATGTAATAAAGAACCAATTTATACCCCAAGGTGCAAGAGCTCTACTTGTCAATAAAACAGTTATGGATGAAATCAGAGACAAGGAAAAACTCAAAGCATTATAAAGGAAGAAACTTAAATTCAGTGAACTGAGAAAGATGCAAAGAACAAAAATGATAAGGTAGAGAGTAAGAGTTTGGAAAAGAGAATGTGAAATGAAACATGCAAAGTTATGTCAAAATCAGAATAAAAGGATGGCCAGGAGTGTCATAGGCCCTTCAAAGTTGGTAAAGGTTATGTTGTAAATAATGCTAAACCAATGGCAGGAATCCTGAATGTTTTCTTTGAGACAACTCAAAGAAAGCCAATCCTGAATCTGTGATGTATGCTCACCAAAATTAACATAAGTAATTTAACAGAAGAAAGAAAATAATAGCATTAAAAAATGCCCAATACCCAGAATGAGAAGGTTTTAACTCATTGAAAGGTGGAAACATTTAAGTTAATTTTACAACTTTTTAAAATTTAGAGATTCAGCATGGTAACAGGCCCTTCCAGTCTACAATCTGCTTTGCCCAAATATGACCAATTAGCCATCTAACCCTGTGTGTGTTTGGAATATGGAAGGAAACTAGAACACCCGGAGGAAACCCACGTGTGCACGCGGAGAACATATAAATTCCTTATAGACATTGCTGCATTCGGAACCATGTCACTGATGGTGTGATTATGTTGAGCTAACCAGTACACTAATCATGCCGCTCCCACTGTAAAGTCCTCAAATTCAGAAATTATTTTGATTGGATTAGAAAATTGGGCATGTAATATGACAAAAATGGGAAAATTAAAATACATGAAAAGGCGGAAAAATTTAAAAAGCATGGAAGTTACCCTGACATTTGTAGTCTGAAAATTGTGCAATTAATTGAGAACAGAATGAACCTTTAAAATTTAAAACTGATTAAAGACAGCCAATATAAATTTGTTAAGTGTAGATATGTTTGGAAAAACTATTGAATTTTAATGTTATGTATGAAGAAATATTGCAAATTAATGTTGTCATTTACAAGATTACGCTTCTTTTTATAACGTTTTCAAGAGGGAGGCACAATTAGCACAGCAGTTAGTGCCATGTTGTTACAGCGCTAGTGATTGGGACAAGAGTTCGGATCCAGCACTATCTGTATGGAGTTTGTATGTTCTCCCCGTGTCTGCATGGGTTTTCCCTGGGGACTGTGATTTCTATCTCACCCTTCAAGATATACCAGGGGTTTGGTCAATTGGGAGGTATGGGCTCATGGGCTGTAAGGGCCTGTATGTCTAAAAAAATATCAAGGGGAGTTCTTATGGTATTGGGGCAAGTGATTTTTCAGTAATTGGTTAAGTTCCAAGTTAAAAATATAACTACAGGATCTGGTTCCACAATCGAGACTTGAGCACATAATCAAGAGGCCAGTGTAATACCAAGAGACTTTTGCAATTGTAGAAGTACTAAACTGAGTTCTCCTTCTGCTCTGTCCAAGATATTTTATATTAATTTAAAAAATAATTCCCTTTGGTATCCTAGCCAATATTTATTTCATTGCTAGGAAAATCTGCTGATCCCTTAATTAACACGTTATTATTTTTTGGAAACTTGCATTGCGTGAATAGGCTGCCATTGTTCTCATATTACCACTAAAAGTTCCCTTTAAATTATCTAATTGTTTATCATGTGATTAGGAATGTTCTTAAGTTGTAAAAGGATAGTATATAAATCAAAAATTCATTTATTCTATTTGCTGCTCAAAACTAATATAAATGCTTTATGGCTATATTAATATCCATTTATTAATATTTTGATTATGTATAATACATATGGAATATCCTCTGTTATGTGTTTGACAGTAATCTGATCTAGTGAAGGAAAGGAGTTAAAATGCATCAAAGTTTTCTTAAATGTGGTTCGAAACGCAACCACTTGCTGTAGTCTACTGATTTAATGCTACCTTTGCTTTCACTGGCATGGTTGCAGGTTAGCAGCAGATCATAAATTTGTATTTCATAGTGAAAAGCTATTTTGGATTTAAAATATATTTTTTGCACTGCCAAGTAAAATACTAGGTCACAAAAAGAAACACAGTTCTTTCGTCTCTGGTGACCAGTGACTGTGGTAGGGAACTTGTTTTTGAGTAAGATCTTAGGCTCAGTTCCACATCTGGATGTAGATTGTGTTACATTTCTTAGTAACCAAAGCAATACAGCACAATATCAGTCTCTTTCAGTGTCAGATGTCTTTTGGCTTATTACCATAACAGGTAACAAGCTTTAACCCATTCACAGGTCTCATGAGAGGTGCTGTTATTCATTTTAGAGAGTTCTTTGCCAACATGCATCTTACTGCTTTCCAAATCATCCCAAAAAAGGGTTAAAACCCATTCTTAGCTAAAAATTCTATCTATTTCCCCAGTGGCTGACCATCAGTACGGTCCATTTTCCTTTAATAAATCTGTTTTATATGGACTTCACAAGGTGAAAAGACTAGGAGTCTCAAGGCAGAGCCAACTATTGACATGCACTTCATTACGATACTAAGTCACTACTTCAGAACTGTCAGGGCCAATTTTTTCTTCCTGATGGTTGTTTTCTGGATCAGTCTGGCTTATTCCAAGAGGTACTGCCATGGATATTCCAGAGTTACCGTATCAAATTTGAGGAGACAGTCCTTCTTTTGTTGGCTTACAAAGCCTGTTCTTATTGACTATAGCAGGCATATTTATATACAGATCTCTCATTACATACCACAATCCTCCTAAGAAGATTATTTTAAGAAAATGACTAACTAACGAGCCAATGCTGCAATCACAGGTTTCAATCTATTTATGAGAGTTTGTGTAAAATTCAGGACTGTAAACTAGATGAATTGCTATGTAGGTTAGCCCAAGTGCCCTTCCTTGAAGTGAACTTCCACCAGGTTAGCAGAAGATTTACGATTGGGGGTACAAGGAGGACGGAGCAGAATCATAATAATACTTTGTTCTGTCCTTTCTTGCCAGACATACATGTACATTTCCTGCAGGGGACACTGTATTGCATTCAGGAGTGCAAATTCAGCTATTTCACTTTTGGGTGTATTTTATGAAAATCGCCTGACATTTTCCTATCATATACCTTGTTTTTAAAAGATATAACCTATTTTTGTGATTTCCTGTCATATTTTAAATTACAAGTATATTGCCCACAACACAAGCTGTTTTTGTCAGTCGAAGTATGCCTAGGCAAGCACTCAGTGAAGGTGCCATGTAAATGCTGTCTTAAGCCTCAGCATGCTTGGTCATGATAGAGGCAGACAGACTATAAAAGCAGTTCACAGGTACAGATGCTGTGCATGACATTGATTATGCTTTAACCTCATGTTGATGCACATGTTCTTCATGTGTATCGTGAGTGTACTTAACAATAGGATTTATTGTCTTCAGGAAGATTCAATACAGCAGAAATGTCTCGTCAATTCTACAACAGCTATAATACATTCCATTACATTTGTGGCAAGTATACGCTTAAGGCTCAAAGACGCAGCATGACTGCACTTATTTTGAAAGCCTATGAACTTCACTTTGGTTATAAAGTTGGTAACCAAGAAACCCTAGGCTCCTTGTATTTGTTGGGCAACAAATACAGTCAACCTGAGAGCTTGGCTCAGAGGTACATTATGCGATTAAACATGCTAAATTCAATAACAATCAATTTAATGTTTCAGCTATGTGATAGAGCAAATCTGAACTTACTTTTGTATTCAGCTTGAGGTTGTCTATCATTATCCCCTTTTTTTGCAGGAAGCAAACTTTTTGAAAAAAAAATTGTTTTCCAGTGATATTGTCATATCATGAATACAATCTACAGATGCAGTAATATACTTATTTTCTGCAGCTACCCAGGTACATAATATACAAAATATCAATTAAATAACCAAGAAAGAAAAAGAAATAAATTCACAGTTGTAGTTAGTGCAAGAAAAAATGAGATTTCAATAGTGCAGACAGATCTTTTGATAGACCACAGTAGTTTATGGTCAGGATTAGGGTAGGGTGGGGAACTGTTCTTAAACCTATAAGTGCTGAACTTAATCATCCATAGGTTTTGCCTGGAGGTAGCAGCAGAAAGATATTGTGACTTCCTTTGTGGTTTTGGTGAGAAATATGAAGATGGTAGTGTTTCAAAGCATCTGCTACTATCCTTCTTTTAGAAGGTAGAAGTTGTAGATCAAGGTGATGTTGGCTTTTCCATAACATTTTTATGCTGTCTCCTAGCAAAATCTTTGAGCTAAGGTTACAGCTGGTTCCTTGGCATGTTAGGGAGATAACATCTGTTAGTTTAGTTCTTTTGTTCTGCGAAATGGAGAGATCGGAAAAGTTCCAGCAATTTCTATTGATCGTCCAACAATATTTTAATGGCTTGTAACAATCTATAACAACTGATAATAATGTTAATGTGATAAACCATTGTTAAGTATAATTGTTGGTCAGGCATACCTATTGGCCTGTTTAATTTATGGCCCCTCCCCACAGGCTCCTGTACAAAGGTGATTGTTCCACAGCCCCCTGCAGCTCAGTGCAGGACAACTGCACAGTATGGCTATGGTTATGTTCTTAAATGAATAAAAGCCTATTAGTTTCTCTTTTCGAGCAAGTGATGGTGCATTAATTTTATTCACAAAAGTTTTTTTTTTAAACAATGGAGCAGATCCTGAAGCCAGAAAAGCTGGAGATTGACCCTCAATTGCCGGAGGCATCTACCAAATTTGAATTTTGGCTGCACTGTTTTGAGGCATTCCTGCAGCCTCCTCTACCATTGTGAAATTGTAAACCAACAAACTGCAAGTGCTGCACTTCCAAATCAGCACCCTGCTATACTCCATGATCAGGGATGCTACTACATACCAGGAAGCCATGGACATTCTCAAAGGACAGTGCCTGCGTAAAATTAATGTTGTCTATGCCAGACACCTCCTAGAGATCTAAAAACAATGACTCAGTGAGTCAAAAGCCAAATATCTTCAGTCACTGTGAGCACTTGGAAAGGCCTATGAATGCCAGGCTGTGTCCGCCACGGAGTACACACCTGATCCAGGACACCTATGTCGTGGGGATCAGGTCGAACCACGTCCAACAGAGACCTCTGGAGCAAGGGAGCAAGAGGATCTCAGTCTGCGGAGAGTAGTTGAGATGGCAGGTACGCTGCGGGTTGCTTTCCAGAACATGGAGGCCTACGCATCTGACAATACAGCTGCCTTGTGGTTAACCCAGGTGTCGCTATCTTGGGATGTGCCAACATCCCCTTTCTCCACTAATGACTCAACCACAGCAGCAGTGCTAAGGGAGCACCCAATGTGCTACTTCTGTAGCCTGGGCAAACATCAGAGGAAACACTGCCCAACAAAGGATTCAACTTGCTCCAGCTGCAGGAAGAAGGACCACCATGCCAAAGTGTGCAAGTCCAAACCCCTTCCTGGCAGTGCTGCATGCAAATCGTGGAGACCGCTGTCCCAGGCACCATTAACATCTGGACCCAGCAGCGCCATGTGCAGGCCCTGGAGACCACCATCTTGGGCCCCATCTTTCAGACACAGTAGCACTATGTGTGGGCCCTGCGGGCCACCATTTTGGATTTTGCCACTGTGAACCACTGCAATGTGTAGCGACCTGGCACCGGCCTCCATCACACTCGACCAGATGAAAACAGTGCTGAACCCTTAGTAGAAACAAATGATCTTACTGAGGCTGGAGAGAATAACTGCAAACTTTTAACAGTACCTGTGAAGGTCAAGGCCAAGAAAGGGAGTGCAATAGTGCATACTTATGCATTTCTCGACCCAGGTAGCACTACATCATTTTGCACTGTGGGGCTAATGAATAAGATTAATCTTCAAGTAGGAAGGTCAAAAATTCTATTGAGCACATTAAACACATTGAAACCAACGTTGTTTTTGGCCTAGAGAGCTCAGGACTAGATAGTAATGATTTTTGTGAACTCCTAGGCGTATATACTCAGAAAACTGTGCTTGCGCATAAAGGAAACAACCCACATCAAAATAACATTGTACCATGGATGCATTTGAAAAACATTTGTTTCCACAAATCAAATCTGAGATTGAGTTGCTGGAACTACTAGATATGATAAGAAGTGTGGGAGACGGACCTTACGCTGTCAAAATTATGCTTGGTTGGATGATTAATGGACCATTAGGAGGAAGAAATGAGGTTCCGGACCAGACAGCTATAGATGTCAACAAGATATCGATTGTTAAACTGTAGGAGCAGCAGTTCAAGACTGACTTTCCTGAGGGTCTCAGGGACGACCAAGAATCTTCAAGGTGTTACAAGAACAAACCAGCAACCACAAAGAAGGCATATCACATAGGGGTAAAGATGAACAATAACTTTATTAACAAAAAATTTGCCTTCAAACTTTAATTCAAAATCCCCCCTTTTATAACAATGCCCACTGGTTACTATGCAAATTTCTATAACAGTGTAAAGCTAATAAATTCCCCAACCTAAATATAACATATGTAATTAAAGTCTAAGTTATATTTCCAACCAGCCCACAGAAAAACAGACAAAACAAACACAAAACACACAAGACTCGCAAAACTTCGACCTCAACTGAAGCAAAGATCATAAACAAATTCAGTTTATTTGGTAAACTGAACCCAAAAGATCTTTGCGAGAGAGAGAGAGCACAAAATTCAAAGTTGTCTTGTGTTGCTTGCAGAGAGAGGAACCATTGGCTTGGTCTGGATCCTTCTGGCTGCCTTCGGAATGTTCATCCTTTTTGAAATCCCAACATTCTAAACTGTCCTCCAGACCATGACTCATGCTCTGGGCCTTCTTCCACTCCACAGCACCACCCAGTGATGGTTTATCGTCCAAGTCCAGAAATTTTTAGATCATTTTCTGCACATGCTTGGTCCGTCTCCCACTTTCTCAGCAGTCCACCTTCACCTTTGCTCTCTAAGGCAAACTGTCACTTTTTAACATAAAACCACACAACACCTAGCCCAATACACAACACAGAATTCTGTAACAAAGGGAAGACCAGCAGTTCTTGGATTTGGTGTCAAAATCTGCCAAGCTAGTTAATGATCATTATTGCATTGGATTACCTTTAAAGAAAGGGGAAATATGCATGCCTGATAATAGAAGCGATATCGAACAACGTATACTGAATTTAAAGAGATTCATGAAAGATTCTTCCTTTCATTCAGACTACACCAACTATGTGTCTGACATGATGTTTAAAGATTATGCAGAGAAAGTACCAGATGATATTTTGGAGTGTAGTGATGGAAGTAAATGGCACTTACTACATCATGGGGTTTTGCATTCACGAAAGAAGAAACTTTGAGTGGTGTTTGGTGATACCACAGTGATGTTGTTATTCTATTTGTACTGTATCTCTGTGTATGGCTGGCCCACCTCCTCCCTGTAACTCCTCCTCCTTGGAAGTCCCCAATAAAGGTGATCAGGAGCCTGTGTCCAGTATTATGGTAATAAAAGTCTGTCGTCTATTAACTTGAGTCTTTCGGAGTTATTCATAGCGTATTACTGTATTTGATTGTGGAGCAATCTTTTGGGGAGTTTCACTAAATTCTCTAATCTTGTAGGGTCCAGATTTGACCAGTATGTTGATAAGATTCTTAACTAGATTCTGAAAAGAGTCTGTTGCCATCACTGTAGACATTGAAGCAATGTTCCACCAGGTGAAAGTACTAAATGACTTGTTACAATTCTTTTGGTGACCTGATGGAGACAACAGTCAGAACATGGAGGAATACAGAATGATAGAACATCTATTTGGAGTGACTTCATCACCAAGTTATGTGAATTTTGCCCTAAGGAAGTGTGCTGAGGGCAATATGGAACAATTTAGCTTCTATATGGATGACAGCGGCACTTCTGCAGCTATAGAAGAAGCAATAACTCTTTATCAGGCGTTGAGAGCGATCTGTTTCAAGGGAGGCTTTCTACTTACCAAATAGATAAGTAACGGTCTTCATATATTGGCTGCCATACCTGAAAGAGAGAGGACAAAGGAAATGTAGAATTTGGACTTAGACCATGACAACCCTCCTGTGGAAAGGGTGTTAGGTATACAATGATATGTTCAGTGTGAAGTTTTTAAATTCAGGATTATTTTGAAAGATAAACCTCTCACAAGAAGGGCAATCTATCAACAGTCAGTTTGATATATGATCCTCTCGAAATATTGGCACCTGTAGTCCTGACTAAGAAGATCCTGCAAGATTTGTGTAGGAAATGGATTGGTTGGGACGATAAGACACCAGAATCCATTGTACAAGAATGGATGTATTGGATTCAGGATCTTCATATGCTGGAAGACTTCAAGATTGACAGATGTTTCAAACCTATAAATTTGGAAATGTGACATCTGCTCAAGTGCATCATTTTGCTGATGAATGTGAAGACAGTTACAGAACTGTTAGTTACTTATTACTGCATGATAACCAGGATCAGGTACATTGAGGATTTTTAATGGTAAAGGCTAGAGTGGATCTATTAAAATGGAGTTGATGGCCACTAGGATGGTGACAGAAATGGTCTAAGATCAGGCACAATTTCACGGCTGGGGATGTCATGATCATCATGGATAATTCAGGGCCTCAAAATTTCTGGTTGATGGGGAATATTGTTGAAATCATCCAGGACAAAGGAAGACTTGTACATCACGTCCAGATGAAGACTAAAACTGGCTTTCTGAACAGACCAATTGCCAAAATCTGTCTTTTACAAGAGTCAGAAAGCTTTGATAATTGATTTTTATTTTCTTTTGAAATTTAACTGATATATACTATGTTTGATTTTTTTTTCTTTGTGATGTTAATTATTATTTTTTGAACATAACAATTAAGGGTCAGAGTTGTAAGGGTTAAAATGTATTTCATGCTCATGAGCAGTCTAATTCTGGCTGTTGTTTAACACATTTTTATGCTGTCTCCTAGCAACATCTTTCAGCTAAGTTTACAGCTGGTTTCTCCGCATATTAGGGAGATAACATGTTTTAGTTTAGTTCTTTTGTTCTGCAAAATGGAGGGATCCGAAAAGTTCCAACAATTTCTATTGATCATCTAACAACAGTTTGCAACAATGTATAGCAACTGATAATAACATTAACTATGTTTAATATCATTTTTAAAACTTTGGAAAACTCAACTTTAGTATGAATTTGTTTGAATGAGTCATAGACAACAACAACAACATCCTGATATCCTCCAAGTGACTATAAAGGAAAGTAGTTGCTACATCTATCATCTGTTGAACGTTGGTGTCTTTTCATATTCGCCTTACCAAAGTACATCACTTCACAATTCTCCTACAATGAATTCCATCTTCCAAGTTTGTGTTCATTTTATCATTCTCTCCCTGTCTCCTGGAACCTAAAGGTATCCTAATCGTTAAATGTGTCTTTGCTAAGTTTCTTTCAAGTACATTTATCATCTGATTGTTCCAGTACAACCTGATGAGACACCATTCTCCAGTCCACAGTGCAAATACAAATGCAAATTTAGCCAGAAAGCCATTTATTCCATCATCCAAATCTTTGGATTTCACTGAATAATCACTGCAAATTGCTCCTAATGGGTGGTAAAACCAGGAGAGAGTTGATGGGAATATGGGGAGAATAAAATGGAATTAATGCAAGGTGTAGTGTGATGACAAATATGGAACCAATGAGCCAAAGTGTCTGTTTGAGCTGTGCACCTCTATGGCTCTTTGACATGTTAGTCACTACAGCAAATAGAAAATAAATTTATCAGTCTCTAAGAAAGGCTACTTTATAATCCTCACGATACAATGTGACATGTCGCCAGGTGGAATGTTCCAATCAGCACACTAATGCTTCCTTGTAAGCAGATTCATCTATCCAGAACATTGACTGAATCCTTTCAAAGTGTTCCCTGGTATTGACTATTTTCCATAACTGAGGCCATCCAAAGCTGCACGATGAAGCCTCCAGATGCAGGATGTAATGCAACTCATTATGCATTCATTTTGGACAAATTGTTGTTCCACGTGTCATGTCAAACCCAGCACCATTTAAACTCAATGGAACTTAGTTTCTCAGTATAACCATGCAAAAATAGACTGAGCCCTAATGCTGGATCATATGTTAAATAAATAAGAGTATGTTTGTTAGTAAGTCATGGAGATCTAGAAGACATCCTCAAAGGCCAAATAATTATATGACTGGAGAGCAACGAAACCTCAACTGGTGTAATAATTACATTGTGAGGGCACAGTTACATTAGAGTGCACAATCTGGTCAGTTTGATTTGAAGAAAAAATGCAATATATTGTGATTTAAATAAGCCTATCTGTCATGTATATTTAAAAACAGATCTTTGCAGCCCACGGGGAGAAAGAGCATTTCCCAAGCTCGGGAAAGAAATGAAAGCTTCACAGGTTGACAGTTATGATGGCTGTCAATGCTTGTCCAAATTTCCTGTAAAATTTACATTGAAAAACAGCTCTGGAAGAAAATTGGTCTTTGCATCCAATTCCCCATACCTGCAAGGAAAATAATTTTTAAAATTCCCACCTCCATTTCATAACAAAGATTCATTTTTAACTGCAGCTGGGAACAGATTTCTATTTCACTTTGCTTCTTTTTGATAGAAAAAGTGTCATCCTAATCCTTTTACTCCACCGAATAAGCTTTGCTCATTCAATCAACTCAGATTGTTTTGCGTTTATCTCATTTCGACTGCAGTTAGAATTGAAATTCCATCCTAAAGCAAAATATCTCTGAAGCAAGACCCAGACAACATGTTTCTATAGTGCTTGTAAAATTTGTGTGGATATGATCATACAATATAAATTATATATGATCAATGTTAATTTCTGCATTTTCCCCACCAACTCTTTCTTTCATCCTCCTATCCAGGGTAGCAGCTTGGTGTTTTGTAGATTGTATGCATCTCCTCATCAAAATACCAGGTAGAATAACTATAGAACAAGTCCAAATGCACTGACATAGTTCAAGCATAGTTCTTCCTCCACTTAGCTGAGAACGACTATTGAAGCCCAGGTAAAGAGGAAACCAGAAATGATTTTAGACCATTTCACTGGCTTTATCAGCAAGACACTCATTACATAGAAAATTGTGGGAACATGCATGCAATCTACTGATATGCCTGTCCCATAGTTTTATACTGTGACAGAAGCTTCCTTTGAAAAGCAACGGTGCAACCCACCGAACTGTGAAAGAAATAAAGAAACCATATATTGTGCACCAATGTGGAACTATTTTTGTGACCGTGGCAGTGCTTTGACTGTGGTGATTTAATGGAACTGTCTTCTATTCTGGTAATCTGGCCTCTTAGATGTATGGTTTTGAGGAACTGAATGCATCTAGGGCAAATAGTTGTGTTAAGTATGCTAAAGCAGCCTAAACCACAAATAAATTCTCTTCAGTCCTTAAAATCTCCAGTCACTCTGATGGAATAAAGGAGAGTGCCCCTAGAAAGTTCATTGTCACATCAACTTCATCTAATGAAGGCAGCTGATGCATAGCTGATATAGATCTGCTTGGTGAGAGCCAGTGGGATGTGGGAAACAGAAGAACAGGCCAGTATCACATTTTGAATCCCTGGAGATTATTCATAAATTCTACTTATAAATTATCTGCTTCTGAATCGGACACCAAGATTTTGGTCTCAAAATTGAGGAGTCCTGACATCTATTTAAACTAGTCAACTGCGCAGGATGTTTATAGTTGATATATACCGCAGGAGCACAAATGCAGCGACAGAAGCTGGGTTTTCTCTTTTCAGTGGAAGGGAAGAAAAATGTAACAGAGAAATTCAAAATTATGAGCTCTTTAGACAGATCTAATATTGTAATGTTAGATAAATCTGTAAGCAGTAGCAATAGAATTAAAACTTTGGCTAAAAGCCAGGACGGCTAATAGAGTCACAATGAGTCTTCCTCATTTACTTGAAGTTTAACCAGAGCAATGAAATGTTGAAAAGTAATGCAATGCTAATATTTCTCATCTGGAATGTGTTTCCCAAAAGGGTAATGGAAACAAATTTAGTAGCATCTTCAAAATGAAACTGAATGAACACTGGAAAAAGCTTGATTGGATGGTCCTTTTTTTTTTAAAGAAGCAACTTAGAAACTTTGGGCCAAATGCTGTATGGGCTTTATCAAAATCACTCAAATTTGAATTTCTCCATCACATCCCCCTTACCTATGCTTTCAAGAGAATGAGGTCTGTCTGGTTCCGTGGTTTGTCAACCTTGCTATCTCCTTTGCAATCTTCCAAAATTCCAATGCCAGCATACCTGTTTAAAGGCCAAACTTTATTGATCCACCTTCTTCACTCATCAACTATGGGCAACAAAACAGCCCTGACGATTGATGGGAGGGCACTCAGTTACATGGGAGTGCACATGTCTTTTAAGTGATCACATCTGGGAAGATAATCTGAAAATGTTCATGACATCTGGACAATAATATTTTTTTTAAATTAAATCAATGTAGTTGGAGTTCTTTGATCACATGGATAGAAGAGAATGTAGCAGAAGAACCTGATAATTGTGATTTTTTAAAAATTTACTTTTAATTTATTAACAGGTTGTTTCAGCTCATGAGTCCATGCTGCCCAAATCCACCCAATTAACCTACCAACTCTGTATGTCTTTGCGATGTGGAAGGAAACCAGAACATGAGGAGAAAACCCACACAGACACATGAAGAACTCTTTACAGACAGCATATGATTCATACGCATGTCGCTGCCGCTGTAATAGTGTTACGCTAACCATGCCTTTCTTTGTTTTTTTTTCATCATTGCAAATGTTTGAAGTGAAATATGTTTGCACCACGGTAGATCACTTTCATTTGCAAAGGTCTACAGCAGAGAGGAATTCCTGAAGGATCAGAAATTTCAAGATGCTGTAGAGTGCCGAATATTGATGCTGATGAGGAGACAGCAGTGAAGGAGGGAATTGTTTCCTCATGTTGGAGGAAGTTAAGGGAAGATTTAATAGCAATGTTCTAAATCAAGGAAGCTTCTGATGGAACTGCCAATTGCATTCTGTTGATATATGCACTCCCTCCATCTAACTGGCAAAGGCTGCAGGTCATTGATAAGAGAGCCAGAGGTAAGATGGAAAAATACTTGTGGTGTTCAAGAATAGGTTCAATGAGAAAGACATTTTGCTGACAACTTGGGAAGATTACTGAATATATTTGGAACAGTCCAGAAAGGATCCCAGTGTGGCAATATCTCTGGATGCAGAGAAGGCCTTTGATAGACTAGAATGGCCATACTTAGTCAAAGTAATGGAAAAATTCGGACTGGGACAAATATGTCAACTGGGTGAAAACATTACATTATAAACCACAAGCAAGGATTATGACAAATGAATATATCTCCCCTTAAGTAAGTCCAGCAGACAGGGTTGTCTGCTGTCTCCATGATTGTTTTGACTATTGAGTCATTAGCAAAATATATTAGAAAAGACCCAAAATTGAAAGGGTTTAAAGTGGACCAAGTCAAGCACAAAATAAACATATTTGCAGATGATGTGCTATTGCATGTGACAGAACCAGTTGAATCTTTGCCTAAACTACAGGCCACCCTGGAAGATTATAGTTTAATCTCCAGATATAAAGTAAATTGCGGAAAGAGTGAGATCATGCCCTTAACTAATTCGGATTATAGGAACTATAAAGAAGGGAGTTAATTTAAATGGCAAACAGGTATTATAAAATATTTAGGGCTAACGATAACTTGGGAAACTTGTATAAACTAAATTATCCCCCTATCCTTGCAAAAATTGAAGACAATTTAAATAGATGGAGAAGCCTGCCCATCACTCTGATGGGCAGGGCGAACTGTATCAAAATGAAGATGTTGTCGAGGTTGCAGTATCTTTTTCAGTCCATTCCTATTTACCTGCCACGGAAATATTTCAAGACCCTGAACAATAATACAAGAACTTTTCTATGGAATGGCAAAGTCTCCATGATCTCCATGGACAAATTGATACGGGATTATCGATTGGGGAGCTGTAATGACCAGATTTTAGGTTCCTCACATCTTTATTTGGTTACCCACCAGAATAGGTTAACAGAGGATTACGTAGCATGGGGGAGAAAGAGACGAAGGATTTAATCTATAAGACAAATACCAAATTAACAGGTAAAAGAACGGATAACTATTTTAAAACATCTTATAAGAATATGGAAGGAAATTAATTGATTATTTTGGCAAAGATACTCTAACATCACCAAAAGCTCTCTTGATATATAATGAGTTGATGCCTATGAACTTAGGCAACAAAAGTTTGGATATTTGGCATCGAAAAGGGATCTGAAATATCGAAGACTGCTATTAAAACAGACATCTTATGTCCTTTGAACAACTAAAGGATAAATACAATTTGCCTAATGGAAGCTTTCACTATTTTCTCCAGTTAACATTCTTCCTGAGGGAAAAAATGGGGCCCCACAGTGACCCACCTGGTAGGGTTACTTCGACTGGAAGACGCTCCCAAATTTATATCCAGAATATATTTTGTGCTTCAAAATGAGTGTCCAAAACTGGGCCTACAAAGATCGAGAGAGAGGTGGGAGTCAGACTTGGGAATAACGGTCGATGAAGAGTGTTGATCAGATTTATGTAAGGAAAGTGTAATATCAGTGATCAACGCTAGACTAAGATTGGTGCAATACAATTTCTTTCACCAATTATGCCTCACACCACAAAAATTGCATATAGGAAAACCAAGGATATTGGAAATATGTTTCAGGTGTGGGTTAGAAATTGGTATTTTTATACCCTCCACATGGACCTCCATGAAGGTGAGACCCTTTTGGCTTGAATTATCTAATCTATTAACTATGATTATGGGAGTGGACTTCCCGCTGGACCTGGAGTTGTATTTACTGGGAAACTTGGAGGACATGGGCAGAAAATTAACAAAATTCCAAATTAAGTTTGTAGATATTGCCCTGTCAGTAGTAAAAAAAAGTGTCCGACTCCACCCCCCTCCCCCCACCCATCACTCGATGGTCCACAGAGATGCACAACTGGAGAAGATAACATGCAACTGAAGAAATAAATATGAGACTTTTGCCAAAATATGACAACCTCATCTAGAGCCCAGTTATAATGACAGCTCACAAATACACAATAATACACAAATAACTATACATCAGGAGTGAATAAATTACTAATAAACATTCTCAATTCCTGATAGAGAATGCAACTGTTAACCACACAATGCTAATCACTCATAGGCAGAGCACACCAATGAACAGTAAGTTAATTACAACTCATAAGTATATCAAATGAATCTGTTTTCTTGAATTGACCACGGAATCCGGAATGGGCCTGTTGCGGTCAGCCCGCCGATACCTGCCCATGGCCAGCAGCCATCACTGATGGTTTTGTGGCAGCAGCAAAAAGAAACCAAAGAAAAGCAATGCATGGTTTTTTTTCAATGCAGGGTCCAATCACATGATCTGCTCAGACCAATCGTGCGTCAGCCTCACCTGTGGGGAGATCTAACTATTGATTGACATCCAGAGGACCAATCACCCATTAGATGCAAGAACCAATCTCACATCAGCTTCACAGGTGGGCAGATCTAACCCTTGATTGGCAGGTGAAGACACTTCTGATCTCAGGTTTGCTGGAGAGGGCACGTGACCTTCCACAATCCACCCTACAATATTACCCTGTAAATTATTAAGATCTGAAATCCTCCATCTGAAAGAGAAGTAAAGATAGATTCAGTAGTATATTTTAAAAGGAAATTTGATAAATACTAAAGAAAACTGAAGGGTCAAAGCTCGTGAAATAATTGGATAATATCTTCAATGAGTGAGCACCAGTGGAAACTGCCAATGGCTTTCTTCTGTGCTGTGCTTTCTTTTATCATTCTCTCCAGGGATACATGATATTTATTTCAGAAATTAGTGTTAAGCATGTTGTTTGATCAGGATATTCTGTTAACCTCATCAAACAATTCTTAATCTGAAATTCACAGTCGACCAAATGCAACTTAATTTAGGCTTTCACCCTGATTCTCCCTGTGCCAGCACTGATAATGTCTGAATGTCTTGGTTCAATCACACAAGGAATTTCAATTTCAGAGTTGTCTTATTGAGATGCAGCTTGGCCTTAACAGCGACCAGGTTTTAGCTGATCTATCCCCCAACATCCTGGTAGCCTTTGATAGGAGGCAAGGCTGGGGCAAAACACTCACTTCCTGTCAAAGTCTAAGTGAGTTTGTAAAATGTCTCGACTATCTCTGATACTCAAAGTCAATAAGACACTTCCAAATTGCTTAAAGTAAAAGATTACTGAAACTGATTTGCTTGGTAAATCTTCAGGTTGGGCATCTTGTACTCAGCCAGTCCGAGACATGTGGTCCACTCCATCACTTCAGGATATATTTAGCCATGACCACCAGAATGCCAGAAACTCCTTTCAGAATTTTCAGCTCAATTTGGCCCAATCTCGTTTTGTTTTGATCGATTAATGTGGCCACTTAAAATATTTACTTGAACTTTAAGCAGGGAATCAAACATTGAAAAGTAATGCAATGTTGATTCTGAAAAACAATTAGCCATTAGCTGTGATTATGAGAGCCAAAGAGAAACTAGATGGAGGAAGAACTTGTAGGGAAAAAGTAGAATAATTGAAGGTAAAAATTAATCATATCAGTTCCCATCTGGTGAGTTGCTTTATTTTTCAGTTCACCCGATTGACAAAATAATTTGCTCACAAGTCAGCGTGTGGAATATTCCAACCCTGAGGAGTCATACCTCCCTCTCACTTGTGAGACATCCTTTGTATAAATAATCTAGTTTACATTCTGTAGATTCTAATATCACTGCTCTCTGAATTTCAATGAATATCATCCATGCAATGCTGCATGGTATAAGATTATTAAGTAACTGAAACCACACTATATTGAATTTGAATAGAACGAGGCTAATGGTATGTTAAATCACAAGTACTCCAAGTGACAGTGAGTATTGCAACTGGATGAAAAGTGAGAGCAGTGTGGAAATAGGATGTGGTTTGATTATGATAATAATGATGTTTCAGCATGTTTAATGCTGAAATAGTGGACCGAGAGCTGATTAAAGCATGAAATATAACCACGGACTTCAATCAGGCTGAATTTTACAACCTGATATTCAGTACACTGAAATGTTCTTTATTGTGGTCAGTTTAAGAATGTGGACACTGCCACTAATATCTGCTGTCCTCATCATTTGAATCATTAAGTTAATTTTCTAGAAATACTAGCCAATACACTTTATTATCTATAGGCAGTCTATACATCATATTCACAGAGAGTTACAAAGCTCTTATTGTATTTCATTGAATGATTACCATCAGAGACCAGTGAAGGCAACAATCTCTATCCATGAACTTTCCAAGAGTAAGGAAGGAAATTGTGTTCCAATTCAACGGAATAAACAGTGATCTTGAAATGTGAACCCACGGGACTTTAAATTGTCTTGCATTTAAATAGTCAAGGCTGGAAGCAGCAAAGCCATAGATGAAGGTTTTTGAACTGATGGACTGAGACGTTCAGAAGTGGATGATATGATGAAGGTAAAATTAGGAAGCCTTTTCAAATGGGAGGGGGGGGGATATGAAGATAGAAGCTCAAAGGTCACCTAAGCTGCTTAACTTGCATGCACACTGCTTCAATCTGAGAAGACAATGGCCCAGGAATCATTAACAAGAATCCGGAGAATGTTGTTTGTAACTTTGATCAAGCCTCATTCCTGACTGTGCCGGAGGACAAAAAAAAATGATTGCAGAGATTGAAACCCGTGTGAAAGACAGGCACAGATCTCACACTCAATCAACTTTGCAGTGGAAAAGTGGATTCAAAATGAGACTGGAATTTGCAAGGGCAGAGAGAATTCTTTTTTTTCGCAGGAGTGGGATTTAAACATATTTCTCACTGATGAAGCAGAACCACTTCCAATATCAGCTAATGAGGAAGGAATGGTGGATGGAAGAATAGATGAGAAACAGGAAAGGCACAGAATTAGGTCCTCGGCCAAGGGGAAGAAATGTGGTTGAAGGAGAGGAAGTTGAAGAGTAACCTAAACAGATCAGAATCAGAATTTAATGTCATGAACAAGTGTTTTGCAGCAGCATCTTAAAACTAAAGGAGTCTGGGAATTCTTTTCACTTGTGACTGGATGTGAGCGAGGGCATTCGGTGGAGACTGATGTGAGGAGATGTTTGGAAATGGAAATAAGAAGCTGAGGCATTTTCTAACACAACAAAAAGAGGTCCTGGCAGAATGGGCAGTAGTGCTAAGAAGAGAGATGCCTAAACATGCTTGATATGGCTCAAATGGATCTGGGAGGGATAAGTAATTGAGCTGTAAATCAGAAATGCTAAAGTTGAGGATCATTCAAGTGTGATAAAATTACATCTCTGGGAATGGAATCAGTTGTGGAAAAACAAGTTTTTTTTAAAAAGATCATTTTGATTGAAATAAGATTAAAGAAAAAGGTTAAAGAATTCAATAATCTCAAACTGAATGGAATAAAAACACATTTTACTGACCAAATTCTTCCTTGAAAAAGTAATGGTTATTCGGGAAGTTTTTTTTTAATTAGAATCCAAACAGTAAAGACCCCCAAGTCTGTTAATCAAAAATGTATGAAATATTTGACAATTCTTATTTTCCACTTTGTGCTCATGAGTCATTTATTTAAGCATTGCATTGATAGTCCAGCAGAGTGAAACAGAACCTTTGGAATAAATGTTGTAAAGCAGCAGATGACTATAACCTGTTTAACAAAGGAAATAGAAAATAATAATGGTTTGTAGCATAATGTAGGTATAGTTACTAAATGGTAACAATCAATACAATATAAGGTTGATCTGAGCAGGCAGTCAAGCCGGGGCTTGTTCTGAGTATTTGGGTGAGGTTGAATTATCCCATTCTTTTCACTTGTGTTTTTCTGTGATCTACCAGTCAAGTATGTGATTGGATTTCCTCTCAACAAAACCTTAAATTACACACCTATTGTGTCTGAGCTAAGCCCAGTTTCACAGCAGTGGAGAAGGTTCCTGACTGTTCTTTTGGATACTCTTCGATCTGTCCCTGGCTATCATACCCAGGTTGTCGACTGAATAATAGGGATTAGAAAACCCTCATCTATGAAATGCTGTGATTGTCACGTTTGGTGGGCTGACAAAAGCAATAGGTGATGGATAGGTGCCGCACAATAGAAGGACATGTGTTCAGTTTGCACGGACCAACAAAACTTCACTAACAATAGAATTGACTGTTCTTAAATTGACAAACAATTTCAAGGTAAATTTCAAGCTTTCTAATTACATCCCAGAGCGCAGGCTCTCAGGAATCAAACATAACAAGTAATATTTGTCTCACGGCTTCGCTTATTTTAGATCGGTACAGATGATGCACATCAGCACTGGGAGACTTCTTTCCAGCCACCTTTCACACCATCACTTCGAAAATGTCTCAGACTGCTCCACAGATGTTCTGCAGTGCGTCAGCATTCACTTTCCTCCTTGTTTTGTTAATGCTTGATTTTAATTATAAGTGTGCACGTCACATATTGTGAAGGGCGCCAGGCCTGACCACCATATACAAAAGGACATTTAACTAGGGAAGCAGCTGATGACCCTTCCTGCTCCCTCTTCCTCAGCATCTCTTTCAGCTATTAACACTTGAAGTGTGCACCCTCTCAATCCCAGCTGTATGTGTTCTGCATCAATTTTCTGCAAAACCTACCATGAACGCATACTAAGAAACCGCTGGTGGGAATTCTATTTTTATTTTTATACTATTCCTCCTGCTTTGCTTTGCCACTGACTTCTTGAATTTTCATCTAATCCACTTAAAACATGTGAAACCAATTCAAACTGTATTAGCTATCCCCACTGGTAAAGCTGTGTACATTGCTCAAAGAATGGACACCAGATGACCCCTTTATTTCACCTGACAGCTCCCTTGTCAATTCTGCATCCAGTTCGAGGAATACATTGGAAACCTTGCCAGCATGTACAAACGATAGTGTTGCAGGGTCATTTTCATCCAGAATGTGTTGTTATCACATCACTTCCCCAGCTACAGACTGCACTGAACCCTGTTCTGTTTATTCCCCATGAATAAACATCTTTGCCCTGTTTTCTTCCCAGCCTTGTCTTAACAAATTTCAGAGACCATGGAACAAATACATGAGAATTAATGCAGACAGTATTATTTACCTCAAGATTTAGGTCTTAAATGCTGAATTATTGACATTCCACTTTGAACTTCAATTGCATTTCTATCAATGTTTAAAAGAACATATTCACGTTAATATGATCATGTAACTTCACAGCCAAACACAGTAGTGGTAAGAGATGGGGGCATGCGTAGGGTTCCCATAATGACCACAATTACCAGTCCATGGGCAAAATGTGTCCCACACTATAATAATTTTGAATAATATTTTCTATTTGTGAAATTTCCATTCAAGCTTATTTGAATGTCACCAAACATAAAATCTGTTATGAACCAGTTAAATTGGGAATCACTCTCTCACAATATATTTTTTAAATGTTTGATTTCTTAAGAATTCCTTGATTATTTTACTAGTGGCAATTTGGCGTATTTTGAACAATAACATTGAAATGAGAAAAAAAAGAATAATTGTTTATCATTGTGACCAGTTACCTGATTTTAGTTACATGATGTGAGCTGTTTTTTTTCTGTTGTGCAACGGGATCATATCCATCATTTTATGTAAAATTATTGATGGTGGTTCCACATACATTTGTGTGCCACCAGATATACGTGTAATATAAAGAACAATAAAGGGAGTCAGTGAAATAAATCTACATTAATTTTTCTCACAATATCAAGTAAAATCTCCGACATCATTGTTCTATATAGCATATGGAATACTTACTTTGTAACCTCTGTTCTTGACCAGGACTCAGGTGGATTTACAGCAGCCAAAAATAAAATTAAATTCAAACTACAACAATGAATTGTTGGCTTTTGGGTTTCCCATTGGATTGAACCTTTACCATCGACAAAAAAAGGCAAGTTGGAACACTGTTATCCATTGCCCATATATAAAGTGATTTAAAAAAAAATTTCTGTAAGCATCACAAGGAAATGCCCTTGAAGGGAATAGCTTGCTGGGGCATTTCAGAGGTATTTTCAAGTTGGCCACATCGTGTGGCTCTCACCTCCTAAGTCGAGTTGGTAAAGATGAAGCCTTACCTTCCCTAAAGGACATCAGTGAACCAGTTTTTTTTTAATGACTGTACAGTGATTTCATGATTACCATTACTAATTAAAGATTTTTATTTCAGATTATTTAATTAACTGAACTTAAATACACCAGCAGTCATAAAGGGATTTTAAATTATCCAGATAATTAGTTATGTAACTCATCCTCTTCAGACCAAAAGCCTATTCTTTCCGGGGCATATATTTTATTTCATTGTACAATATCCTGACATATTCAATAGGGTGTGGACTAGTAAGGAAATATAGTCTGTTCACTTTCAAGTCCATTTTGTTAGTATAAATGGCAAGATTGCAAATATTTCATTCTATGCATATGTTAAATCAATGTGACAGTATATTTGGTCTTCTGTTTAAAGAACGCATGTATCCAAGTCTTGTTATTTTCATATCCCTTTTTGCTTCATCGTTAACTTTTTTCCACCTGCAAGGTTGACAATAAAAAAGTGGCTCTGACCTTTATTCAACTCAGGTCAATGGCTTCTGATGTACACCATGGATTTAATTGTTTTTTTCTGATATTTTAGGTGTATTTTCATGATGCACAATAAAACAAATTACGCTCTTCAGTTTTAACACGAATTCACCCCTGAAAAAGAGTCATAGATTATACAGCAGGCAAATATGCTCTTTGGCCCAACGTGTCCTTTCTGACTAAGTAGCCGTCCTGAATTATTCTCATTTGCCTGCGTTTCTCCAATATCCCTCTAACCCTTTCCTCACCATGAGTTACAGTAATGCAATACAACTGCATTTTAGCCACACCATAGAAATTTTAAACCACATTTTAAATCTCGCACCAAAATTCACATCATAATTTTAAGATGAATAATGCTTAGAGATATAGCAACTGTTGTCACAAAAGAAAACACCACCCACCTTCTTTAGTAAAACCTCATGCAGTTTTCTTTAACTTGCCTTGCTCATCATATTTGAGTTAAACAAAAAAAAGTCTGCATACACTCTCATGGAGGTTTAATACATAAAAGTGCTGGAGAACTCAGCAGGACACGCAGGGTTCATTAAAAAAAAACCAAGCAGATATAACCAATATATTGCTTATTACATTCATTTTTCTCAGTGCAAGAAATATTCCTTGCCAAGAGTGAACCTGATTTGACCTTCTGCTCTAATGAGGAGAAAATAAATTCACCAAGCAACATGTTTCTGTTAAATGCAAGTTAGTGCTTCATGAATAGGTGTAAATATTTTTCAATCACTTCAATCTTATTGCTATAATTTCCAAATACATTCCTCAATCCTCTGGTCTGGTTGCATACATCATGAGGTGAAACACAAAAGTCTTCGGATACTGTGATTGCAGTTAAAACACAGAAATGCTGGAGGAACTCAGCCGGTCTCACATCGTACATAGGAGATAAAGAAATATTACTGAGCCTGAGCTCTTTCTCAAGGTGAGTTGAAAAAGCCAAACACCTCAATTAAAGGCTTGGGAAAGAAAGGAAGAAGAATTGGAAGGGGAGGAGTACAGACCAACAGACGAAAGATGTTAATTGGACAATAAAAGGACAGGAGCGAATAGATTCTAAGTCTGTGAAAGGAGCTGGAGGGGAAAGGGCAGAGAGAGAGAGAGAGAGAGATAGGAAAGAAGATAGGGAAGAAGATAGGGGAGGGGTGTTTCTTACAGAAACCATAGAAGTGGAGAAGTCGATGTCAATGCCATCCGATTGGAGGGTGCCCAGATGGTAGATGAGGGTCATTCTTCAAATTTACAGGTGGCCTCAGTCTGGCATTACATGTCAGCAAGGGGATAGAGGGTGGAGAATTGAAATGGGTGACCACTGGGAGATCCATGCTACAGCGGCAAACAGAGTTGAGGTGCCCAATGAAGCGATCTCTCAGCCTACGTTCAGTGTCTCTGATGTAGAGAAGACCACAATGGCCATCAAATGCAATAGATGTCCCCTGCAGATTCACAAGTAAAATGTTGTTTCACTTGGAAGGATCGTTTGGATCCCCAAATGGTGGTGAGAGAAGAGGTACGAGCACAAGTGAAGTATCTCCTATGGTCACAAATGTGGATGCCAGGGGATGATTGATGGGGAGAGAGTAAGCTATTTATCAACAGGAGCCTTTCGTTCACTTATTTTTTAACTATTCATAATGACACTATTAGGTGCAGTTTATCCACAAGGTTGGGTAAGGTACAAGTCCACCTCCTAGAATTATGATGTCCTATATTTGTCATTCTATGTTGGAACAGAGTAACTTCAGCCACAGACTTCAGTTGAGGATGGTTGATGGAGTAAAGTTTGTTGCTTACATGCACAGCTGAGCTGTGGGTTTGAATCCCAGCCTAGCTGACATGTTAATCTTCCCACATGTGTGATATATTTCAGATGTGCTGTCAAATCTTCACATTTATCTTCATTTCTAAGTTTCGCTCTCTTATAGCTTCTCCACCTCACCTCACAACTATTGCATGCACATTGGCCAGAATATAGGCATGTCATGCTGTTGCCTTCATTCTGAATGATACACAAAATGAGTAAAGTATGCTTCTTAATTTTCTTTCCATCCCTTGAATGTATCAGTGTATCTCTCTCACTGAACCCAGTATGTAGCATGGAAGTACAGATCTGCACCAGATACTCACCAGGAAATTTGCTCCAAATCCTTTATTGGCTGGGTTTATGTAGCTTTCATTTGGTTTCAGTTCTGAAAACTTATACTGCTGCTTTCTTGTCTTGGAAGTAAATATTTTTAAAATATGTGAAACCAGAAGCAAGATAAACCAAAAGGAAGGACAGCATAATTGATGTAGTAGTTAGTGCAATGCTGTTACTGTGCCAGCGATCGGGACTGGGGTTCAAACCCTGTGCTGTCTGGGGCTCCGGTTTCCTCCTACCATTTGAAACATACTGGGGTTTGTAGGTTAACTGGGTGTAAATTGGGCGAAACGGGCTCATGGGCCAAAATAGCCTGTACCGAGCTGTATGACTAATTTTTTTTTAATTAAAAATTTTAAAACCACAAGGCTGAGTACTGAGTAAAGATTGGTTACTTAAGAGTGCAGATGAACAGTAGAATCTTGGGGTCAAAATCTCTCCAGGTCATCGTACAGGTTGCTAGGATATTTAAGAAGGACTATGGGATGTTGGGCTTCATTAATAGAGTGATTAAGTTCAAGAATCAGGAGGTCATATTGCAACTCTATAAATCTCTGGTGAGACCAAACTTATAGTGTTCATTTCTGGTCACCTCATTATAGGAAATATGTGGAAGCTATGGAAAGGTTAACTAGGATGTTACCTGGAATGAAAATGTCCTATAAGGCAAGGTTAGCAGAGCTGGTACTTTTCTCTTTGGAGCATAGAAGGATGAGAGGAGACTTAATAGAGGTCTATATTATGAGATTCATAGCTAGGATGGGCATCCAATGCCTTTTTCCCAGGGCAGGAATAGCAAACACCAGAGGATATATATACAAAATGAAGGGAGGGATGTTTAGGAGAAACATCAGGGTTAAGTGTTTAATGCAGAGAGTTGTGGATGCCTGGAATGCCTTGGCAGGGATGATGGTGGAGGCTAAAACATTAGGAATATTTAAGAGACCCTTAGACAGGAACACGGAAGGTAGATAGGATTTAGAACAATTTTTGAAGGAATATGTGGGCCGGCACAACATAGAACCAAAGGGCCTGTACTGTGTTCTATGTTCTATGTAACATGGGAGATAGGAATGCTGACAAGATTTAAGTGACCTCAGAATTTAAGCCAAAATGGCACCAAAACAAAAGTATCTTTTACTGCACTTAGGCCACCCTTCAAACTAATTTTTCAATGGAGATATTTATTTTTATTTTCATTTTATTTAGAGGTGCTCCTCAACTTATGAATGGGTTGCATCTGGCAAACAAAAAAAAATCACAAGTCAAAAAAGAATACCACGTCTACCATTTATCATAATTAAATTTTGAATGTCATTATTCCACATGTGCTATTGCTCCTAGCTGTTTTTATTTAATACCTGAGGATCTCTAACTTGGAGGAGGATCATCGTCCTTGTCAATATTTAGGTGGTTTTTGTATGCTTATATTTTAATATTTTGGTATTTGTATAATTTAAGGGATAGGGAGGGGAGGGGGAAATAAGGACTCTGTAAATCATATTATGTGGAAAGAGAATGTGGAAAATCAAAAATAAAATATTTTTAAAAACATTAATGTCCACAACTGAAAGCACACTGGGCATGAAGAATGCTGTACGATACTCTCGCGTGATGCTGCCATCATCGCGAGAGAGTAGCATACCGCAATATCACAAGCGTGGAAACAGATCGGAATTTGAAAATGAATGTATGGATTTGAACCATTGTAACTTCAAAAACTTGTAAGTTGGACTATCACAAGTAAGGAAGCACCTGTATTTATTTTACTTTTACAATATTTATTCATTTTTATTATTTCTTTATTTGCCTGTTTTACTTTTTCAATTTTATTTATTTAGTTAGACATACAGCCTGTTACAGGCCTTTTCAGCCCATGAACCCATCTCGCCCAATTACAACCAATGACCTACAACCCCTGGAATGTTTTGAATGGTGAGAAGAAGTCAGAGCCCCCGGGGAAACCCCATGCAGACACAGGGAGAACATATAAACTCCTTACAGACAGTGCGGGATTCGAACCCCGGTCCCGATTGCTGGCGCTGTGATAGCGTTGCACTAACTGCTACCCCATCTGAGCTGCCCCTTATGTTTCTTCTTTCATTCAGATGGTAAACAAGTAGAGCAACTCTTTGAAATTGTTTTCTTATTTCAAAGAATCACTTTTGGACTTCTTTCTATTTTACACCCTGCTGCAATCGTGACACTTATTGTGGCATAACAAGACCGTTAATCGAGTGAGACAAAATCTTTCAAGGCTCGACATTCTGCACTTTCTAAATGTACCAATTCATCCAAAGTTACGAGGATCAGCTTGCATCAGTGCCATATTTTCTATTCCTTTCTCATACAATTATTTCAAGTTTTAAATTGTAGCTTTGAAATGTGAACAAGCTGCAATGGTCAGAGCACGTCTTTATGAATTGAACAGTCCACAAAATAAGCCACAGCCTCCAAGCTGTAGTTATAATACAAAGCTGTTGCTTTTCACAACCAAGTTTTCTCTGTATTTTTCCCTCTTCTCTTCAATATCTGGTGCATTCAACTTCCAACCAACATTTGAATGTGACTTAAATGGCATAAATGACCATTCTGTATAGAAATGCAAAGCTACATTCCAGCAAAAGTCAGTGATTTGGGGAGAACAGAAAAGTAGGAAAGTGCTTGGATTTAACTATAGATACTTCCCAGTTTTTCCCCTCCACATTTTATCCCAAACCACAATTCTTTGGCTTGGCTTCGCGGACGAAGATTTATGGAGGGGTATGTCCACGTCTGCTGCGGGCTCGTTGGTGACTGACAAGTCCGATGCGGGACAGGCAGGCACAGTTGCAGCGGTTGCAATGGAAAATTGGTGGGTTGGGGTTGGGTGTTGAGTTTTTCCTCCTTTGCCTTTTGTCAGTGAGGTGAGCTCTGCGGTCTTCTTCAAAGGAGGTTGCTGCCCACCGAACTGTGAGGCGCCAAGATGCACGGTTGGAGGCGATATCAGCCCACTGGCGGGGGTCAATGTGGCAAGTACCAAGAGATTTCTTTAGGCAGTCCTTGTACCTCTTCTTTGGTGCACCTCTGTCTCGGTGACCAGTGGAGAGCTCGCCATAGAACACGATCTTGGGAAGACGATGGTTCTCCATTCTGGAGACGTGACCCACCCAGCGCAGTTGGGTCTTCAGCAGCATGGATTCGATGCTTGCGGACTCTGCCAGCTCGAGTACTTCGATGTTGGTGATGAAGTCATTCCAATGAATGTTGAGGATGGAGCGGAGACAGCGCTGATGGAAGCGTTCTAGGAGCCATAGGTGATGCCAGTAGAGGACCCATGATTCGGACCCGAACAGAAGCATGGGTATGACAACAGCTCTGTACATGCTGATCTTTGTGTGTTTCTTCAGGTGGTTGTTTTTCCAGACTCTTTTGTGTAGTCTTCCAAAGGCGCTATTTGCCTTGGCGAGTCTGTTGTCTATCTCTTTGTCGATCCTTGCATCAGATGAAATGGTGCAGCCGAGGTAGGTAAACTGGTTGACCGTTTTGAGTTTTGTGTGCCTGATGGAGATGTGGGGGGGCTGGTGGTCATGGTGGGGAGCTGGCTGATGGAGGACCTCAGTTTTCTTCAGGCTGACTTCCAGGCCAAACATTCTGGCAGTTTCCGCAAAACAGGACGTCATGTGCTGGAGAGCTGGCTCTGAATGGGCAACTAAAGCGGCATCGTCTGCAAAGAGTAGTCCACGGACAAGTTGCTCTTGTGTCTTGGTGTGAGCTTGCAGGTGCCTCAGATTGAAGAGACTGCCATTTGTGCGGTACCGGATGTAAACACTGTCTTCATTGTTGAAACCGGAGAAACACAGCACTAAAAATACAAGTAAATTATATCCTTTTGATGCACCTTTAGACATACATCTTGAATTGTTGACTATGAAAATGTTTTTAATCTGTTACCAACAAAGCATCTTAAAGAATATTACTGGTTGCATGAGCAGTAATTTATGAAAGTTGTGGAAAATTGTTTTGAAGAAACCACTGGAAAGGTTCCACTTGCTTTAAATCAACCAGAACGTTTCAGTTGTCCATAATTATTACAAACATACATACAGATATTCACTCAAGAATTAGCAATCCATTTACTGTCATGAAGCATTACTGGACTTACAAGCAGCTTTGAGACGTACTGGAGATCACAGGAGGAATAGAGCCAACAGCAGGCTCACACTTCTGCTCTCTGCTGCATTGTAATTGTAAACAAACTAAATTAGAGTGAGCCAAAGGCATTGCAGAGTTGCAAAAGTATGCTGCTGGACTAAGTTCCCCTGTTGTGGTGCACAAAATTTCTGGCAACATGTGCCTGCAGCTGATTTAAAATTGATTCTGCATGCAGTCATTCAGAATCTAGAAGACCAATGGAGAAGACCAGTTCTTGGAAAAATAGGCTGGGGCATTCGATTTGTAATATCAACCACAGCTATGTAACGCCTCTGCCATCAGTGTTGGAAGACTGGGTGACTGAATGCAAACAACATCAGTGGAGGCATGCACACTTTACAGGTCTAACAAGCAGCTGGCAGGTTTCTTTCCATTTGTGGAGTAGATTCATTTTCTTTATCAATGGGATTCCTGGCTCTCTAGTTTTCCTCTTTCGCAGGAGCAGGACTACCAAGCCATTAGGAAAGGAAGAGCAGAATGGTGGCTGCAATGTTCTACAGTAAATATAATGAGGAGAAAATAACCCATGGAAATATTCTCCAAGTCAGGAACGGAAATAGGTTAACAAATGTGAAATAAGAACAAATGAGTTAAATGGTGTAATGTACTTGAATGTTCGAGTATATATTTCGAACAATGTAAAGCATCTTGAAGTGATTTATTAGCAAATTTAATGCTGCTGAATTGGCTTCCCCAAATTTGGCAGCACAAGGCAGAGCTTCAGTAGCGGAGCTAGCTCGATCAGCAAACATGGTGGCATTTAGCCACAGTCCTTGCTGTTTTATAGCCTGAGGCATCAACATAAACATTGCTGCTATAGACAGAGAGATAAGCAAAAAAACACTGCAGCTGATGGGCTCAGATGACAAATTGATGCTGCTGCTCTGTATAGGTGAGAAAATCTTCTATTACCATTATTTAGTGATGTAATTGACAAATCTATCTTCCCTAAAAGACTGACAATAATTGTGGATTCAGTGCTAAGGATTGGCACTATTGTTAGAGTGAGTTCACTGCCATAGAAACACTCCTGGACAAGTTCAAGATGTTCTACCAGAATATAATGAATAAAAGAGGCTCTACATTTCCACTCACATTGTTTGAATCACGGGCAAGGATTGCCATTCTATAGGCAGTTGTATCTCTTTGTATTACTCAATAGTCTCCTTCACTTTGTGTGGATAATCATGAAGGTATTAACCTTACTGATAAAAAGTAAATTATTTTAGCAGAAATGTGGGAAGCTAATGATGTGCTCCTCTGCTTTAAAACAGAGTAAATGCAGGTGTATATTTTACTGTTGCTAAAAGCATGAGTATCTTCCAGTAACTATAGTGGCGCTTGGTCACACTTTGAACATCGGAACAATAGGAACTGAACTGGAGAAGGTCAAACAACCACTTGAACCTGTTCCACCATTCAGTAAGATGAAGGGTAATGATATGCCCCTAATAATATGCAAAGCTTCATCAGTATCAGCTTTGAGTGAACTTTGTGGTACAGAATTCAAATGATTTATAATCTATCACGAGGAAATTACCCCTGCTAGTCCCAAATTGACATCCCTCCATTGTGAGACTATGTCTCTCAGTACTAGACTCTCCACTGAGGGGATGCAAGCTCTCAGTGTCCGTGCTATCAACCCCTCTCAGATTCTTTTTTTATGTTTCAATGAACTCACCCCTGACACTTCTGATCTCTAGTAAATATAAATTTTGATCCCTCCCCTCAATCTCTCTCTTTATCAGACATCTTCACTCTACAAATCAATGTTGTAAACCCATGCTGCTGTTTGTAATTACAATATAAAAGTCTTATATTTTAAACACAATTCTCCTGAAGATCTGAGAAATCAAAAGAAAAAGTGCCTTAAGTGCAGGTTAACGTAAGTATTCAAATGCTCTGATTATAAACATATAATTATACAATAGATAAAAGGCTTTTTGATTTTTTTACTCATACCTGGATCTCTTCAACACAGTTAAGAGCTGATTAAACACACAATATACATGGCCAATTTCAGGTCATTATGACATGATTATTGACAATATTTTGATGCATTGACATTTTTCCTGCTTTCTCAATTTATCCTGCTTAATATAAGGGAGAAAATCCTGGTGCTGCTCCTCCTCTAGGCTTTTCAGAGCCCATTTTCATTTAGATTTAATAAGGTAAACATCGGTTTCTAATCCTCAAAGCATCTTTCAATCCAAAGTAGCAACAAGATAGCACCTACATTACAGTTTTGCCTGCTTCATCTTGTCACTTCTTTTGTATAACAGTAGGCCACAAGCATGAAGAAGTGATTTGGAGAAGAATTCTTCAGTCACAGAGAATTTGGCAGTTCATGATGTTTGTCTAAAATGGTCCTCACTTTAAATGGTAGCCAGTTACATTGTTGACTTGGGACTAAAATGAACAGCTATCCACACTCTGCTTTTCCTCACGGACAATATCTGCAGAAGGTGATACTACAGAACCAGTCCAAGCTGGTTGCCAAAGAGAAGTATTGCATTCCACTCCTGGAAGCAAAAGCAATATATACCAAAAGGATGTCAATCACCTGAAAGAGACTTTAATTGTCTTAATTTGCATAGTAATACTTATGTATTAGGCTATAAACCTCTAACATATAAATCTTGGTTCAAACATTAACATGAGCCTTTACAATTAACAGTAGCATTGATTGCATGTACTTTATTACAATATAATCATATGAACAAAGAACTTTTTTCAAAGTCATCCACAATTCCACATCCCCTCAACTTACTCCCCACACTACAATGCAATGTGAAATTCATGTCATTAGAAATGAAGAAGTGCTCCCCTCCATACATTTAAACATACATTTCTGAAGTTGTAAATCACACACAGAAAAAAACCTCTAATTAAGACATGGGTCTGAAATCAAGGTTCAACTCCGTGGAGTCTTTGAAATAAATGCACATTTAACTGAAACCAGCTAGCTAATAAGATGGTATTACTGTGAAAATTCCCTCTTAATGTGATTGAGTATCGAGTTTACAAGCCATTAATGCTGCTGTCACGTTCCAATTTTATATTTAACTTGTTAAATATGTATCACTGTCCTTGACATCATATTGGCACATTTTTTTAAAAACTGCATTAATTTTCTTTTGTTGATGTGGATGGAGAGGGAGAGAAAGGAGAGAAAAGAAATCAAGAAGAACAATGTTATGTTGAAGTTATTCAAGTCATTCGTGAGGCCAAAATATTGTGTGCAGTTATGGTCGCCCAGCAGCTGGAAAGATATCAATAAGTTTGAAAGAGTGCAGAGAAGATTTATTAAGATGTTGCCATGTCTTCAGGAGTTGAGTTACCAGTAAAGATTAAACAGGTTAGGACTATACTTTTTGGAACAAAGAAGAATGAGGATAGACTTGATTTAGGTTTATAAGATTATGAGGTGACCTGATAGTCGTATAAACAGAATAGATGTGAGTAGGATGTTTCTACTTAGATTGGGGGAAATAAATATGAGAGGTCATAGCTTTAAGCTGAAAGGGGAGAGGTATAAGGGGAACATTAGGAGAAAGTTTTTCACTCAGTGGTAGGAGTGTGGAATGAGCTGCCATCTGATGTAGTGAATTCAGATTTAATCTTGAGTTTTAAAAACAAATTAGACAAATACATGGATAGGAGTGGTCTGGAAGGTTATGGAATGACAGTAGGTCCGGGGACTAGCTAGTTTTATTGGTCAGCACAGACCAAAACAGTTGAATGCCTCTTTTTCCGTCCTGTAACGTCCTATGGTATGAATGAAAGGATTAGATCAGCCATTCTCAACAGGTGCCCTTTGCCCCCTGAGGGCCTCAGCACATTGAAGTAAAAGCCTTGTTTTCATTTTACCTCTTGCAACATAAATATTTTTTACATTTTTTTATGTAGTTGGTAGGAGAGAAGTATGGAAGAAACCAACTAAACTTGACTGCTTCACAGGGAAGGGGGCTCATGAACTTTGAGCAGAGTCCTAGGCTAGGTGGTGGGGTGGGGGGGAGCGGTGGCATAAAGGCAAAATCAACAGGTCTGGATTTTCATTAAAAGAGAGATAACCCAACACTGCCTTGTATATATATAAAATTATTTATTTATTTATTTATTTATTTATTTTTTTACACACGTGACAAGTATTTCATGAGAATTTGAATAGTTAATGCATATTTGGATGGTCTTAGGAGGCACAAATAGTAACATTTTGGATCTCATGCAAATCAGTCAAGAAGAACTTGTTTAAGGAAATGGTACCTAGCATTGGAATCCTGGCAAGATGCAACCTCGATCAATGAAGAAAGGGTGCTGCAAATCAAACGAATACTTCTACCTCAAAAAGCAATGGGGAAATATTGAATTGAAGAAGAAAATAATGGACAAAGAAGAAACACAGCCAAGTAGGGGGATAAAAGAAGGATTTGTCTTTTCTCATGATTTATGTGAGAGAATGGGATATGCCTGCTTCTGATCCTGTTCAATTACCAGCCTCTGTGACTGTTATTCTTCCCCTACGAGCAGTGGTCATGTTGCATTGACAGAATGAACACGTCTGCAGCCTGATTTGTCCACTTAAAATAACATTTATCATGTTCCCAGTTTATAAATCATTCAGGCCAACTTGATGAGAGCTATGGCAGGCCATGCATCCCCACTGATCCTAATGCCAGATAACTCCCAAGAGCCTGTATTTATGCAGGCAAGCATTAATTGTCAATCTTGCTCATCAAAGACTCAATGCTATTGGCATCTTTGCTCTCCCATCCTTACTTCAAAGCTGATTATTCACTTTTTTAAAAAAATACTTCAGAGGTAGATTTCCTGGCTCCCTCCATAGAGAAAGAAATATTGAGAAAATTGCATCTGACTGCTTTTCTTGTTCTTTCCATTAATTTTCAATGCATACATAAGCACACCGTAATCCAATGTTGAATGGAGGTGATCAGCAAGGTAGTTTGATTGATAAAGTCCCTATCTGGTCATTTACGATCTGGACGTAGAAATAACGGGTTTTTACCAGACAGAAAAGCAATTAATCTGCAAACGAGCAAAAGAACAGCAGGTCTGTGCATTGGAGGCCTGGGCTGCTGTAGCTCAGAAGAGGAGATAAGACTGCAGACGGCTATTTATTGTACATTTTAATTAAGTGCTTGTTAACGGCAGTTATCTTAACAGTCATAAAATGATTGTTGTAATGCATTTTGTTTGAGGAAAATGGAGCTGCCGAAACCCCCTTTAAAAGCAACCGCAGATTGTGTTCATTTTAAATCCAAGCCTAAATTACAAAAAAAAATGAAAGAAAAGGGGGAGATGTCAAAGCAATCTAAACCTGGCTGCTAATGGTTATTTAATATGTCCATCACCTCCTGTAAGTCTCCAGCATACGGAGCTTGCACAATACCCTCCAAACCGTCTTTAACACTTATTTGAGATGACAGGAAAAATGAAACCGTTTGTGCTTATAATGGAAAAGCAATCACCGCTACATTATATTCTGCTTGCCCTATCATACTAATGCTTGGTAAAAATGTCACCAAATGTATTTAAAGACCTGATGGAGTGTTGCCGTTTTATTCCTGTTATTCAACTGATTAATAAAAAAAAATCTTCAATTTGTATGTAAATGCACTTGGGTTTCATATCATCCAAATACCTGCACCTGGCAAAAATAATAAACTGAAGTTTAATGCAGCAATTATGAGCATTTATGGGGACTCTTAAAGAGGTGGCTGCCTCCCTGACCAGTATGATGAGAAATTCACAGAGGAATATTACTGATGCATAGACAAGAAGAGCTGCAGCTGGTCCCAAGTGCAACAACTGCCAATGCAGATTAATACACAGGCTAGTATTTGTTTGTTTCCACAAGGTAGGCTAAATATTTTACGTTGCCATTGAAAGTGTCCGCTATTTAAAAAGAATTACGTGAGTCAATTCAATGCCAGAGTCATTAAGATTTCATTAAATTCATTAATTTTGGTTGAAAACAGTTGCTAATGGAGATTCTTTAAAAGCAAGGCTTAAATCTGTTGCTTTGCGATACCACACTTCAAAATGTACTTAGCTAGGTGACCAAAATACTGAAGTGGCACCAACTCCTTTTCTATTCAGCTGTGCAAATTCCTTTAATAAAGGAACACATCACATGATACAAGACAGCTAGACCAGATAGAGCTGGAAAATGGGTGCTGGGATTATAATGTTACATTAACCGCTTCCTGTAAGAATCAATGCAGATAGCACACAAAATTCGTGCTGCCTGCTCATTTTAACGACCTCAGCAATCCGCAAGTACGAAATTTGCTGTTGATTGCCTTAGCGCATCACTACATGATCTAATTTCATGAATGGCTACCTCCAGTTCAAAGTAGCTTGTGATGATTAAAGCATCCTGCACCTCTTAAAGTGGAGGACACTGGAAAATGCCTGGACCCACCCACCTGACCTTTATCAAAGGAGAGAATGGTGGCCATCCTTGGAGCAATCTCAACTGTATGGGCACAGCAGGATGAAGGCCACTGAATATGATAGTTCAGTGTGTACCATCCAGAAGTTACCACATAATTACAGTACAACTCCAAACTGGATTATCCAAAATCCTCAGTTATCTGAAGTTTTTTGGACCCAGAAGTGATGTCTGTTTGGCTCTGAAAAAAAAAATCAGATAATTGAGAATTTCAGAAAAATCAGAAATCCTCATTTATCTGAAAAAAAAATTCAAAGTCGAAATTACGTCCAAAATATTTTCGGAGCCGAACTGACACCACAGGTTGAAAAAATTTTGGAAATTTCGAAAAACCTCAGAGTCGAATTTTAAGTTTTTTATTTGATTTATCTTATTTTGTTCAGGTTAGTTTTTGGTGAGAATTGAACATTATTTCGTGGTTTAAAAGCCTTTCCTTGTTGTTTGTTGTTGTTTAAACACAGTTACAAGTGATTTGCCGTTGCTACTGGGCTGTTTTAAAAAAACAACCAGTTATCCGAAAAAAAATGTTTATCTGAAATAGGCCCGGTCCTGACCATTTTGAATAATCGCAGTTGTACTGTACTTGTTCAGGTTACTATGACCTGACAAACCCACTAAAAAAAAGGAAAAAAAGGCAGCAGGCATGTGGGTACATAACCACTAGAGGTTCTCTTCCAAATCACACAGCATCCTAGTCTCAGTATCAGTAAAATGATTTTGAAATATTTTGCTGTATCTTCCCTGTAAACATAAACTTGGAACTCCCTATGCACCAGCACTGTGGGAATACTTTCAACAGGCAGACACCGGCACTTCAAGAAAGCAGCTTGCAACCAGCTTCACCAGGATAACTAGTTGTGCCTAGATCCTGGAAAGTGAAGGAATAAAAGAAAGAAATCTTGCTTCTCTCGTCCTGATTCCCATCACTACACTGCCCAACAATCTCTCCTGATGAAAAGGCTGTGGGTGATGTAATAAAAACACACAGAAATGCTGACGGAACTCAGCTGGTCTCGCTCGCAGCATTCGTAGGAGGTAAAGATATATTACTTACATTTCGGGCCTGAGCCCTTCCTCTAGATATAAGCAAAAAAACTAGGAAGGCATCTGAATAAAGTCTGAAGAATGGGAGGGGGAGGAGTCCAGACAAACAGCCAGAAGGTGTTAATTGGATATGATAAAAGGAAAGGTGAGAATTGAATTCTCACCTCTGCTGAGAATTGAAAGGTGAAAGGACACAGAGGGAAAAAGGAATAGAGAGAGAGATACACACAGAGACAGACAGAGATAGAGAGAGAGAGAGAGAGAGAGAGAGAGAGAGAGAGAGAGAGAGAGAGAGCTGGGTAAAGGCTCATATATACAATAATATATCTTTACCTCCTATGGACGCTGCGAGACCGGCTGAGTTCCTCCAGCATTTCGGTGTGTTTTCACTACAATCACAGCATCTACAGACTTTTGTGTTTCACCACCAATAATGTAAGCATGTTCCTTGTGTATCCACCCTCCCTCATCAAAAACTTAACCTCACACATTCAAATGGTCACTTAGTCAAGAGATGTTTAAAGAGCTGGAGAGTGATGATAAAGCCACATTGTCGCTCAGTTTGACACAAACACCAGTTCTTTGCACATCACAGAGATAAATTTGAGGCAAAACTCAGTTCATTGAGTTAATATGGATGAATGGCCTGAAAATGGGGCAAAGGAAGTGTCTTGCCTCAGTATCAGCTCTCTGGAGGGAGCTACTGACATGAGTTTTACTGCAAAAAAAAAGGCAGATGATCGTTGGTGGGGTAGCTGATAAGAGGAAATTAATGAAATGATTGAAGCAATAGAAAACTTGCCAGATGCTTGAATAGGATGTCCAAAAGTGGAGGATTTCAGCTCTAAATTTGCAACAGTCCTTTCCAGTTTTGAAGTAATGATGCATCCTGGAATAACACTTGTGGAAAGTGGAGTTGAGGCAAAAGATTGAATTAGCCATATTCTTGTTGTTTGGTGCAGTAAGCAGGACATGGCAGCCAGGTTGAAAGCATCCACCATCTGACTATTGCAATGGAAACTCAGGCACATTATACAAACTTAAACAGTGGCCTCAGAGAGGTTGTAGGTGCTCATATTCTGAGGAGCTTGAGGGAATGACACAATTGCTTCACAATCCAGCCTCCAACAAATTCATTACTTGAATAGCCGAGGCAGACACATGGTGGCTCTGTGGACCATGTCTGCTGTCCACTCTCTGGATGACCATATTTGTAATTTCACCTCTGCTCCTCCACTGATGCCTTTCCTGTTGCCTGTTGGCCAACAAGCTTTAACTGCTGTCATTCATGACATGGAGGGGCAGTCTGAATCCCAAAGACAACATCGGCCTGAAGCGTCTCTACTTGCAACAGATGGTCTGTGGCCTGATGAGTTTCTCCAGCCCTTTTGTGTCTTGCACATCTGACTGTGATATAGTGCCTCAAGTCAATGTGTGTCTTCACTGAAATTCAGGAGCTTTCCACCGGCCACATTGCAGTGACTGGGGAGCCCTCCGTAGGGACAAAGGCTGTAGAAAGCCAGGCACAATGGTTAACATCTGAATGATGTTTGGCAAGATTTTATATTTACATTTGGTTTAGAATGTTGATCTTGATTCGACTTTCATTTCATTACATTAGCCAAGAAGACCTGGTGATAGCCAGCACAGAGGGCAGCTGACAATGCAATGGCTTATTGCAGCAAGGGGAATGATTACAAAAAGAATGGCTCTATGCTCCAGTAATGCGGGATACCAGTAAGACGACATCTGGAGCCTTCTGCACAGTATTTAGTCTCCTTATTAAAGGAAGGATGTTAAAGCATTGAAAGCTGTTCCACGAGAGTTTACAAAACCTGGAATGAACAGTATGTCCTATAAAGAAAGGTTGGGGAAGCTAGACTTGTATCTACTGCTCTGTAACTTGGAAGATTCACATTGGAAGAATTTGGAGAGGATGTTTCCTCCGAAAGAGAATCTAAAGCTAGTGTTTGCTGTTTTAAGAAGGAAGGTTTCAATATTTAAAACAGAGAAGAAGCAAACTTTTTATCTCATAGGGTGTGAATCTTTAACTCCAGTCCTCAAAGGGAGATGGAAGCAGCTCCAAATATTTTTGAGGCAGAGATAGGTAGATACTTGATAAACAATGGATAAGACAGGAATGCAAAGTTGATGTTGCAATTAAATCATTCATGATCTTATTAAACGGTGACTCAAGTTTGAGGTGTCAAATTGCCTACACCTGTTCCTAATTTGTCTGTTTATGTGTCTGTGTATACTAATACTTTAAAACTCCCCTGTTCTCTGTTACATTTTCTTTATTGATATCTAAGCAATCATTTTGCTGTGCCTTGAGATCTTCCTTTAAATCTATAATCTTTTGAATTCTTGTCACCCTTCTCATTTCTGAGTCTCTGCCCATTTTAAGTGGAGCCCATTCATCAAAGTGTAGTAAAATCCCTGGTGACTGTCACCTCTGGGGATTGGTATGTGCCGGATAAATATATTTTCCAATTGTTTGAGATTGCACGTTGCATGGTTGGCAAAATAACGGCAAGACGCATCAATTTTAAATGTGTATTTATTATCTATTTATTTTCAATTTTTTTTGCTTAAATTCTGGATAATGGATTTTTATTGTAGCTATCTATTCCCATAATAGCAACGTAAACACCCAAAGAATCAAAATCTTTTCCTGTACATCATTCCCTGATCCATGTATTTTATTCTTTGATCCCCTCAAACCTATTCCAACTTTCATTTGGCTCAATAATAATTCAAAGATTACATTCCTTGAGGTTCTATTTTGTTTTTTTTTCTAATTTCACTTAGTTCTTCAGAAGGAATCTAAGTGGTGACCTATATGTAATTATCAGGATATGGTCACATTCTTTTTCCCAGTGCAGCAGAGACTAAAACGAGAGAGCATAGGCTTAAGATGAAAGGGGAAAGATTTAAAAGCACCTAAGAGGGTAATATTTTCACACAAAGGAAATGACCTCCAGAGGAAGTTGTAGGGGTAGGCATTACAATATTTAAAACACATTTCAATGGATACAAGAATAGAAACATTTTCGAAGGTTAAATGTAGGCAAATAGGACAAGCTATTGGTTAGCATGGACAACACTCTGCCTTCCACGATTCTTAAAAACTTATTTTCTGTTTCTTCCAATCTCACTGCAACTCGTGTGGACCACAATAACTGGGATCCTTCCCATTCCAGTCTTTTCCAGTCCTGTGGAGAGCATTTAACTTTCAACCAGAGAGGCAATCCAGCTTCTGGGACTCAGGATCACAGCTGCACCAATCAGTATCTACTCATTTAAATATACTGTCTCCTACCATGACCATCTTTGCTGAGGTTCGAATTACTTTCTGCCCTCAGGTAAGCTTGGATGCTCATGCATCATTACATCCAAAATCTTTTAGTCCCAACTACTTCCCAGATCAGGGCTTCTGTCTTACTTAGATGGTTTCTTGGATCAAGTTGTCTGGATAACTGTCCTTCTCTCTGAAGATCCTAACTAATTAATTCCAAATCAGCAGCTTTGAGCTGAGTCGGGATGGTTAGCGTAGTAGTTAGGGGCAGCGACCCAAGTTCGAATCTGGTTTTATCTGTAAGGGGTTTGTACATTCTCCCCGCGTCTGCTTGGGTTTTCCCTGGGTGCTCTGGTTTCCTCCTACCTTCCAAGGAAGTGCAGGGTTGTAGATTAGTTTGGGTGTAATTGGGCGGCAGGGATGTAAATGCCTGAATCGGGTTTGACTGGGCTGTGAACAAAACTTTTAAATTTAATTTTTTTCAGGATACAAACATTTCCTGTGGATGCATTCACAGGAATCTCTCAGGTCTCTCTACACACTGTGGCTGCATCACATCACCTGTTCTACCAGCCTTTCAAACCTTGTTTCAACTCTTCAATCAGATGAGGTTTCTGTTCACTTGGATGTTGATTTTAATTAATTCATTTATCATTTAAAAATTAATTTGTGTACATTTTGATGACAAGAATGAAGGTAGGGCCACTTAACGATAAAACAACAGGCATCTGGAAGTGGAGGAGGTAGGGAGGTCTGAAATGAATATTTTGCTTCAGTGATCTTGGACAAGACAAAGTCAGAAGAGAACAAGCATATGTGCAGGGGCATGTTGTGTTAAGAAAGAGAAAAAGCTAGATGATTTTTAAAACCTGAGGAATTATGTCCCTGGGACTAGATTGAGATATACACCAGGTTACTACTGGTAGCGAGGGAAGAGATTGCAAGGGTATTGGCAATGATCTTTGCATCCTCCCTGACCACAGAGAAGGTATCGCAGGTTTGGAGAAATGGCAAATGTGGTCCCCTTGCTTAAAAAAGGTAATTGGTGGAAATCATGCGAATTATAAACCAATGAGTCTTACATCAGTGATGTACAAATTATAGGAGACAGGATTTACAAGCATTTAGAGAAGTTTGATCTTTGCAGGAATAGTTAGCATGGCTTTGTGTGGGGTAGTGTGTCACATGAGCCTAATTGAGTTTTTAAAGGAGGTAATAAATGAAATTGATGAAGCTAGGGCGGTAGCTGTGGTCTTTATGGGTTCTAGTGAGGCATTTGACAGGTCTTCCATAAGAGACTCGTTCAGAAAGTCATGAGGCATGGAATCAATGGTACTTTGGCGGCATGGATTCAGAATTAGCTTGCCTGCAGAAAGGAGAGCATAGGAGTAAATGGAATATGTTCTACCTTGAGGTCAGTAACTAGAGGAGTTCCACATGGATCTATGCTGGGACCCCTGCTATTTGTGATTTTTTATAAATGACCTGGACAAAGAAGTAGAGGGATTGGTCAGTGTTTTCAAATGATATGAAGCTTGGAGTTGTTGTGGAGAGTGTAGAAGGTTGTTGTAGATTTCAATAGTATATAGACAGGCTGTAGCTTTGGGTGTAAAAGTGGCAGATGGAGTTCAATCCAGATAAGTGTTAAGAGATGCATTTTGGAAGGTCAAATTTGAAGGCAAAGTACATGGTTAATGGCAGGATTCTTAAAAGTGTGGAAAAAAACAGAGGGATCTTGGGGGTGCAAATTCATAGATCACTCAAAGTTGCCACTCAGGTTAATAGGGTAGTTAAGAAGGCTTATGGTATGCTGGCCTTCATTAGTCAGAGAATTGAGCTCAAGAGTTGAGAGGTAATGTTATAACTCTATAAAACTCTTGGAATATTGTGTTCAGTTCTAGTTGCTTCATTACAGGAAGGATGTGGAAGCTATGGATAGGGTTCAGAGGAGATTTACCAGGTTGTTACCTGGCTTGGAAAAGGTTAACAAAGTTAGGGTTTTTTTTCTCTTTGGAGCGAAGAAGGATAAGAGTTGACTTAATAGAGGTTTACATGATTAAGAGAGATATAGATAGGATGGACAACAAGCAGCTTTATCCCACGGCAAGAGTGAAAATCACCAGAGGACATTTGTACTATATACGGGAAGGAAAGTTTAGGGAATCTTCTATTAGGGAATAAGTTAGGACAGGTGACAGAAGTGCAGTGGAAAGCTTTATGAACACTGAAATGATCATGCCATTAGTTTCAAGATAATTATGGATAAGGATATCTGGTCCTTGGGTTGAGATTCTAAATTGGAGAAAGGTCAATTATGATAAAATAAGCAAGGATCTAAAAAGTGTGGATTGGGCTAGGTTTCTTCTGGCAAGGATGTATTTGTTACTTGGAAGACCTTCAAAGGTGAAATTTTGAAAGTATAGCATTTGTATGTTCCTGTAAGGATTGAAAGCAAAATTAACAGGCAAAATTAAACTTTAAAGTGAAATCAGGAGGGCTAAAAGAAGAAACGACGTTGCTTTGACAAACAAGGTGAAGGAAAAAACCTATGGATTTCTAAAGGTATATTAAGAGCAAATTTCACCTCTTGAACATCAGCTATGTATGGAGCCAAAATAGATAGGGGTAGACCTTAATTTTTTTTTTTGCATCTGTATTTAATCAGGAAACAGGCACAGAGTCACAGAGTGAGGCAAACAAGCAGTAAGGTCATGGAACCTATACAGATTAAAGAGGAGGAGATGCTTGCTGTCTTAAAGTGAACAAAGGGTGGATAAATCTCCAGGGACTGACAAGGTGTTCCCTCAGTCCTTGAGGGAGGCTAATCCAGAAATTTCAGGGGCTCTAGCAAATATATTTAAAACATTCTTACTCACAAATGAAGTGCCAGAGGATTGGAGGGTACCACAAAGAGTCCAGTTGTTTTAAAAAGGCTCCAAAAATAACCCAGAAAATTAAAGCCTGGTGAGCCAGACATTAGTCATAGGTATGTCATTAGAAGGTATTCTAAGAGAATGGATATACAAGCATCTGGATAGTCAGGGACTAAGTAGACTTTGTGCTTAGTAGATTGTGTTCAACAAATCTATAGCATTTTTCGAAGACGTTACCAGGAAAGTTATTGAAACAATTGTTGTGGATGTTGTCTATATAGACTTTAGAAAGGCCTTTGACAAGGTCCCACATGGGAGATTAGTCAGGAAGTTTCAGTTGCTCAGTAGTCATGGTGAAGTATTAAACTGATTTCGACAGTGGCTTGATGGGGAAAGCAGATAGTGGTAGTGGATGATTGTCTCACAGACTGGAGGCGTGCAACTAGTGATGCACATCAAAGATCAGTGCTTGGTCCATTGTTGTTTGTCATATATCAATTATCAGACGATAATGTGGCAAATTAGACCAGCACGTTTTCAGATGGCACAAAGAGACGAGATGTAGTGAATAGCTAAGAAGGCTTTCAAAGCTTGCAGATGGATCTGAACCAGCTGAAAAAGTGGGCTGCAAAATAGCAGATGGAATTTAATGCTGACAAGTGTGAGGTATTGTATTTTGGAAGGATAAGCCAAGGTCGGTCATATATGGTAAATGGTAGGACACTGGGGAGTATGGTAGAACAGAGGGATCTGGGAATACAGATGCATAATTCCTGAAAGTAGCATCAGAGGTAGATAAGTTGTAAAGAAAGTTTTTGACACATTGGCCTTCATCAATCAAAGTACTGAGTATAGGAATTGGGATGTAATGTTAAAGTTGTATCAGACATTAGTGAGGCCAAATGTGGAGTAGTGTGTGTAGTTTTGGTCACCTAACTACAGGAATTATATCAGTAAAATTGAAGGGTGGAGAGAAGATTTACTAGAATGTTGCTGGGACTTGAGGAACTGAGTTATAGGGAAAGGTTAAACAGGTTAGGACACACATGTCAAACTCTGGCCAGCAGATATAATTATATTTGGCCCGCAAGATCATTTCAAAAATGTATTAGAGGTGGCCCGCTGGCCGCCGCGCCAGTAGAGTGCATCCACAGCTAATACTATAAATCCCAGAATGCATTGGCGTCAGCCCGCTAATCGCCCCCACCTCCTCTGCTTACGTTGCAGGGTCTCACCGTGGACTCTGGTTTTGGGGCCTGGCCGGTGTCAGGGGAAGCCAAGGCCGCGTCCCAGCGCCCAGAACCGGAGGCCTCGGGCCTGACCTCTCCAGGATCGTTGCCCACTCCCCCTCCCTGCCGCAGGCCGACCCGCGACTCACGGTGACGGGGCCGTTGATCTGCCGAGATGCCACCCTGCAGCGAGAGCCGATGCCCCCGCACTGTCGTTGTCCAACCCGATCGCCCGCAAACCCCGCCCTCCCACACACAGGCCTGAGTAAGGATTATGAACTTTAATCTCAGGATAAAACGATCTTCCAATAGTTTCATGTCACAGTGATAAATATATTCCTGGTTAAAAATGGTCCTGCACCTGGATACAAGCTCATTAGGCATAAAACTTGAAAAGTGTGCAAATCAAAGGATATCTGTACCAATGGAAAAAGGGCATGGCAAATAACCCTGCTAGAGTTCATGCCCACAATCAGTCACCCATTTGATTGTTTCAGGAATCATGTTATTCTCCCACATTCTCAATAGCCCTCAGATTTTACTATTCGACAGCACACTAACAACATTTGACAAATCCTCTATAGAGAAATATTATTTATTGAATAATTTATTTCTCATTTGTTAATGCTTCTGGAAAGAGTTTATCCAAAACTATTATTAAACATTTATTTTAATAAGAAAAAGTTTAACATTACATATGTTGAAAGAAGAGAAAACATGCAGATGTTGTTGAAAATTTTCAATAAATATTTAGTTCGGCCCTCGACTTAGTCCAAGTTTTTAATTTTGGCCCTCCGTGAATTTGAGTTTGAGACCCCTGGGTTAGGACTTTATTCCCTGCAGTGTAGAAGAATGAGGGGAGATTTGATAGAGGTATACAAAATTATGTTGGGTATAGATAATGTAAATGCAAGTAGGCTTTTTCCACTGAAATTTGGTGAGATGAAAATCAGAGGACATGATTTAAGGGAGAAAAGGGAGAAGTTTGAGAGAACATGAGTGGGAATTTCTTCACACAGAGAGTGGTGGGAGAATGGAACGAGTTGCCAGCTGAAGTGGTGAATGCAGACTCAATTTTAACATTTATGAAAAGTCTGGACAGGTACATGAAAGGAGGGATATAAAGGGATATGGAATGGGTGCAGGTCCGTGGAACTAGGCAGAATAATAGCATGATCAGATTAGAATGGCGGAAGGACCTGTTCTCTGTGCTGTAATATTCTATAGTTCAATGGGAGACTTCAGGGGTGAGGTTTTTTTTTAAAAACACACTGGGTTCCTGGAATGTATTGCCTGGGGTGGTGGTGGAGGGTGGTACAATAGGGACATTTAAATGACTCTTAGATAGGCACATGGATGAAAGTAAATTAGAGAGTTATTGGTGTGAGGTAGGGAAAGATTAGTTTGTGGAGTGGATTTATGTACATTATCATGGCCCAAAGGGCCTTTACTGAGGTGTAATCTTCTATGTTTAAAGACCTTTTAATTTTCTGTGTTTTTTTGAAAAGCACAGTTGGCTAGTACTAAACAAATTTTAAATATTGCCTGAAGCTAACATGAATTAGCATGCATTGAAAACACAAAATAACATCCCCTTTCTCCTTTCCGCTGTATTCCAATGCTGATCAAATTCCAAAGTTAGCCTTTCTGTTTAAGTTGCATTCTGTTGAAGTTCCTCCTGTGCAATTGCTGCTTCACTCCATACAACCCTACTAGGATGAACCATATGGTGCCCAGAATGTGATGTGTTCCATTTGGAAGTCTGCAGCCCTGACAAAGGCCTGTGCCTGTGTTCCCTGCTGTTTTCTGGCAACGAGAAATGAAGTGTACTAGGGGATAAGTGTCTGTGACTTTCCTGTACTGTGACCTGGGATTTGTTGCTGATGTCCCATCCTGCAGCCTGGAAAGAGTTGAAAACATAAAAATGGATGACCAACATTATTTAAAGAGACATGGCCTCAAATCTGCAGTGATAATTGTGTAGCAAGAACATGTGATATATTCCAGCGAGGATCTCCTGAATGAGCAAGTGTCAATGTTTTTCCCTTTATTATTTCCCCCCATCATGATTTTCCCTCTGGCTGGACAGATGCTGCACACACCTTTACAGCACCAGCAATTAGGACTGGGGTTCGACTCCACACGGTCTATAAAGAGCTTGTACGTTCTCCCTTTGTTTGTTTTCCCCAGGGGCTCCAGTTTTAGGTGTACATTGGGTGAAATGGCCTTATTACTGTGCTCTATGTCTAAACTTAAATTTAAGATGGGCAAAGGAGACATACTCCCCAGAAACCCTTGGTGGCTCAGCATTCTACTCCTGATAACTTCTGCTTCTTTGTCTTCACCTTTTCCCTCATATGGTTTAGTCCCTTAGTGAAGGGGAACCAAAACACCGCGTCTGGGAGAAACTAGGTTTACAGAAGCTTTAAAGTGAAGGCAGTATTATATTTCTGCCTCCTGCCTCCTCCATGAACATCACATAACTGACACTAAACTTCAAATACTCTGTCCAAACTTTCATACAAATTCATCCTCAACAAAACTAAAAATAATTGATGATCCCTCTCAATAGCACTAGTGAAATACAGATCTAATTTGCTAAAGTCCTGATTCTTCATGCAGATAAAATACATGGCATGAGCTGTATTGTTGAATTCATACATGGCATCATTGACTGGCACCTCTGTCTGCCCATTTTACATGATCCTCTCAGCATGCACATCAACTTGCCTGTCAATATGTGCGCGAACACCAGCACCCTGTCCTCTCAGATCTTACGGAGACAAACATTGTCCGCGTCTGCTCTCGTTCTGTCATCATCCTATTAATGGGATGGGCTCAGAAGAGATCGGAAGCTCAAACGTAGCCAGCTGGAAAGTGCTGTGGTCTATTGGAGAATTACAATCTGTAGTCTCCTGACTATGGTCCATTACAATCAAGCCAGGGTGGGAGTCATCACTAGTTAAATGAGGAATACAGAAGAGCATACCAGGAGATCTAAAAATGAGGTTCCAACCTAGTGAACCTGTAAAACAGGGTTACATGCAGACTCAACTGCAACAACAGCTTGCAATTGATGAAGGTTATATATAAACCAAGGTCAGATCGACACCCTGCAACAATGCTACACGTGGTTCTGAACAATTATACAGCCAACAGAAGTAAGAGATGCCAAAATCATCTTCATTATCATCAAAGCAGGATCTAAAACAGTGGTTTTCAAATTTTTTTCTTTCCTCTCACATAGTAATCTCTATGCCATAGGATTACTTAAAATGGTATGTGAATGGAAAGAAAAAATTTGAAAACCACTGTTTTAATTCTTCCTAATTGACTTGTTCTGTGCACGGTTTCATAACTTGAAAGACAAAGGGCCAATATCAATTTTTCTCAAGCAATACATTTCAGAAACAATTAGGTTTAAAGCAGTGATTTTCAAACTTTTTCTTTCCACTGATATCCCACCTTAAGTAATCCCTTACTGACCACAGAGCACCTATGGCATAGGGATTACTTAAGGTGGGACATGAGTAGAAAGAAAAGGTCTAGAATATAGCCGTTAAAGACAAGGCTAAAACAGTTTCAACCATGTTCAGTCAGAAGTGCTGATTGTGGCTTGCTCTTCAGATTCCCCACCCCCCCCCCCCCCCAACCCCCAGTCAGAAGAATCAGTCTTCAGTCAATTCAATTCACTCCATATGAAAATGGCTGAGAGCACTGAATTTAGTAAAGGCTAGAGGACCAGGTCACATCCTAGATGTACTGAAATCATATGTACTGAATTGCGTTTGTACATTCTGTTCTCAATCTATTTGACATTCACCCTAGCCCAAAACAAAGACCAAAGAGCTGAATTGCACAGGTTAGATGAGAGGAATTGCCAAGGAATCATTTTAAAACTGAAGTCAATATGCACCAAAGTGGGAAACATTCAATATTAAAGTCACAAAGGAAGGTGATTTGAGGTCTCAAACCCAGAAGGATGGCTGTGGCCCAAGATGGTACCTGTCCAACATCTTCAGAAGGGCAAATATTGATGGCCAATAAACGTTGCTCTTGCCAGTTAGGCACAGTTCCAAAAAATGAATGTAAAAAGAAAATCATGAGTTACTCTACAAACATGCACAATCAATGAACATTATATTGGAAACAGATCAGCACCCATCATACACCAGCTAGGGTTTGTACACAGTCAAATTTTGAGAATACTTTTAACAGCAGTTTTGCTTTTCAGTAATACCAAGTGTTCATGCAAAACAGAAAAGACCTATGTCGGCATGAATGTAAGCCCCAGGTCCATTCAAGTTTGCTCAGCAGTAGAATATTTGACCAAATTGAAACTTGATCACCAGCAGCTGTATATACAGTGCCAGATGCCTCAGGCAACAGTGGGCCACCTGCATTTGCTGCCGACTTTCGAACCTACCTGAGCTATTCTGTTCAGCTGTAACCCACCGATTGATGTTTACTGCAACCTTCATGGTGAAGCCTTGCGAGGCCACAGTACATTTCATGGAATCTTGCTGTGGGGGGAGGGTGGGAGGGGTGGGGGGGGGGGGGGGGGGGGAGAGGTGAGGCAGAAGAAGCAGTATGAAAAAAAAACAATAAAATAAAATTTTGGCAGCTAATGGTGAAAGCCACCAAATAATTAAAATGGCCTGAATGATTCAGACATTATTAAAACATATTCAAATACAATTTTCAAGATATTTAAAAAGAACTTAAAAGAAATTAGTTAACTAAAAAAAACTTAAGTATTTATATAAAACTAAACAAAGAATCTAAATTATGCACTCTGTCTTCTTCCTTGATATTAATAATGATCTCTTGGATGCAGTCCTGTCAGTGCAGGACACTATATATTCCACATCGAAAGAATCTCTGCCACTTTTCTAACCCATCCCTGACTCCACAAGGTACACTACATTGAAAACCAAATGGAAAATTCTATATTTTGAGAGTCCCTTATACATAAATCCCAATTTTGTGAACAAACACACAAGTAGTATCTTCAGCGATATTTACCCATGAATTTTGGATCCTATTATTCCTTTACCTGATTATGTACATATTCATTCATTAAAATGTAAAGTACACTTGGGTCATGATCCGAAGAGAAGTGAAGTGTTCCACTTTTGCCTTATGGCTTGATTCAAATGACCAGTCGTGGATGGTAGATTTTCAGAAGGGATCAAAAATAAGATTTCCATAACCCCACCAGTGCCAAAGTCAAGGTCAGGTAAAAGCATGAGATAGTCATCACCTGGAAGATTTCCTTCAAACCATCCACCATCTTGATGGAAAATCATTGTCCTTCCTTCGCCATTGTTGGGTTAAAATCCGGGAACTCTTTTCCTCGCAGAATTGTGAGTACACAGGCACTTCAGGGACTGCAGCAGAGTTCAAGAGGTGACACCACCACCACTTTTCCAAAGGTATTTAGGGGTAGGACTCAGCCTGCAAGGCTCACATGCTTTGAATGAATAAAATAACCTAAGCTTAATTAAAAGTCTCAACCCAAAACTTTGATTGTTCATTTCTATCCATGGAGGATGCTTAGTTCACTCTCCTTCCAGCTTCTCTTTGTTCACAAAGGCTCCAGCACCTGCAATTTTTATGTTCCTTTGATATAAACTCTATACATGAATTTGTATTTGACGCAGAGTTAGGCTTGTATGAGGGTGTGTGAGATTAGCATTATTTCCTATATTCCCACCTTACTGTGCATGGGCAAGGTGGAGCAGCCTACTCATCTTCTCCATCCTTTACCCTGCCAATTCTCTACTGCATCATAGTTGCAGGGGTCCTTGCAGCAGATGGTATAATTCTGCATCTGGCAATCGCTTACCCCAAAAACCTGCCAAGTAGGTGTGCCAGAGCTTGCAGATATGTTAGGTGGCCTCTTTCGTGCAATGCTTAATGTCACTAAATTCCTACAGCAGAAAGCGTTCTCTTCAGATTCTCAAAAATGAATGAGTATTTTTAAAAATACCTTCCTCTCATTCCGTTCCAGCTGCCAAAATCAAGCCCAACATTTCAGTTTTTTCTGCCAGGACCTTTTGCATTGCCTAAGTAAAACACAAAGAGGAAAATGAAGCAGTGAAGATCACTCTCTTGTAAGACAATCCATCTAATTTTGCTTCCATTTGGGATAATGAAGAATAAGTCTGGCTGAGATCCACAAGGAGCTTATTATTTGTTTGATTTATCTCCTTTCTTGCTCAGGCACCGAAAATTTGCTCCCCTGAACATTCTGAGGAAACACAGCTGCAAGTAAATTCTAATCCACTGAAGATCGGGCTAAATTGTTTTAAGTCTGTTATGAATTGTTTAGTATCTTAGAATTCATTGACAGTGTCTTGCTGTTGTGCTCATACATTTATCTGCTTGGCTGGCTTCCTAACAGAGCTACGGTCATGCCCTCCGCTTACTCGTATCTGGTTATATTACCCATATTAATGTTCTGTCGTCAAAAGTTGTCTCCATCTAATCTAAACAACTGAAGACATCTATCGAAGGGCTTTAAGTTTTCACTTCATTTGAAACCACTAATTAAATATGGGTTTAAATTGTGAGTTTAATGCTCTTCATTTCCAGAGCTACTGAGCTAACCAAATACATTGGCAGATTACACTGGACAACAATTTTTCTCAAAAGGTTTGCTTCCTGAAAGAAATTTGGAGATTAGAAGAGACAACTTCAAGCGGAACACAAAGATAATTTCAGATTTGCTGTCTTACATAGGAAGCTGGAGAAACATTCAATTAACTTTTATTGAATTTAGCAGGTTCAATCGCATAATGATGCGTTAGTTCAACTGATCTAAAAGTGTTCTGCCGCTGATTTTCATTTGAACTCAGCATCTGATGCCTTTCGTGTCAGTATCTAATAATTGTCGGCCAGCATTAATGGATTCTAGTTGCCCTGGTATCACTTTTCCACGGTTGCAATGTTCTGCGGAATCCTTTCACCTTGTTTGTCACTGACTGTACCAAGATCAGCAGGGAAGAAGTCCAAGTGTGAATGCAGAAAATGAATTTTCAATGACATGTTGCACTTTATGGTTTTGTAAGCTTGAAGTAGACCTAAAATATGACAGGCAATGACAAGAATAGGTTATATCTAAAAAACGGTACGTAATAGAACATTTTAAAATGTTCAGGAGCAAAATCTTTGTTGTTCAGTGTTATATTTAACATTGTTGCTCTACTGACATTATTATTGGTAGACACAAGAATGAAATTAAACTAGAATTTTGTGGAAAATCTAACTCAGTGGTTCTCAACCTTTTTCTTTTCACTAAATGATTGCTTAAGGTGGTATGTGGGTGGAAAATAAAGTTTGAAAGCTACTATTTTAATCGTACCTCATTGACTCATTATGTGCACGGTTTCATAACTCCAAAGGAAATGGGCCAATGACAATTTTTCTCAAGCAAAATATTTCAGTAACAATTGGGTCTAGAGCAATGATTCTTGACCTTCCCTTCCCACACACATACCTCCTTAAACAATCCCTGACTAATCACAGAGCACCGATGGCATAGGGATTACTTAAAGTGGTATGTGAGTGGAAAGAAAAAGGTTGAGAACCACTGCTCTAATTTAATTAATTATTAATTGTTTGGTGGCACTGCTGGTGTGGGCCCATGGGAAGGAAGGGAGCGGAGATGCAGCACCCAGCTGACTGCCATTGGCCCTGCACAGGCTTTGAGGGAGCCGATGGTGGTTTTATTTGAAAGCCCATGACTGCGGTTCTGCACCCGAGATGGCGGCACCTTCTAATCAGCCACAAGGGGCTGTGGACTCCATGGAAGCAGAGGAGGAGAAGCAGAGAAGATGACCCACGGGGTCAGTGACGTGGCAGCAGACCAGGGAGGGGGCTCTGCAGCTGCTGGCAATTCGAGGTCAGGAACCCGTGGAAACTGTGGGCAGTTTGGAGACTCGTGACAGGCTGCAGACTGCCAAAGAGTGGCTCAAACTGGCTGGAGGAGTACCAGGTATTAGAACCAGGATATAGGGGGCTTTGATGTGAATAACAGGAAAGCCACAGAATAGAGAGAGAGAGAAAATGACACATGAAAAGAGGGAGTTCTGTGGTGGGACAAGATTTGTATTGGAAACAGAGACAGACCAAAGTAGTATTGAGTTTCGCCTGGAGAAATGTTCTCAGAGAAATTGGTGAAGTGGACTTCTTGATATCCTGTAAGATAGTTGGGTCCAGTTACTGGTCAAAGTCATGGTGCACAAGTCTGGACTGACAAACCAAGGAGAGCACTGCATCAAACTACCAAGATTGAAAGTGTTTTTTTGAAAGGTTCAAAGCATTGGGCCACAGAAATAAGGGTTGCAGACTTCAGCTTCAATATGCTAACTACAAGAAATATCTACAAACTGAAAATTAGCAAAGTAGGATCTGAGTGAGTGGAAGGTTTTTTCAGAATTTATTGGAAATATAGCAGAAAACTTAAGGAAAATATTCACTCAGTAATGAGCTCAAGCAAACTGTTATTGCCATTAACTGAAGCTAGAAAGTTCACAAGGCACAGCTGATCTGTTGGAGATGACAGGAGCAATTAGCAACTGAACAAAAACATTCAGTTACGAGCTTCCAGCAACGTGGGATGGTGAAAGGGCAAGGCAATGATTTGAAAGAAAAAAATTAAAATGAAATCCGTGCATATGGGAGAGATAATGAAGGAACTGTTAAAGAAGTTTCAAGCTGCTCTGATAACCAGCAAGAAACTGATAAAAAATACCCAAGAGACGGGGAAACCTGGGGAATGTTTTCAGAACATTGTTTTTTCCTTAAGAGCAGAATGATGTTGACTGACCTCAAGGAAACCTTCAAAGGTGCTCGAGGGATTAGAATGCTGACTTCTCCAATGTCTTAGAATTTCAGGGTTTTGTATTTATCAAATTTGTGAAATAGACGAAATGCATTGTACAATTATACTCATAGCCATTAATTAGTTACAAGATATCATGATAAATGTACATTAACTGTGAAGACTGTGTAGTTTTAAAAGTTATAAGATGATGATGATGTTAATGCAAGAATTGTAAGGACAGTTACCAGATTAAATGAGTGTGAGGCTTAAATGAACAGATAATTTACTGCAATCACTAATGGCTGAAGAAGACACTTCAGAAATGTACAACATGGTTTAGAGTGAATGATCTTGCAAGAGAAACAAAATGAGTATAGGCTTGTTCTGTTAAATGTACAGCTATGCATAGAGATCTTTGTAAAGAATGAGGTAATTATATCATTTGCACATATAAATAGTGATCTGTGCTGGGATATCTGATAAGAACATAAGAATATAAGAAATAGGAGCGGGAGTCGGCTATCCGACCCATAAAGCCTACTCCACCATTCATGAAATCATGGCTGATCTGATGATAGGCTTATCTCCACCAACCTCCCTATTCCCCAACTCCCTTACTATACAAAAATTTATTCAACCTTCTCTTAAATATACTTTACAGAGGTAGCTTCCACAGCTTTAATGGGCAGAGGGATTCACCACCTTCTGGGACAAGCACTTCTTCCTCATCTTCATCCTAAATCTACTAACTTCAACCCTTAGGCCAGGTCCCCTAGTTCTGGTCTCCCCCACCAATTGAAACAACATATCTATACTTACATAATTTTGCACATTTATATAAGATCCCCTCTCATTTTTCTAACTTCCAGTGAATACAGTCAATCTCTCCTCATAGGCTAATCTCCTCATCTCTGGAATGAGCCTGGTAAACCTCCTCCATACCACCTCCAAACCCAGTGTACTCTTCCTTAAATAGGGAGACCAGAATTGTGTGCAGTACTCCAGATGCAGCCTCACCAGGACCTTGTACAGTTGCAGCATAACGTCCCTGCTCCTACATTCAATCCCTCTAACAATGAAGACCAACATTCTATTTGTCTTCTTGATAGCCTGCTGCACCTGCAAACCAACCTTTTGCAATTCATGCACAAGCACTCCCATATCCTTCTGCATAGCAGCATGCTCCAACCACTTGCCATTTAAATAATAATCTGATCCTCCATTTTTCTTTCTAAAGTGGATAACCTCACATTGCCCAACATTTTACTCCATCTGCCAGACCCTTGCTCACTCACTTAACCTATCTATATCTCCCTGCAGACTTTGTTTCCTCTGCATCATTAATGTATATCATGAACACCGACCCCTGCAGTACCCTACTTACCACTGATTTCCATCCAGAAAACCACCCCTGTATCCCAACACTCTACTTTCTCTTGGTTAACCAATCCTCCATCCATGCCAATACATGAACCCCAACTCTATGCATTCTTATCTTATGTATGTCTTTTTTGTGGCATCTAATTGAATACCTTCTGGAAATCCAAGTAAACAATGTCCATCTGGTCCCTTCTATCATTATACCCTCAAAGAACTCTAGTAAGTTTGTCAAACAGGACCTGCCTTTGTTTAATCCATGCTACATCTGCCTGATGGATCTATTTCACTCCAGATGCCTCACTAACTCTTTTTTATTGATAACATCAACCATTTTCCCAACTACAGATGTTAAAGTAACTGGCCTATAGTTCCCTACATCCTTTTTTGGACATTAACTATCTTCCAATCTGCTGGGACCTGCCCAGAGTCCAGAGAATTTTGGTAAATTATCACCAAAGCCTCTACCATAACTTTTGCAATTTCTTTCAATACCCTGGGATATATTCCATTAAGACCAAGGGACTTATCTATCTTTAGACCCTCAGGATTTCTCAGTACCACCTCTTTAGTGATAACTATTATATCCAGGGCCTGGCCACCATCTTTCCACCACCCCCCCCACCCCCACTCCAACCCCCATTACATCCATATGGTTCGCATGGTTGAATTGATTATTTTTAAAGAGGAGTTAGAGTTGCACTTATGAGTGCGAATGTATCTTTGAGAACTGAGTAAAATATGTGGTATGGCCTGGAAACATATTGTTTCAACAGATACCACTGTTTAGTTTGAGAAGGGGGAGCCTTCAATCAAGTATCTTTTGTTGTAAACTTTGCTAGTAGAGTCACAGGGTCATTGAGTTGTACAGTATAAAAAATAATCCTTTGGCCCTCCATGTCCATGTCAAAATGTTTATCCATCTACACTATTCCATCTGCCCATATTAAGACTGGGTCTTTTTATGCCCTGCCTCTTGAATGTAATAATTCTATCTGATTCAACTGTCTCCTCTCGCACAGATTCCAACCACTAGCTGTGTAGAAAGAACCCCTTTAAATCTCCTCCCTTTCTGTTTAAAACACTGTGTTTGATACTTTTGTGTCTAGAACAGCATGAAGAAACTCATCGGGGTGACAGATTCCAAGCAGAATGGAAAGATCAGTATTAATTATTCAGTCAGCCATTTATCCAAAGTATAGCCATGAGGCTGAAAAAGCAAAATTCAGTTCCCTTTAGGTCTGGCTATCAATGAGATTAATCAGTATTGACTACCATTTGGTGTATTCTTATTTAAAATATTTTCCATTCTGAAGTAAATTTAGTTGAATTCTACATATTGGCATTGAAAGGCCCATTAAGAGTAGTAGCACTGAAATACATGATATTTGCAGAAAATACCCAATCTTCATCTGTTTCTCGATCACAGTTTAACATCAGTGACACCACCAAATGTTTTTTTTTTGTGAACTCCCTTGCTCCACGTCTTCTGGAATTTCCATTATATTAAAAGCAGAACAGAACAAATTCCTCTTGGCTCTGTTCTTCATCCTCGTTCATTGTGTATCTCAAGTCAAATCTGAGGTAGTCAAACTGGAGCCACATAGCCAGTTTTGGCTCCAAGTTAAATGTTCATTGGCTCCTGCACCCAAAGTCAGGATTGCTGAATTGGCTTCAACTCAGCAAAGTATGTTCCTTAATGCCAAACTTTTTGGTACAGGCTTATAGCCTGAATTTATTCAGATTTCTCTCATCTCTCCCACTTTCTCTCTTTCTTGTGACATGTTCTGAGAGGAATATCCTGACTGGCAACAAAACAACCAATAACCCGCGGCGCTGACGCATCCAACAAATTCTTACTTCTGTCTAGGCAGCCAGTTCATATCATTGGGAAAAGTGGCTGAGAGCTGAGCACTAAATAACACTGGGAGCCAGCAGGCCAAATGGATTTATTCAGAAGTAAAACATAAAAGTCTTCAGACCCTGTGGTTAAATGCTGGAGAAATTCAGCTGGTAAAACTTTATATAGCAAAGATAAAGATGAAAAACCAACATTTTGGGCTTGAGCCCTTCATCAAGGTTCATTGAGAGAAGCGGGGAGAGTATCAGCCAATTGTATTTAGTCACACAGCACAGTAACGCGGCCCACGAGTCTGTGACGCCCAATTTACACCCAATAAACCTACACCCCCAGTATGTTTCAAACAGTGGGAGGAAACCAAAGACCCCAGGGTAAACCCATGCAGACACGTGGTGAACGTACAAACTCCTTACAGACAGCATGGGATTCGAACCCTCGCCCTGATAGCTGGTGCTGTGAAAGCATTGCACTCACCACTATGCCAGGTACTGCCCCAAAGCTGTCAGAGAGAGAGCAGCAGTCAACGCTGATTTATTCAGAAGCCTCTCTCTGATTGATTGCTTTAGTTATAATTGCAATGTTACGTGGGATTATCAGAAAAAGAATTAAAAGAATTTTTAAAAAGCTATATGTGAAGTGTAATTAAACTGAAGAATATAAACAACACTAGCCTGTTTTACAGAACTGCTGCAAAATCAATGTTAAATGGATCAAAAAATTAACATAATGCTTAGTGCTATTTAAAATTATGTGATGACTTTTCTATTAGGATACTCCAGATGAATATCCCAATAAGCAAATAGAGCTGTTTTGCTGAAAGCACTAATATGATTAAATGTTTTATCATTTAAGGAGAGCATATTAAACGTGCAATGTCAATTTGTTTTATCTAATTAGAAGCTGAAATGGATACCTGGTGCAATAGAGGTCAACTCCAAAGTAATCCATTACCTCATGGAGTTAAAAGTGCTTTTGTAGTGACATGACAAACTTGCCATTGAGTAGCCAAGACATCCAATCCACAGGGCTTATGGCTTGAAACAAGAATGTCTGTCGACACTGCGATTGTAGTCAATACCCATAAAGTGCTATAGAAACTTAGTAGGTCATGCAGTGTTCATCAGAAGCAATGATATGTAACCAATGTTTCAGGTCAGACCCTCTTTGTCATAGCTTGATGAAGGGCTCAGTCCTGAAAAGTTGGTTATATATCTTGGCCTCCTGTGGATGCTGCATGACCTGCTGAGCTTCTCCAGCACATTTGTGTAGAATCTTTGGCTTAATCTCTGATCTGTGGGTCTCAATTCACACGAAGCAATGAATGTCTGGATTTCATTTGTGACCATGATTCAGCGGACTAGTTTATGGGAGATGATCACACCATAGCCCTTCAAATAAGTGTCAGACCTATTTATGGTTCGAAAAGACACCGGCCTAAGGAATTTGATTATGTGGCCTATGTTCTATGGTGGAACTGAAAGGAGCAGGATTGGGACTCATAAAGCATGAAAAATAAAATTGCGCATGTAACATACACATTCACAAGGGATGCAGGGCACACAGGTGTGACTCCAATTATTGTGAAGTGGAAGTTTGGGACTGCTACTTTTCACATCAGACCATGAAAATGTGACAAAGAAACAATGTGGGAATTAAATGGAAAAGTACAAGAAGAAAGCAATTGTTCTGAGATGCAGCACGAAAGAATATGTATTACTTTTTAGGGATCAAATACAAGAGGATGCAAATAGGCTGGCAGAATAACTGATGTATTGCAGATGAAATTTAATGTGGAGAAGAGTGGTGATAGGTTTTGGTAGGAAGAATGGGAAGAGACAATATAATGTGAAGAATACAAGTTAAAAGGGAGTACAGGAAGGAAAACATTCAAAATATCAATCCCTGAAGGTGAAAAGAGGGTCGTAATTATTCAGAACCAACAGCTCCATATAGAAAAGACTAGGGAACAAAAACAATGAAATTAACATCAACTTCTATGAACCAGTGGTTCAGCCATATGAATTAAAGTACCCCCTTGTCTTCAATGTGGTTTAGGAAAAAACAAACAAATTTGGACAGGGCAAAGAAAATGTTTACTAGAATCATTCTAGGAACAAATATCTTAGGAAGAAAGATTGGAAAAGCAGGAGAGTTTTAAAAAATTGTTCGAAATAAAATTAATAAAAAATATTTAAAATGTCAGGAAAGAATAAAACTGCTCCCATTGGCGAAAGTCAAGAAACAAAGGGCATAAATGTAATTTGTTTAGCAAGGGAAACAAAAGAAAATAAGAGGAAATAATTTCTTTAAACACAGCAAAGTATCTGGGATCCACTGGCTGAAAGGGCGGAGATGGAAGATTTAATTTAGTTTTCACAAGAAGTGGAGGTCAATACTTGGAAAGCGAAAACACGTATAGGGCTATATAGAGATAGAGCATGAGAGAGGGACTGACTACACTACGTAGAAAAGGAAGGGTCGGATTGGCTCCCTCTGTCTTGTTACCACCCAGTCCCTCAACTTTGCTGGGAAACATATCACAGAAACATCAATGAGAGCCAGGTCAGATGCAATGATGAACCAAATTCTAGACATAGTTCACGGAAGACTTTCTATATTATCTGGATAAATTGGCAATGGGGCATGAATGTGGAGGATGCCCCAAGTGCTAGAAATCTCACTTTGTCCTGATCTTCACAGCAGGATCAAAACAGCAAGGTGACTGTTCCTGTGTCCATCTCAGTGCCATTTACCTGAAGCTTTCCTGTGACTTCCAGCACTGCATTGAAACCTCCATGTGTCATGAGAGGTATTTCATAAAAACTTACAAATTGTCCATGTCTCCTGAAATGTCAGAATCACATGACTTAGATATCTGCATGAAGATCATTCCTCACTAGTGCCAGTTGCAGATTCAACATGCCAAGGATGTGGTCTGGGTGATAACTGTACTGTACACTGGATCGTGCTCATTTCTAGGCCATCATCACTTAGAGAATGCAAGGAATTCAGGATCAAAGTCATCTCCTGCAATTGTTTTAACAGCCCAATTGTCACTAGAATCAATTTCCTAAAATGTTCATCTGTTTTGGGTGGCAAGTTGGGATTATACAAGTTGTGGAACAGTTCAATGCAGAGTGGTAGGTCTTTACATATCCATAATTTGCTTATATAATCAAATTCAGAGTTAAGAGGAAGAAATTGGTGAGGAAAATAATTTTTTTATTGTTTATGATTTTTTTTCAGAGATAATGACATTTCAATTGACATTATAAATAAAAGAAATAAAATTATGGGCCACTGCAGCTTTGGTACATGAGGCAATATTATATGAATACAGAAGCTGCTGTAGCATTCACTATAGCCAGCAGTTAATGGCTAAAATGAACTGTTTCTTGTTTGGTTTAGATAAATATTTCTGCTCTGTTTTTTGTCTATTGACAGTTTAGAATCTTGAATTTGCTTTCAGAATATTCTAGGGTTTATATTTACCCTGTATTTTCATGGTGACAGGAATTTGGAAATGGTCCTTAGAATGTAAGTGTTTTGCTCTTTGCCTTTCAGTTTTCCCTCTCAGAATCCAATTCATTAATCCAAGTGTCTCAAAGTGGAATTAGAGACAGTTGATGACCAAGTGGAAATATAATTCACCACTGGATTACCATTATGTAAAGCAGGTTTATTAAATTGGAATGGATAAGAAGCAGCCTGTCATTTTACATTTCTGGTGATTGTGTATTATGATATAAAGCAGAATAATAACTAAGCTTTATAGTGTTGAAAGCTAATCATTTGCATCAAGGAAACTCAGTTTTGCACTCACATTGGGGAATGTAGTTTGGAATTATAGAATCATTGAGCATGCTGTTTTAAGTTCATATTTTTCAGTCACGCTATAAATTTGCGACTTGCTCTTCCCAAGTTCTATCCTACAGCTAGAGGGATATTTCTGGAACAAGAGCATGTTCTGGTGCAAATTGCCTGCCAATACTCCTCTGTAAACAACAGCATGACTGGGCCTATGGCACACAATGATGCTAAGTTAATTGGAGTAAAACACAAAAATCTGCTGAAAAAATATAATGCTGGAGAAACTTCACTACTTCTCTACATCGGAGAGTCTAATTTCCTTCAGCTCTCCACCTCCTTCACTCTCCATTCGTCCTCCCCCTGTTTGTTGCTGTGCCCTCCCTCCCTTATCCACCTATTACCTCCTTCCCCCCACCATTTAGTTTGGACACCTGCCAACATTTTTCCATACCTTGATGAAGGGCTCAACTCTGAAATGTTGGTTATGTATCTTTGCCTTTGTTATATAAAGTGCACTGTTTCACTTGCTGAGTTTCTCCAACATTGTGTTTTTACTTTTTGATGCAAAGTTGATTTTTGACCATACATATCTGGGAATTTACCTGATCTGAATATATTGCATTAAAACAGAAAATGGTATAAAACATTAATGTAAAGATAAAAAAAATTAACATTTCAGGTCAGAGACGATTCATCAAAACTTTGGGCCTGCCTGAAATGTTAAACTTTTTGCTTTCTAAAGAGGCAGTCAGACCTGTGGAATGTTGCCAGAATTTTAAAAAAAAACCTTTATTTCAGATCTCAAGCATCTGCAGTTTTTTTTTCAATTTCTGAGAATATTATTTATTTGATAAATTATTTAGAGGAGGAATAGAAAAGAAGGATTTATAATTAGTAGGAAGACACAGTGGCAATGTTTATCATTTCTGTTATCGAGTAATAGCATTTTCACAACTGAAGACGATAGATTCAAGATCGTTAATTGAATATTGAAAGCAGACTATATTGTAAAAGATACCAATTTAAAACAACATGCTCTCAGGAGAAAGAAAAAATGTTTCCCTTTTACAGTGATTTTCATCACCTTCTAAATCTTCCCCACAAATGAAAGTATTTCTGATTAAAAATACTGTTCTAATAGGAGCTAATTTGTCAAAGATCCCCTGAAAAGCAGCAGGAGAGATGAGTGGATAATCTTTATTTTGTTTCACCGATTCATTTCAAAACCAATTGCAGACCACTTTAATGCAGGTGCACTTGATGTTGTCAAGACTGACAGCTTGGTAAGAAAATTGAATTGATTTTTTCCAACAACATGGACTGTTCTTCATTGAGTTCTAAAGCAAAAATCATTGACTTTACTCTTTTAATCATTATATCCGGTGAATATTTTTATAATTTTGCCAGGTGCAACCTGAAAAATTGCAATTTTAATTTAGAGGTGCAAAAAAAATGTTTTGACAGTTTAATCTTTTGGTCTCAATACTGACAGCAACCTGGAGGGGGTTTGCTCTAAGTTTGCCATTAGCCACAAGCTTGATCCCATGATTCTTCATGACACAATAGATGTTCAAAATCAATTGATAAATCTTGGCATTGACTGGTTTTGAACCACTTCTTCTGGCTAAATCCCTTTAATCCGGTTACTAGAGAACATCTCTTTGCAAAAGTATTAATTGTTTCAGAAAAATACAAAGCAGTAAAGTTTGTTTTCAGTGAAATGACATTCATTCTGTTAAAAAATTTAAAGGAACAAGCAGATATGAAGAGAAAGGCCTATGTACACTCAGTCTTCCCTGTAAGACCATTCTCAGTGATAAATTCTTGCATCAGTCAATAACATATATTACAGACCATATCAAGATAGCCCAGCTAACTATGGTAATGCCCACGAATGGAGTTGTTTCCAATCAATTCAGAGCACTGCAATGTGCTCATGTTAACAATTCTCTTTCAAATCTTAAAGGATTTTTCTTAGCAATGTATGCCAGCAATAAACTAATGCATTCTTTTACTACTTGTCCCAAGAGGAGATGTATTGCAATCCTTAATAATAATTCTCATAAATTTTAAGATGACATGTAAGTATTTTTTATGAAAATAAAGAATTAATATTAATAAGCTGTTGACAAGTGTAGCATTTTGTGACCAAAGGCACATTCATTGCAACTGTAAAGATGTGAATAATCCTGTGAAATGGAATTTGATTTTAATGATTTTTCCCTACGTGGACCCTTTGTGTTACTACAAAAATGGTTCTAACTTGCAACCATACAACAATTTATCACTTAGCAGTAGGTAAAGTCAACTACATTTTTTTTAAACAGTTGAATGTTCAGAGAGAGAAAAAAATGCCTTCACCCTCCCTCATGCAACATTTCTTATTCAATTTGCAGCAATCAAATAGAGGGGAATAAAATATTTTTGCATCTGCAAAACTGAATCACTTTTTGATAGCTTAGCTCAGTGGTTCTCAACCTTTTTCTTTAGCCTTAGGTGCTCTGTGATTAGTAAGGGATTGCTTTCTTTCTTTCTTTGGCTTGATGTAAGATTTATGGAGTGGTAATGTCCACGTCAGCTGCAGGCTCGTTTGTGGCTGACAAGTCCGATGTGGGACAGGCAGACACGGTTGCAGCGGTTGCAAGGGAAAATTGGTTGGTTGGGGTTGGGTGTTGGGTTTTTCCTCCTTTGTCTTTTGTCAGTGAGGTGGGGTCTTCTTCAAAGGAGGTTGCTGCCCGCCGAACTGTGAGGCGCCAAGATGCATGGTTTGAGGCGATATCAGCCCACTGGCAGTGGTCAATGTGGCAGGCACCAAGAGATTTCTTTAGGCAGTCCTTGTACCTCTTCTTTGGTGCACCTCTGTCTCAGTGGCCAGTGGAGAGCTCACCATATAACACGATTGCTTAAGGTGGAAAGAAAAGGTTTGAAAACCACTGTTTTAAATCGCACCTAATTGACTCGTTATGTGCACAGTTTCATAACTCCAAAGGAAATGAGCCAAAGACAACTTTTCTCAAGCAAAATATTTCAGTAACAATTGGGTCTAGAGCAGTGATTCTCAACTTTCCCTTCCCACTCACATACCACCTTAAGGAATCCCTTACTAATCACAGTGTACCTATGGCATAGGGAACCATTGGCTTAGCTGTTCCTAGTCAGGGTTCTAGCGAAATAAAATGGAAATACCTGCTCAATCAGACATACCTCTGAAACACATCGCTTTCAGTCCAATGCTTATCTAGAACTGATTCCATTTTGTGGATGAAAATGCCACATAAAAATGCCACATCCATTATTCTTGATCCGCTCTGAAGTGCACGCTCAGTTCTGCTGGAGAAGATTTGGCTGCCTTTTGACTTGGAATAGGCACAAAGTAAATACCTAGAGGAAAGCCTAGAGTTATGTTAGTGTTATCCATTATCTCTAATATACCACTGCACAAATTGAATCTGTCATGTGTACAGCGTGTCGAAAGAACCAAAGACTTGTTGATCCAAACCAAGGCTTTTATTAACTAAAAGACTGGAGCATATCACAAGTAGGTCGACCAGTCCAAAATGACCTGGTCTGGCTAGGAGCAATCCTTTAAGACCTGCCAGTAGGTGTGGCTACACTCTCAGCCAATCACAGTCATCCTACACTACAATCTGTACATATACACATTGGTGATAGAATCTGTACTATCACATCATGTAACATAGCCCATATTATTCACATCAATGGAAAATAATGCCAGATTTACCTTTTGATCTATTATTTCAATTGCAGTGACATATTGTTAATGCATCTTAGCATCCTTTCACCTTCACACATGGGTTTAATCCAGGCAGAACAAATGGGAGAGAAGTCTCCAGTCCTTAATTGAAATTCTTATTGCAATGAGTATCAGCCAGCTTGAGAAGAAAAGGGGAAATTCTTTCACTTGCTCTTTTTGCAAATGCCTAAGTTTGAGAACTATATTGTTTCTTGCAGATTAAATTCTCAATTTATAGTTTTATCAGACTTTGGCCTTGTGGTTGCCATCTTCATGACACTTATATGTTCATAGATTGCCTGCCAGTTGTATCCCCATATGTACTAGCTTTGACCTAATGTATTCTCTTGTAACTAAATGCAACTCCCAGCCAGTTCATATTTAGGAAAATTACCTGAGATGCCAAAATGGTTACAACCATACAAAAGTGGCGTTCTTCCAAACCAGTGTGTATCCAACTAATCAGTGGTCAGTGATTTATCCAGACTAAAGTCTGGATTTCTGATCCAGAGACATTAGTTCACATCCCACTACTGCTGTTGAGATATTCTCATTCAGTTTAATTTCTTTCAAAAAAAATGGTAGCCATGATTATATCAGAGTGTTTTCAAGTCCCATCTCTTGCACTAGTTTCCTTCCCTTTACCCATGTCTCTTAAATTCTTCTGATATGATCAAGCAAATGATGCAACTGTTTCAAACTTGCTGGTACTAAAACATGTTCCAAACCATACTGGATAAACCACACTGCATTGAACATGACATAGGATGAAGAGATAGGAAAAGCTTTCCGTCCAGCTGACTGCAAATTGGGAAGACAATCCCACAGGTTAGTCAGGCAAAAGCTATGAATTCCCATTTAGAAACTGTTGAGAAAATTAAAGTACAGGAAGTGTTTTAAATATTTAAAAGTATCACAGCAAAATATTACCATGTATTTATCCTTTTTTCATCACAGCCAATCTTCTCCATTCAAACTGAATGGACTTGACCAGGTGATATACTCTGCTCCTGGTCTCCATGCAGAGCCTTCTGCCAGGGTGTGGCGTGGAAAATGTGGCAAGATCTCAATATATCTGAAGGAACCATTTCTTTCATCAGCCCAATTCGAAACTCTGCTGCTGGTTTGAAGAAATGATCAAATTCTCAAGCCACAAAGTTAATACCATAACAACAGATCATCTGGAATCAGTGTCTTTCACATGAGTTTCAATAATTAGAACATTAAAAATTAGGAGCAGGAGTAGGTCACTGGGCCATTGATCCCATTCTTCCACTTATCCTGATCAAACGCTAGCCTCAACTTCTCTTCCATGTCAGTTTTCTGAAGCCCTTAATTCCTCATTCTTTTAAATATTTCTCTGTCTCCACCTCCCAAGGATTCATTGCTCTCTTAGAATTTAGATTAGCATTTCTAAGCAACTTACTGAATTATGGCAATAATCTCAGAGTTTAGGGGTAGACAAAAAAAAATCTGATTTCAAATTAGCTGGATCCCTTAAGATCTAAAATTAAAAGAAATAGCATTCATTCATTTTATTTGTACAATTGTTTAGAAATGCTTTGAGAAGTGAGAGGGCTTTTTATTCTTTTTCTAAAATAAACATTGAAAATATTAGATATGATGGTAAAGGTCAAAGGAACACAAAATATCAAATCTGAACCACGTGTTTCAACTGACACTATATTGAAAGACACTTTACAGGATAAAAATTAAAATATTACAAAAGCTGTGAACCTGAAATTCAAATAGAAAAATGCAAGAAATATTCAGCAGCTTTAAGCTGCAACTGTAGCGATAAAGTTAGCATTTTTGATCTCTGACACAAACAAAATCATATGCTGGGTGAACAAGAAACATCTATTACAAGCTCACAAACTCCCACAGCTTTCTTCACTATACTTCCTCCCACCTGCCTCTTGAAAGGACTCCTATCCCTTCTCCCCTTCCTCCCCCCCCCCCCATCTCTGTCATATCTATGACGATGACAAGATTTTTCCACACATTTATCTTCTTCCTTAACTGTGGTTACTCCTCAGACCTGTTTTAGCTTCTTCTTTGCATTTAATCAACTTCCAATATAATAACCCCTGCCCTTTTATATCTTTTCACCAACCAGGGACCCAAGCAGTCTTCCAATTGAGTGTACTATATTCATTGCTCACAATATGCTCCCCTCCATTCAGAGAAATCAAAAGACAGCTGGGTGCCCCATTTGCCCCATTGGGTGATGCTAAGCTTCCAGTTGACCATCACTGATTCTCCATTCCATTCCCACTCTCACCTGTCTGTGCACTCCTGCAGGAGTCTAATAAAACTCTCTATCAATCTATGCAAGTTAAAATGAGCTAATTTTTTGCCTTTTAAAATTATTTTTATTGTTTTGTCAGAAAAGACAACAAATACTGCATTGAGACTATTACACGTTAAGATAATAGCATATACTATAGTGACAATGGTACTTGGACTTCAATCCCAATCCAATATGTATTTATACATAGAATTGAATCAGAGTAAAGAAAAAAAAATCTAACCCAATGCCAACCAAGGTTGCAATATTGTAAGTAGAGATATCATCAAGCAATGTCCTTGGGAGATCCAAGCAAAGCATGCCCAGTAACAACCATCATTGCACCTGATTGTGAAAGTAAGACATAAATGGATTCCAGGTCTTATCAAAGGAAATCTTGATTTTTGTGGTATTATGCTTAATTTTCTCCAAATTTAAAAAGAACATAATGTCACAGCCATTGTCTGTGAGTAGGTAGGAACTCCCCTTTCCATGTTAACAATATTGCTTTCTTGCTAGTAAAGTGGAGAATGCTAAAAATCTGTCTTCGATTAGAGGATAGTTTTATGTTTATGTCTCTGGAAAAGTCAAACATTGCATTTACTGGACATGGATCCAAATTAATCCCAAAAACAATCAAAGAAGTTCTTAAAAATATCAGTCCAATATTTTTGCAATTTAGGACATGACCAAAACATATGTATCAAAGCGCCATCATAAATTTTACAGAGTGGGTTGATATCTGGATAAATTTGAGCAAGTTAAACTTTGGAAAAATCTATTGGATGCACCACTTTGAACTGAATCAGACAGTGCCTCACACACAATGGTGAATTGTAAATCTAACCCAAAATTGAAATCCAATCTTTGTCTGAAAAAGAGATATTAAGATCATTCTCCCATATAGTTTATAGCCAATTAGCAAAATTGTTTTTATATTCAATAATTTATAATATAGGGCAGATATGATACCTTTATGAGCGAATTGTAATTCAAAAAGTTCATCAATAAAATTTGAATATGGAAGGATTGGGAACGCTGAAAGCTTGAAACGAACAAAATGTCAAATTTGATAATACCTGAAAAAGTGTCCATTTGATAGATTAAGTTTGATCATCAATTGTTATATAGATATTCTAAAATTGGGTAACGCCAACCCCCCCCCCTCCTTTCTTGTATTCTGAAGATATCTTTTATTCAGTCTAGGTTTATTATTTTTTGCCATATGCATGACTTAATGATTGATTCTAATGTGTCAAAAAAAGGACTTAGAAATAAATATCGGAATAAATATAAAAATTTTGGTAAAATATACATTTTAACCAATTTAATAGGACCATCATAGTCGAAGATGGGGTCCATCCAGTAAGAATTAATGTAGTTTGGTTAATAAAGACTGAAAAATTTTCTTTGGAAAGATTTTTAAAGTTCTGGTTATTGTCATACCTGTATATTTAAATTGTTCATTCACAATTTTGAACGGATAATTAGAATAGAAAACCAGTGGGCCCTTCAATGGTAGTAGTTCGCTCTTGTGTAGGTTAAATTTATAACCTGTGAACCTGCTAAAATGCAAAAGTAACAATATGCTTGGTATAGATATCTCGGGGGTAGAAATAAAAAGTAGAAGGTCATCCGCATATAGGGATAACCTATGTTCAATAGGTCCTCTAAACAAACCTGCAAAATCTTGATTTGATACAATGCAATAGCTAGTGATTCCTGCACTAAGTCGAAAGGCAATGCAATAATTTTCTTTCTTTCGCAGTTCTGCTGGAGCATCTTCAACCTGAAATTTAAATTTTATTATTTTAAATTTAAATTTAGTCATACAGCACGTTAACAGGCCATTTCAGCTGAAGAGTCCGTGCCGCCAAATTTACACCCAATCAACCTCACCCCCGGTACATTTCAAATGGTGAGAGGAAACTGGATCCCCCAGGGAAATCACAGGAGAACATACAAATTCCTTACAGACAGCACAGGATTCGAACCCCAGTCCCGATCGCTGGTGCTGTAAAGCCATTGCACTGACCACTATGTCAACCATGCCACCCCATGATTAGTGCCTGACCTGCTGAGTGTTTCCTGTATTTTCTGTTTTTATTTAATAGCACAGATTTGTAGAGAAATAATCATATCCTCAAGTATCTTTCTCAATACAATTTAGCTATGACTCATTTTCTTTCAAAAATATATGAGGAATGTATTTGTAATTCAACTCTTCTGTATAAATAGAACATTGAACAATACATCACAGAAAGAGGTAGTTTGGCGTATAATATCCATGTTGACCATCATGCCAACTGAAACTAATCCCATCTGCCTGCACATGGTCTCTATCCCTCCACAGTATTTTGTGATCAAGATACAAGTTCAGATTTCAGATTATAATTAACGAGAGTTCCCAAAACATGTCTCATCCCACCGTAATGCAAGAAATCTTTCCTTACTTCAGGACTACTGCTTTCAATACTTTTTTTTGTATAGTGACCTCAGAAACACAATGGACATAAAACACCAAAGTCCGCAGACCCCATGATTAAATTAAAAACACGACGCTGGAGAAACTCAGCAGGTCAAACATGCTGTACCTTATATAGCAAAGATAAAGATACATAACCAACATTTTGGGCTTGAGCCCTTCATCAAGGTATGAAACACAATGGATAGATCATGTATATCATGCTCCAAGACAATGTTCAACTGCAACATATAAATAAAATCTGATTGTCTGAAATGAAAAACGCTCCATGTGCAGGAAATAGAAAAACAGTCAACTGGTCAGGTAGAATTTGCTCAGACAGATATAAAGTTTGAGGTAAAGTCAACAATCTGAAACATTAGGGGAATTAAGGTTTAAGCGGAACAGGTGGGCCACTGGACTTGAGTCCATGGCCAGATTAGCCATGATCTAATTGAATAGTGGAGCAGGTTCACCAAGCCAGATGGCCTACTCCTGCTCCTATTTCTAAGGTTTTTATACATTATTTTTCCTTATCCAGAGAAGCTGCCTGACCTGCTGAATATTTCCAGCATTTTATGTTTCTAATGCATAAACTGTCATTAATTAACTTTATTAACTGAGTAATTAATTTTAACCTATTGATAGATTGCCAATAAACGGGAAACATCCTGCAATTTGCCCCAAAAATCATCTCTTCTTCCTTTCTTAGTCATTGCCACAAGGTAGAGAATGATTTGCTTTTAGAGCAGTTCTGTGGGTTTTGAGGGGCTGACGCATTAATGTCACGTCACACAGATTCACAACATTAAGAAATAATGGACCAAAAAAAAACTGTAATAAACTGCTTGCAATTCCACAATAAACAGTTAGCATTTGCTCTCTGTAAATATCAGGTGGTGCATAATGATGGGTAGTTTTGGAGGTGGTGGGCTCCTTTCACTCTTCACACTAGGCTGCTTTTTGTTCCTGGCAGATGGACTCAAGGCCCTTGATGTTAGCCCAGATGCTCCTTCTCCAATTTTAAACAGTTGTCAGCCAGTGAGTCCTGAAAGTCGATGGAGATTTTACTTTTTTCAGTGGGGCTTTGTGAACAACTTTGACTCTTTTCCTCTTGTCTCTTGTTGTGACAATAAGAAGAATAGGCTGTCTATTTTGGGTCCTGGTGCCAAGTGTGCACGTTGCAGGCCCAGTATATCAGAGCATATTGGACATAATTAAAGTCTCAGTGCTGGGTATGCTGGTGTGGGTAAGGACAGTCGTTTTGGTTTGCTTATCCTGCAGGCGAACTTAGAGGATTTGTAGAGGACAGAGGGCACTATTAGTGGTATCTCTCTGGTGCTTTGAGGTGTCATTGTTAGTAGTACATATCTCAGATGCATTGAGAATATCTTCCCAGTAGACCATGAGATTTATCCCTAACTGAAATGATGAACTCCATTCTTTTCTTCAGACAACCAAAGGCCATTGTGATCCTCTGAAGGTGTTGATTAATTTATTGTTTTCAGTTTTGGTCTCTTCTTCTACTGAGAGTGACTGCCCAAATGTCCGAATTGATCCATATTTTGTTCCTCTTATCATGGTCTTTGAATCTCAGAAAGAGTTTAGTACATTGGAGTTAGTTAGTAGAGGACCTTTGTTTTGCAATAGTAGATGAATGATCCATCCTTGTGTGAATGATTCAATGATGGCTTGGAACTTGGCTTCCATACACGTACACACGCACTGTCCCTGTACCAGAGCTTGATGATTAAAGTTGGAGTTGCCAGAAGTGGATGGTTTCTCATTTGTCCTGTAGGACCACTTAGTAGGAAAGTTGTTGGGCATGAAGTCCATACTGAGAGAATCCATTGTGGGTCTTTGGTTAATGTTTGCCAGACATTATGCAATGACCATCAAATGGAGAAGAATTTCTGTGGAAACCCAGAAATGAAAAGGATACTCCATGATGTCCCTTGAGTGACAAACTCAATGAATTTTGTGACACCAAGACCATGTGTAGCACTGATTCTATTGCCTGCAGTGCCTTGAGAGTTAACACACATTGACCCTTGATGAAAAAGAAAACTTGAAATCTGTCTTTAGGCATTTCCCTGACATGTGCTTATCAGTTAACTGGTCTTTTATGCTTTTCTTGTATTAAAAAATAATAAAACACCAAAATAAGAAGGACAATTAATGTTTATTTTCTTCATAACATTGTGAGTTCACTGCACATGCACTTCAATTGATAGCAGTTCCTGTTTCCACCGGTAGCAGACTCCCATCTCCCATGACAGCAGTACAGGTTACAGAGCTAAGATAATATATTATCCATGGTCTAGGAGCTCAGACAATGCCCTTTCCAGGAAGGAGAATGAAGGGAGCTTCAAAACTTCCCAGTGTCCCAGTAATAAAATTTAAATTTTAAATTTCTTTAAATTTAGATATACTACACAGCACGGTAACAGGCCCTTTGGCCTACAACCCCCGCTACCCAATTAACCTATAACGCCTGAATATTTTTGATCAGTGGGAAGAAACGGGAGCACCCAGAGGAAGCCCATGCAGACACAGGGAGAACGTACAAACTCCTTACGGACAGTATCTGATTCGAACCTGGATCGCTGGCGCTGTAATAGAGTTGCGTAAACTGCTACACTAACCATGCCACTCAATTGGTTCACAATATAAGACACACGAGTTAGTCCTCAGGTAGGTTTTCCAGACAGAAATATTCCTCTGTCAGCTGTACACAGAGTGAGTCAATAGGGCATCATGTTCCTGTGCAAATTATGATCTTGTGTTACCTCTGATATGCCTGGAATGCAACATGAAATCATTTCTGGAGAGTGGCCTTTCACTTGATCAAAAGGAATCCTAAAATTACAGGTCCTAAATTGAGCTACAGCAAGCATTGCATGACAGTACAGAAAACACCAGAACAGAAAGTGTGCAAATCTTTGAAAACAGTTCTTCAGACAAAGAATGGACCATTTTCAAATGGTTATAGCACAAGGCTACCTTCTCAATGATTCAGCTGAAGGAGAAGGGGCAGAAGAGTGTTTCTGCTCATTGGGGTTCCTGCAGGCAGAGCCACCTCATTCTGGGAAATAATCTCCAGAAAAATATACAACTAGTGTGTTATAATCATTGGATGTGTAAAAACATGCACAAAGCATAAATTATTTTGGAAATATATTTCAAGACAAATCAAGGTTTTTATTGGAACCAATGAATAGATCATTGTATTTTAAAAAAGATTACAGTCTTAGCAGAGGCAAAGTCTTTTGCAATTTTGAGGGCACTGGCAATTGTTTGGTAGACAACTGCAACAAATAATCTGCACTCAGCCAAGTTTTACAAGCTGCAAATAAGATGATTGACCAATGAGTCTGCTTTCTACTGATACCAGTCAGGATGCACGTTGCCAGTGATACTAAGGAATTTTATGGTTTTTTTTTAATAATGTCATGGGATTGTTAAGAGGGAGTTGAATTTGGCTTTCAGAATCTCTATTTATATTTCAACCAAAGGAGAACACCCCCAACAATACTCAGACTGCATTGCACTAATAATTTAATTTCAGTACATTTCCTGGATTGGATCAGAACCCCCTGTCCTATTGGCTCAGAGGAATTGTCTTTATGCGAAGGGCTGCCCTAATAGTGAAAAAAATAACTTATTTGGTGTGCATATAAGGCAAAGGTCATGTGAATATTTTTTTACAAGCTTTGAAGAGGAACAAGTTTGCTGCCTTGAGATTGTTGAAAGGTAATAGCAATTCTCATTCAGCCCATCTTATGTGGGTGATTTACATAGCATTTGGGACAGTCGAGAGCAGATCTTTGGAACAATCCATCAATATAAAGTGTTATTTCAGCGAAATCTTTGGAAAATATCTTACAAAGCAGTGTTAAAAGATAAAAATCCAGTCTGCATCTGCAGCATAAAGTCATGCCTGCAGAATACTTACCAACCCCTTCAAATGAATGTCATGTCAATCAACAACAGTTTTTTTTTAACAACGTTTGTCCATTCTAACATAAAAAAAACAGAAGCAGGCTCAGCCCGCACACAACAATGGGTTAAAGTGCATTATTCCCTGTTGGAATCTGTAAAATGATTTCATCCTGATCGTATTTCCTTCAAAGCCTATTAAAATTATATTAAAATAGTCTGTCTACTTACAACCTTCTTGTTAAATCAATCTAAAATATATTGAGTTCTCTGATTGGATGTGATTCTAAATTTATGCAATTGACCTGAAATTAACAATTACATCAGAGGAAAAAGGATAATGTGTCTTTGCTCAAACCTAATTGCTGGAGCTGGTTTAAAGCAGAAATGAATCCAATCTGTCATACATTTGGAAAGTAAATAACCCATTCTGCAGATATATACAGCTGATCCAGTACTCAAAAGGTTAAGCTATATCTTGGAGCACAGTGCCCTCCTCAAGAACTGATTTTGCACATGTCTTTATCTGTCATCACACCATGTGCATGAAATGAAACCTCAGAAGTCAGGAAAGCAGGGAATCCCATGCCTTTCGCCCAACTGCTGTTGAAATGCTGGTACTGACCTACCCGCTGGTATATCTGCCCCACAAAAGATGCAGTGATTCATCTTGGGGAAGGCAGAAAATGATACAGTTGAACTTCGTCAATCTGTTTTCTTTACATTGCCATCGTGTTGCTGTCCAGAGCAAGATTTCTTTCCCGTTCTCTGAAGGTTCCACTGATCCTCCGTCCTTCATTTGCAGTGTTGCTGTAGGTTCTTTAAAACATAAAATGTTTTCACTAAAGGATTCAGCTATGTGAACTAGGAACCCAAAGAGCTCAGATGTTGACGTAAATTTATGTTTACTTTTTCTAAATATTCACACAACTGGAACTTACATTAAGTTGTAAATCAAAACATTGCATTGAACCAATCAATCATTCTGGATACTTCCCTATCACCAGAGACCTTATAAAATCAAATAGAGTGGATGTTCTTCCTCAACTGTTCTTCTTCAATAAGGACAGGAACAGGATGTTCTTCCTCAATAAGGACAGGAACCAGTTCAGTTTAATGGGGGAAGCATACGTTTTTTTTGGGTTTAAAATGGCAATAGCAGATGAAAGCACAAGCTTTGCTCGACATAGTCACATCAACCTCTGTGCTTCCTTTATTCTATGTCCCTTGAGTTGCATCTCATTTGGGGCACCTGTAGCATCCTAACCACCCCCCATCCTAGTTTTATTTTAACGAATGGCTTTGAGAACCATTGGGATCATGGAAAGATTTAACTTAAATGTTGTCATGGGCCAAAGCAGCCTTTCTATATCACTTTAATATCCTGTATTATTTCACCAGTCTTTATCTCAGAACCCACAGGTCACTTCAGTTTCAACATCTAACTTTCCAATTACTGTCTAATGTGTTTTATTATTGCCTGGCTTGACTTCTCACAGAGTCTCTTAAAATAATTCCAGTGTCAAATTTAAAAACATGTATAAAAAAGACAATTAGGATTTTCTTTTGGTTTGTCTTAACTCTAATTTTCCTTGCTACCAAAACAATTTGCCTTTCCCATTAAACACATGCACACTTACTAATTGTGTAAAATTGTCTCCGTATTTTCTTTTGTCATTCTCTGATACAGGAGGATAGGCAGCAACTTAAATTGACCCAAAAAAAAGGGCACTTTATTGACAGAGGAACTTACATTGTACACTGCATGCAGTTTTCACTACAGAAAACCTTTGCCATCTTTTACAGCACACTGAAACATTGTATCAATATACAGAGAACAGTTGATCGCATACTACATTTTGTAGAGCAATAGCAACCAACATTACATATATTATGTAAACAAAAAAAATAGGTAGAAACAACAACATGCTTCCAGCTCACATCATAATCTTTAATGAATCTTAAGGATGGATCACTCCCTCCCTCCCTCCACTTCAAAGTGTGGAACTCAAAATGGCAGTGTCCGAGCTGTCAGAATCTATGGTATATTAATGTGTGCATTTTATAACATGGATGACTTTCTTGTATTTTAAATGAATTGTTTTCCACATCACTTGATAGTTTGATTTAAATGGTAATTCACTCCATTATAATGGAAAATAGGAAATTTTCCTTTAAACTTGAATTTTTTTGGCGATGATCTTAAGATATATGCTGGATCATCAACGACGGAACAAAGCTTTCCATCTTTAGCTTTAAACCATCTAAAAGTTTCGGCATCTCAGGTTTTCCTATCCAAGTCCTTTGATCTAGTGAAAAGAACCTTGCCTCACAAATAATCTCTCGTAAGTAAATCAGCTTATTTCTGGTCTAATTTTATTAAATATCTTCTGTACCTTTACTTAGGCCTTGACATCCTTTCTAAACCATAGAAGCAAAACCATCATATAACAGGCACAATATATTTATTGGAAAAATAGTCCAACTTAATGAGTTCCTCGCTCTTTTACATTCTGACTAAATATCAAAAATCTGACCAATAATCTAATTATATTAGACCATATGACACATCATTCATATATTACATATGCAATTTTGTGATTGTCACTTTTGTTTATCAAAGAATGTGTATATCAGTTAGTCACCCCACTTGCAGAAGTTTTCTTGTCCAGGTAATTGCTTTGACTTTAAAAATCTGAAGCTTACGTTTCCATGGACACACAGTCAGCAATAGAAATTTATTGACCAGTAAGGTGCTTTGTTTAATATCTGTTCTGTGCTAAACTATTTTTTCTTGACTGGGACACTTGTATTCAATGCACTAAACTGAGATTGGAGAGCAGAACCACTCTTGGCCCCATGATACATATCTTTCAGGAGTTGGTGGCATAAAGATGTAATACAAAGCCTGGATCAGCTTGCCAGCACTCATACTCAATGATCTGACATGAAATACACTTGGACATGGTCCTGATAGGTGTTCAATGACCATGGGACATTAGCACAGCATGTATAGGATGATAATTAGCAGTGCAATGGGGGATGGGATGGGGGGGTGTCTTTGGAAGAGAAACCCATTAAACAGATATTTTTAAAACATCTTATATTTAACCGTACGGACATGCTTATCAATGTTTAATTTTTAAAAAGCACCATATTGTCAAGGTAAAATAAATGTTCTAAAATGTCAACGCATGGATAGAATTTCATTTAATTACTGCACAAAGTTTCTATTCAACTGTAAAAGAAGGAACACCTGTTTTAAATTTATTAATAAATTGCAAATTTCAGTAAAATCTGTACATTTCTGTGAATATTTTTATTTTGATTTATAGTGGTTACAAATCCTTGGAAAGTTTATTCAAAATGAAAAACTGCATATGGATTTCACCAATTGAATTGTCTCTAGTCAGCACATTTCTTTTATAGATGTACACAAATATACAAAATTTCTTTACTTTTGTTTGCTTGTAAAGGCGCACAAAGAGGCGCCACTAGTCCAACGCCCCACCCAAGGAGAGAAGGATAAGAGAGTCCCCTCGAGTGTTTGTGGATCCTGCCAACTCCTCTGATGTTACTGCCTCCAGCACCCCCATGTTTCCCTGAGAAGACTCCTCCTATTTAATTCATTCACCTCAACTTAACCAAGTACATGGGCAAACCAAACAACTCCAAACAACTCGTCCTCAGAAAGAGATTGGATTATGTCTCGGTATTCATCAGTTACTCAATCAGATTACATCGGTTTTCCAAAGTGGTAAACCTCAGCAGGAATGTACATATGTTGCAGAAAACTGGTAACTCAACGTACATTCTGCCTGATTTAAAGGAAAATTAAGTGGGATATTTAATGCTCAGCCAATGTGATACTATCAAAATCCTTATTAGCACTACGTCCTGACAAGGAACTCAAAATTCTCTTGTTGCTTTTATTTATAAATGAAATTTCAAATGCATTACCTGGTTTAAATTTAGAACAATTTTCTTATCATAGAATTCAATTCAAGAGTCCTCAAATGAGTCTCTAATTGAGTTTGTTGTTGAGGAGTCTGATGGTGGAGGGGCTGCAGCTGTTCCTGAACTGTGGTACAAGTCTTGTTACATCTATACCTCTTTCCTGATGGCTGCAGCGAGAACAAAACATGTCCTGGGTGGTGTGGATCATTGATGATTGCTGATGCTCTCCCAAGGCAGCGATGCAGGTAGATTTTCTCGATGATGGGGAGGATTTTGCCTGTGATGTACTGAGGTGTGCCCAGTACCTTTTGCAGAGATTTCTACTCAGAGATACTGGTGTCCCCATACCAGGCTGTAATGCATCCATCTGCACACTTTCCAATACACATCTGTAAAAGATTGCCAAGGTTTTCAATGTCATACCAAACCTCTGAAAACTCCTGAAAAAGTAGAGTGCTGATGTGCTATTTTCATGATGCCATTCATGTGTGAGGTCCAGGGAAAGTCCTCCAAGGTAATATCTCCAATGCATTTAAATTTACTCACCCTCTCACCTTCTCGATTCCCAATGATCACTAGATGGTACACCTCTGGTTTTCATCTCCTAAAATCCACATTCAGCTCCTTGGTTTTGGAAATATTGAATGCGAAGTTGTTGTTAGTACATCATTCAGCCACGTTTTCAGCCCTGCTGTGCTCCAGTGATGGAGATTGTGCAGGAGATATCCTTCACTGATTGTGGTCTGGGGATGAGGAAATCCAGAATCCAATTACACATTGGGGTATTGATCCCCAGGACTTGGGGTTTGCTGATCAGTTTTGAGGAGATGATGGTGTTCTCCCCATTTCTGGTACCCTGCATGGGTCCCTGCTCCCCAGAGTCAAGTCAATTTTATTGTCATCTGATTGCTCAAGTACAACCTGATGAAATAGTGTTCTCCGGTTCTTGTTGCAAAACACACAGACACACAAAGTTGACATAACAGTGGCCGGTAGCCTTGCCCATTTCAGTCTTCTCAAGAAATGCAGTTACTGTTGTGCCTTCCTGACAAGTGAAGAGATGCTATGTGTCCACGATGGGTCACTTGTTAAGTGGACTCCAAGGAATTTGGTTCTCCAAGGAAGGAAGAAGCAGTGAACAGTTAAAAAATTTGCATACGAATGATATGATAGTTAACCTGCTAAACAGGAAAATATATTGCAATCTATCATGGTATTTTAGAAACTGAATCTATTAAGAATAGTTCATTCTGTGTGTAACTTTCAAATTCAATTTCAAGTTCGTTTGTTATTATCTGATTGTACTTATGCAATCCAATGAAACAGCATCTCTCTAGACCAGTGGTTTGCAAACTGCCCCCTAAACTCACATTCCACTTTAAGTAATTCCTATGCCATAGGTGCTCTATGATTAGTAAGGGATTGCTTAAGGCGGTATGTGAGTGGAAAGAAAAAGGTATGAAAACCACTGTTTTAATCGTACCTAATTGACTCGTTATGTGCATGGTTTCATAGCTCTAAAGGAAATGGGCCAATTACTATTTTGCTCAAGCAAAATATTTCAGTGACAATTGGGTCTAGAGCAGTGGGTCTCAATCTTCCCTTCCCACTCATATCCCACCTTAAGCCATCTTTTACCAAGAGCACATGGCATAGAGATGGCTTAAGGTGGAATGTGAGTATGGGGGGGGGGGGGGTGGGGCAATTTGAAAACCACATTAGTATATCTTGTGTAAAAATATTCCAAAAAGAAAAGAAAACCATTGCTCTAGACCATGGTGTCCATACAAAAACACAAAGTTGCACAGTACATAATGATCAAATAAATAATCCAAATAAAGATATATAAATTTCCCCACAAAACAAAATCTCTCTCCAAAGTTCCAATCATTCATCTACAAAAAGTCTAAATAAAGCACTCATTGGGAAAATAGGGTGTACTAAAATTACCAAGACATGTCATAATTTATTTTAGACTATACTGAAAATACCTCAATTCAGGAATACTTGCTGGAAACCAAAAGATTTGAATTTTTTAAAAAAAATTCACAATGACTCTTTGAAATTAAAACCAAAACAAAATTAATGCCTTTGTGGTCACATTGCATTTGTTCTGTAGCAAAAATATTGCTCTGAATTTGTTGAAATATATATCAAAAAAAAAATTGATGAAAAGTTGCCTTTAGAGGAAAAAAGTGCAGGTATGATCTTTGTCAAATATAACAGTGTGTTTTCTTGTTTGATGGATAGGTTGCTGTTCATCTAATAATAATTTCAAAAATGATGCTTTTAAGAATGGCCAGTCTCTTTGTATTTCTTCCATCGTAAATCTCTTGAGGTTCACGTGTCCTTTATCTTGGATTCTTTGTGCAACTTGCCATATGCCATGAAAATTAAGCAAGTGAAATTCCAGATAATCTGTTCTCAAAAGCAAACCTAGTCAGAATTTATGAAAATGAAATGCGCGACAATCCCACAATTGTTTCAGCTAACAGAATGCATAAGGCACTCAGTTTAAGATATCATAAAATGCTGTTTAGTGCATTCTGCAATCGGCTGTCACATTATTTGTGTGAACAATACCAAGGACATGCATAGACACAATACCTGAACAGGGTAAAAGTGAATGAATTAGAATATTCTCATTCAAACCAGGCTCCTTATGTGGACAATCCAGCATTGATTTAATAGAATTTTTGTTTCTACTCCTATAATTAAACAAACTAAAAATGTATTTGCATATGGAAGTCAGAAAAGATGACCCCCATCTTTAGAAAAGATCTTATGTAGTACACTTGAACACTGATAATAAATAATTCAGTGTGCGAGTCAAGGAACTGGAACTGACAATCACAGAAGAATGGAATTTTTGACTTGTTTCAAGCAGCCCTGCTTATTTTGCCCAACAAGAAACAAAAAGATGCAGAGTCTTTGTGCTTTCAAATGCATGATACTGCTGGCAACATATTTTACCATGTTTATCAGGCATAGAGACTTTCTCTGAGAATTCACTGCATAGCAGTTCTTTATGCACTCATGGATTACTGTCATACAGCTTTCAAAATGTGATAAGTTTACATTTATTTATGTTTTTTTTACTTAGTCAGAGGTTACCATTAATAATAGATTACTTCTTTATTCCACGCTTTGCTTTTTAATACAAAGTAATGTGATTTACAAAATGTAAAATTCAACAAGATTGGTGGTCGCTTTCAGAACTACCTGAGAGAGGCAACAATTCCCATGATAGATCAAATATTTCATCCCTTGTCTGCCATCGTTACTGATTCCCCCATGGATTTAGGGTTGATCTCTTCACTTTTCACTGCTCCTTCCACCTGTGCCACTCTGTGTATTATGTTTAAATAGGCTGATTTTCTGAATATGCATGTTGTATTCTAACATATCCACTCATGCGATCCTCAAGTCTGTGGCATGTTTATGAGAAAAGTAATAAAAATATTTCAAAAAGCAGAGATAGAAGTGCTTATTGTGTGTATAAGAGATGAAGCAATCACCACTTTGATCTTGAAGACAATTTTGAGAATTTTTTCTCTTCAGAAATGCTATTTCTTTGATCGTGCACTCACATCAAGTTCATAATCGCACTGTTATTATCAGGAGAGAGAGATTAAATATAAGATAACTGGATAAAACCATTGGATGTGTACACTACTGACTGTGTTGAGCTGGATTTTTATTGAAGCAAAAAGTAAAGTGGATGGAAAGGTAACTTTAGAGCAGTGGTTTTCAAACTTCTTTCCACTCACATACCACGTTAAGTAATCCCTGTGCTCTGTGATTAGTAAGGGATTATTTAAAATGGTATGTGAGTGGAAAGAAAAAGTTTGAAAGCTGTTGTTTTAATCATACCAGCATTGATTTGACAATTTTTCTCAAGCAAAACATTTCAGTAACAATTGGGTTTAGAACAATAGTTCTCAACCTTTTATTTCCCACTCACATACCATTTTAAGTAATCCTTTACTAATCACAAAGCACCGATGGCATAGGGATATGGCACTGCTCTAGCTCAACTCCTCATTGCTAGTTAGGAAACATTTTTGGCACCTGCTCTGTGTCAATTTGACTTAGCCAATGTGTAGAAGGGTTCAAGGTGAGGAAGGAATCTCAAATCAGGCATCAAAACAAAAAGAAAACTTACAAAGCAAGTTTTAAAAATGTTGAAAAACAAAATTTGAACTGATGTCTTTTAATCATCATATTTCATCACATTGCGTAATCCTTCCATTGCAACATAATTGTGTAATTTTAAATGTTTTCTTACACATATCTACATATTACATTTAAATTTAAAATCACAATAAACTAAATCAACATCCTAACATACAACAGCCTAAAGAGAGACAATACAATATTGACGAGTTATTTTTGGAACTTCAGCAACAAGGAAAATTACTTACTGAAAAAATAATATCAATGCTATTTAAATTTAATTTTTGAGGGAGATGGTATAAAAGCGCAGAATGCTCCCCCCAGGGGACACCTACTAGTGTTAATGACCTAAGAACCAGACCATTTGGGGGCCCACGTCATCTGGATTCACGTCCAGAGCTACCCGAACCCGTCACCCGCACCCTGCATGTAAATGTCATTACATCGCAGCGACCCACGCACCACAAGGAGGGCTATGTCAGCGAGCGGAGTGTGGGACACTCCCAGGGTGATGAGCGCCGATGAGGATCCTGATAGTAGAAACCCGTGGCACCCAACCACCACTGGCTCATTCTTCACCCCATTCACACCCCAGCCGATGTTCTTCACAAATTCCAAAATGGGCTCCTGGATCGCTGGATCACTATACTTTCATACTTTCAGGTCCCGAGTCTCCCTCATTCAATCTTCTGAGGGGACGGCGACATCCATCACAACTGCAACCGAACAATCTCGAGCGACAAGCTCCGGCTTGCAGAACGTCCCCCGTGTCGGGATCCTCAGTTCCTCCAGTATGTCCAGCCCAGCCCGACGAATGGATCTCGCCCACAGGTGGGCCACCCGATTGTGCTGCGCACAGTGTGCATGGTGGATAATTGTGCATGCCTGCAGCACATGATGTAACGACTTGGGGGCCTCGCACATTCAGTGGCACCGAACATCCACACTCCCTGGACGACCATAACATCTTCATATAGTTCTTGCAAGTAACCTTCTGTGTATGATAAAGTGGCTCTTCTACTTTCATCCTGTGCAAGAGTATGAAAATGTTTTATAGTTTTATTTAAGGATCATTATTAGGTTAAAATTTGATCATGATCCTTCTTATAAATAGACTTAGTCTTGTCTCCTTAGGAATTCAATGTAAGAATTTTCCACACAATCTTTGGAGAAATAAAGACCAATTCAGGACAATTTATAAATTGTCAAAGGCTGTTGCTGCATTTCATGTGATTTAATAAGATCGCAATCCTACTGGATTCTTCCAGCTGAATGCTGAATGCTAGGAGAAACCATTCAGTGAAGAAAATGGCGAAGAAAAAAAATTAAAATCATGAGCTCACATTTTGGAAAAATGAATAAAAAAAACAGACGTCACCACCTGGAAAGCTTTGTTCAATGAAGAACCAATCTGTTCAGCAGAAGCCTGTGTCTCTAGGTCCACACCAGCAGGGGACCTGCCAGAATCCACGTTCTTGACAGAAATCCACCCCCTCTAAAAATAGGGAAATTTGTTGAGTGGGATGACATACAAAGCCAAACCCTATCCCAGCATGCAGTGCTGTATCCCACTGAGACAACTGATTGATCGGTTGAAGACAATGTCAAACTATCAATAACAATCTAGTTTCTATCATGCACAAACGCAAAGTAATGGGGAGCTGAAATACATTGAGTCTCCCAACATATAGATTTTATCTGTCAAGTAAACAGCTCCACACTTTTCTTAACACCACCAGACTGAGAAACAGCTTCTTCCCATGGGCAAAGGAACTGCTCACACTAACCATCTGAGACTCTCATATTCATATTTATTTATTCATATAGATGAATACTTGTCCTGCATATGTATTGTTTGTACATATGTGTGTTATATCTGGTTGTGTGTGTGCATGTCTTGCACCAACGACCGGAGAATACTGTTTTGTCGGGTTGTACTTGTGCAATCAGATGACAATAAATTGGACTTATCCAGGAAGGTTTGCTGCAACCAATAAAATCTCAATGAAGTAAAGTCTCAATAAAATCTAATGTTACAACGATAGAAGTGCAACAAAAACTAACCAACCCTTTTAGGTTAATCAATATTCCATAATGTACAAGTGTTCTCTGGAGAAACTCAGAAATTTATTTGAGGTTATGTAAGCTTGAAAAACCACTTTGTACTTGCTGCCAGGTGATCATATAATGACATACCGTGAAAGCTTTTAGAAGTTAAAAATGGCATCTATGGCATGCAAGCATATCTCTGTGGTGGAACTGTGACAGATGATGGGGATGTTAGTACAACCAGAAAACATCTTTGCGATGTATGAAGAATAGGCAAATCATGATGTCAGCAGCACTGATTTGTCACCAACCCTGGGATTTGAGAGCTCAACCCTCCAAATAGCACCTTCTCCCCATTGAGCAAGAGTGAATGCAAATTCAGCAACAGTGAGAACCCTCTTCCAGCTGTCACCATGATTCCCCATGTAACTTTTGTAATTGTTCCAAGTTCTATCAAGAGCTCTATCAAGAGCATCACAGTGTGCTATGGATCCTGTAGAGCATTTGATCAGACAATAAAAGTGAGAGAGAATCATTGGGATCTCCCTGCACCCCCCTCCCTTCACCCCTATTGACAAGATATACCAGCTTTGTTGCCTGAAGAGAGTGCGCAAATTTATTGAGGGCCTCTTTCACCTCACACACGTCCTTCAGCTGCTCTTGTCAGGGAAGAGATACAGGCATATCAGAACAAGCACCACCAGACTGAAGAACAGCTTCTTCCCGCAGGAAGTGAGAAGGTTGAATGACCAAAGGAAATGCTCATACTAACCATCTGAGACTCTTATATTTACTAAAGATTATTTCTTTATTTATTTTTATATAAGTACATGTGTCCCATGTATGTATCATTTATCTATATGTGTGTTATGTCTGGTTGTGTGTCTGTATGTTTTACACTGAGGATTAGAGAACAGTGTTTTGTCGGGTTGATAAAATCAGATGATAAAAAAACTTGAACAAGGATTCCCAAAGCACCAAAATATTTTCAGGTTGGTAACCTTCACCTTCCTTCAGTATCCTGATCCATCCAATAATTAATGTGTTGTCTGCAACAGAACTCATTTGCAACTTACCTGAGAAAACCAATACCAACCCTCCATTTTCTTCTTCTCCTGACTGCAGGTTTCAAGTGTTTGATGTTTCATCATCTCCACACTTTCATCTTTTAAACAGACCCTATGTATGAACTTCTCCAACCGTGCCTGCCTGTCCCGCATCGGACTTGTTAGTCACTTAAAGAAAAATATTTTACATTTAAATGTAATTCTCTATTGTATTCATGTTATAAAATTTTAAATAAAGTCTTCAAAAAAAAGGGACTTGTTAGTCACCAACGAGCCTGCAGCAGACTTGGACATACCCCTCCATCAATCTTTGTCCGCGAAACCAAGCCAAAGAAAGAAAAAAGAATTGTTCCAAGGAGCTAAAGTCAACATTTAGCAAAAGGTTGAGTGATTCCGGTCTTTTCAAGACTGACAGAACAGTCCCTCAGCAATTCCACTGACACACACAACCCAAGAATGCTTGGTCACCCAGTACTCTCCTTTACAAACTCAGTTTACAGCAATGATCCAGGTAGTGCTTCTCAACCTTTTTTTAACCACTCACAAACCACTTTAAGTAATCCCTTACTAACCACAGAGCACCTATGCCACAGGTACTCTGTGATTAATAAGGGATTGCTTAAGGTGATATGTGAGTGGTTAAAAAAAGGTTGAGAAGCACTAGTATAAAGTTTTTATCCAAGTTGTTGCAGGATACCTCAGATTTTTCTGATGCTTTACATCAACAACAGTAGTTGGCCTCATCTGCAACAATGATAAGTTTCACAATGAAATAGAGGTGGAATTTATTGTGATATGGTGCAAGAATAACAACTTGACTCTCAATGTAGACAAGATGAAGGAGATAACTGTGGATTTCAGGAGAACCAGGAATGACCACTCTCCATTACACATCAGTAACATGGTACCATGCTTTTTGGAGTCCATTTAACAAATGACCTATCAAGACACACATTTCCTCACTTGTCATGAAGGTATAACAGTGACTGCACTTGCTGAGAAGACTGAAGTGGGTGAGGCAACTGGTGACCATCATGTCAACCTTCTATAGAAGCTCTATCAAGAGCATCACAGTGTGCTATGGATCCTGTAGAGCATTTGATCAGACAATAAAAGTGAGAGAGAATCATTGGGATCTCCCTGCACCCCCCTCCCTTCACCCCTATTGACAAGATATACCAGCTTTGTTGCCTGAAGAGAGTGCGCAAATTTATTGAGGGCCTCTTTCACCTCACACACGTCCTTCAGCTGCTCTTGTCAGGGAAGAGATACAGGCATATCAGAACAAGCACCACCAGACTGAAGAACAGCTTCTTCCCGCAGGAAGTGAGAAGGTTGAATGACCAAAGGAAATGCTCATACTAACCATCTGAGACTCTTATATTTACTAAAGATTATTTCTTTATTTATTTTTATATAAGTACATGTGTCCCATGTATGTATCATTTATCTATATGTGTGTTATGTCTGGTTGTGTGTCTGTATGTTTTACACTGAGGATTAGAGAACAGTGTTTTGTCGGGTTGATAAAATCAGATGATAAAAAAACTTGAACAAGGATTCCCAAAGCACCAAAATATTTTCAGGTTGGTAACCTTCACCTTCCTTCAGTATCCTGATCCATCCAATAATTAATGTGTTGTCTGCAACAGAACTCATTTGCAACTTACCTGAGAAAACCAATACCAACCCTCCACTTTCTTCTTCTCCTGACTGCAGGTTTCAAGTGTTTGATGTTTCATCATCTCCACACTTTCATCTTTTAAACAGACCCTATGTATGAACTTCAATGTCAGTCTCCGTGTGTACTCTGAGGTATCCCACCTCGCATCCACCTCTCTCAACCCTCCTCTGAATCTAAATATTGGATGTAGATGTTGAAACATTGAATTGGATTCAATATATTGGATGTCAAACTGCTTCTCTGACATCTAATACATTATGAGTAAAAATTTTCTCCAACAAAATTTTGCAAAACCAAACCCATTGTCTTTTGGTCACCACAATAAACTTCATTTTGATGTCAACAATCCCATTTTCCTGATTGTATCTGAGGCTGAACCAAATAATTCACATCTCCAAGGTTTCTTTGGACCACTATTACCATGTCCATCACATTTATTCAGCTATGTCAAAATCACTGACACCGTTCCTCAGTTTATCTACTGCTGAAAACCTTATTTATGCCTTAATTTACTTTTCTACTTATCTATTCTGTCACAGTTGTTTGCTGGTCTCTCTTGAACTGCTCTGCATAACATGAAGTCAAAATAAATTCCACTATCGATGTCCTAAATTGCATCCATTATATTCACCCCTCCCCTCAATGCTGTGCTGATTGATCTGACTTCAATTAAGCAATGTCCAAATTTTAAAATACCCTTCACTACACAGCCTCACACTTTTCCAGTTCTGTCACCTCCTCTGTTTCTGCAACATTCCATATCACTCTTCCATGATCAGTCTCTTGTGCATTCTTCTTTTAATCACTCCATGATTGGAGGCCATATATTCAGCTGCCAAGAACTTATACTCTGGAATTACCTCCATTAATCTTTTCACTTCCCTCTTTCTCTTTCCTTCTTCAAGACACTCCTACAATTCCATTTTATTGATATTCAATGCTGTAATTTCCAAACCATCTTGCAGTCAACATCTGCAGAGATAGGTAAAAGTGTGGGAGATTTGTGTAACACAGTGTCAAATGCATTGGTGTACTCTGCAAAGTATCTTCGCTCACAAGGTTAACTGCTGACCTCAAACATATACAGTAAGGTGAACAGAAATAAACAGGAAAAACAATTTCTGGTGCTCATTAAAGAAGGAAAATTATTTATATATGTGAAACAATTTAATCAAATATCTTTGGTCATGTAACTAAAGAATTACCTTGAATCTTTTCATTGTATTTTAATAAAATGGAGACATTTCATAATTATGTACTTGTCTACTATCAGTACTGATACAATCCAGATGATGGTGATTCAAGTCTCTGCCTTTGCTGTACTTGAGCTCTTTTGGTTTTGTTCTTTATGAAACTGCCAGTCCTGTAGGGTTCTCCAAAATAGAATGTTTCACTGGAGCTCAAGGTAAAAACTGATGTTGGTATCACTTTAGCAATACCTGTGAGGTGACCACTGAGCCACTCATGGGTATTGCTGAAGTGATGTCAATGCCACCTCCAGAGCAGCATGAAACATGAAAGTCTGCAAGATGCTGTGATTGTAGTACAAACACACAGAAATGCTGGAGGATCCCAGCCAGCCTCACAGCACCCGCAGGAGGTGAAGATATATTACCAATGTTTCGGGTATAATTCCTTCTTCAAGAAATAAGCAAAGAACAGAAAGGCATCAGAATAAAGAAAACTGGCAGGGGTGGAGTCCTGACCATCAAAGGGATGCTAATTGGATATGATAAGAGGAGAAATGAGAATTGATTTGGCTCTGTGAAAGGAGACAGAGGGAAAAAGGAAGAGATAGAGAAAATCAGAGCTGGGGAAAGGCAACATGGGGAGAAGGGGAGGGGTAACAGAAACCGAGAGGTTGAGGTTAATGCCATCTGATTGGAGGGTGCTTTCCCCTGTCGCCTTTCTCCCAGCGTGCTCTCTCTCTCTCTCTCTCTCTTTTCCCTTTTCCAAACTCCTCTCATAGAGCCAAAATATATTCTCATCTCTCCTCTTATCATATCTAATTAAGACCCACACTGCTCCCCCCACCAGTCTTTCTTCTTATGCCCTCCTGTTCTTTGTTTATTCCTTGAAGAAGGGCTCAGGCCCACGATGTCGGTAATAAATCTTTACCTTCTGTGGACATTGCGAGACCGGCTGATATTCCTCCTATGTGTTTTTACCTCCAGAGCAGGAACCAGAAAAAATAAAACATGGCAGCTTGGGACCATGTGGATGTCAAGTGGGAGCGAAATGAATGAATTTAGACTTTGAATTGTCAGAAGATTTGAGGAAATTGGCAATGAGGGCAAGATGAAATAATTTGATTCTAATCTGTATTAGATCTGAGTATTCTTGAATGAAAAGCAAATACACAAAGTTACAATTTTTGTTATAAATAAATCTTGCACATAACCTCAACATTCATTACTTATCCAAAAAGGGCTATGAGTTCAGTGAATTATTCAGTGAGCAATAAACATATTCTTAGATATTAATCTTCCACCTTTAGAACAAAACAGTAATTGCCATTTCATGAAGCATCGTGGAGTGGAATTTGTGCCATTACAAACGCAACCATTTCATAAAGTCAAACAGTCCAAAAAATATTGCCAAACATTTAGAAGACTGATGAACTGTTCTTTTGCTTATTTTAAATTCCTGTAGGTTTCAACATGCACACATTGAATCTGTCTTCCATCAATGTTTGGAGCTTCAGCATCAGTCAGTCCAGGTGTTGGCCAACTCAGCGACGAATTGTTGCGATTTTAATTCATCCATACCTTCTGCCTCCAAGGGAAAGCACATCTACCACTGCTCAGCTCACTGAATGGAACTAAGCTGTTGGAAGGTCTGCAGTTTGATCTCCTGACGTCCTGCCTGCAAGCTTATGGTGGTAACTGAGAACTGGCAGAAATCCACAGAAAAAAAAATATGACAGGGCCTGCATTAAAATATTGTAATTATTATTTGCACAACTGCAATTCTGTGCATAGAATGTCACTCATCACTCCAGCATTTTCTCTATGTCTGAAGAAGCTCAAAATTTACAAGCATCAGAGGGATGTGAATTAAAGAAATTTGGTACCTCTGATGTAATAATCTATCTACTTGTCTGATCATTATTTTGTATTCTCAAGGCTTAAATTACAAAGGAGAAACTTTCACAGAACTTGCATGATGGAATAAAGTTCATGTTTACATCATGACATTATTTTTAAATTTTCTTGAGTTAAATATCAGTTATAATATTCATGTGGTTTACTTAGTCCATTTATATCATTCACTGCTCCCTTTCCTTTTGAAAGTGCAAAATAATGATGAATACTCCACAGATTTCAGGTATCCCTCCTTCTCTCATTCAAGTGGCCATTCTTCATGAGCCATTTATGGAGATGAATGTTCGCAAAGTAACCAATTGAAGGCAAATTGTAGTTAAGTTTCAACCTTGGCGGCAAGAGGTACAGGATAGTGATTAAAAATGTTAACCTGAGCGCCACCCCCTCCCCCTCCCCTCTAGCTTTCAGACACAGACTTACTTATTGCAGCTCTAGTGTCATTGGTCCTCATTTCACTTCACTGTTAGCCACTTTTAAGATTTCTGACAATGCGTTGTGTTACATAGTATTCAAAAGTTAGCGTTACTAAGTCAGTTCTCCTTCACAGGGCACACTTTCTACCAGCCTCTTCCACAATCAAGGGAAGTTTGTTAAATTGACAAAATCCTGAAAACATTGTTCCAGAATACACACACACACACACACACACACACACACACACACACACACACACACACACACACACACACATGGGGCACACATACACACACATGGGCACACACACACATGGGGCACACATACACACACACGGGCACACACATGGACACACACGGGCACACACACACATGGGCACACACACACATGGGGGCACACACACACACACACACACACACACACATGGGCACACACACATACACGGGCACACACACACATGGGGACACACACACACACACACACATAATTTCTTATTTATATTGGGTTTTAAGTTAACTCTTCTGGGAAAAAAAAACAATATTTCAACTTCAACTCTAATCGCATTTGTGTATTCTAATTATTATCATTATTATCATTATTTCCTGCTGTATAAACTTTTCTTTAAATATTAAGCAGATTTTACAGGAAAATATCATAACACATAAGTGGCACCAGATGATGAAAATCCTTTCTATCCAGACTTTTCCAAACTCATGGACAGTCTATCTTATTGCACTCAAACATCGAACCAACATCAGATTAGAGAGCAAACGGTTGGGGTTAGGAAATTCTATACATTTGAATAGAGAGGAATAGGTGTAAAGGGAGCAAGGCACCTTATATTTTTTATTAGGTTCAATTAAATATTTCTAATTATTTGGAACTTTCCTCACGCATCAAAGAATATTCATATTCGTTGGCCTTTTAAAAATGCTCTCATTTGTATGCTTTAATTGAATGATTTTGAATGAACATTGAATCTTTCTGAATTATAGACACTAGGATCATTGACTAATTTGATACCAGCCTAAGCCAAATAACATATCTGAGCCAGCTATCAATATTTTATCAGCTGTTTCAGAAGCGAGGCTCATTCTATCTCTTTCCCTCATGACAAGAAAATGTTGTATAAAGTTCTGTCACTCCTCAATGTCGTGCAAGATTACAACATCTAATCAATCAATAATTATTTGTTAACTAACATGTAAGTCAACGATGAATAGGGTGTAATGGAAGATTTAAATCGTGTTTTTTTTACTTTTGCAGCCTTTGCTCTGCAAGGCTGAGAACCTGCTTGTTTTTTAGAATCAGCAGACAAAAGCTAAATTCCACCGAGGGGCCAGAGATGCAGTTATCTGACGAAAGGACATCTGTGTACCAAGAACATTTCCTGTTTTGGTCACAGGCTGTCAGAGGCCTAGCCTTGACGCAATGTTTTGGTCACAGACTGTCAGAGGCCTAGCCTTGACGCAAAATAAACCATTTATTCAAAGTGATAAGCTATGAGTAAGCAATTTTTGGGTAATATAAGTCATAGTCCCGTTGCTGAAGTGGGAGACTCTCCGAGAGGTGGCAACATCTCTCAGTAAGAAAAAGAACTTCTAGAGTCCAGCCAACGTTCCGGTCGGGGGAGATGGAGAAGCTGCTACCGGCACCCTGACAACCTACTACAAGTGTGCAGTCGTTGCCTCGCTTTGGCAGTTGGGACCAATCCAAGCATTGATAAGTATAGTTGGGAAGGGCTTGCATATTGTGGTTTGAAATCAGCTTTTGAATTGGTAATAAACATTTGTATAATCGGAACTGCTCTCGGTGTGTGTGTGTCTATTTTATTTCGGTAGCTCAAACACTGTGATCAATCTAAAATGAACAAAATGAGAGGTATAAGTTTACATAGGAACACAGGAACAGGAGTAGGCCAAAAATGGCCCATCGAGCCTGCTCCGCCATTCAATATGATCATGGCTGATCTAATTTATGACCTAACTCCACCTACCTGCCTTCTCCCCATATCCCCTAATTTCTCTATCATGTAAAAAATTATCTATCCGAATTTTAAATATGTTTAATGAGGCAGCCTCAACCACTTCC